>NC_067399.1:502418741-502720616 GCF_016432865.1 Antechinus flavipes
GATTAAATTTTGGAAGACTTGTATGACTAATACAGATTGAAATGAATAAGGAAAATGATTTATATATTAGTAATACATCATAAAGATAAATAAAATGGACTCCGATTAACGCAATGATCAGGTACAATTCCAGGCAGTCAATGATAAAACATGTCACACCTTCTGATAAAGAGGTAATGGACCAAGGGTGCAGAAAGAGACGTATTTTTTGGACATGGCCAGCATAAAAATTTTTTTATTCACTATACATATTTGTCACAAAGGTTATGTTTTTCTTTTTTTCTTTTCAAAGGAGATAGGAAAGGCAAGAAGACAAAATTTTTGTTAATTAAAAAAATAAAATGAAATTTAAAAATACAACATAAAACACATCTATCTTATATTCTTTTCCCTTAGGACCCTTCTCTGGATTTCCAAGATAAAATTAGCTAGCTACTTGTAAGCTAATTTGTTGTCTTTTCCAAACAACAAACTTGCACTGGGATCTTCTGAATATACCATACTTTAATCCAAAGATAAGACAAAAGCAAGCTAGTCAGTCTTTTTGTGGCAATCATGTCTGAGATGGCTAAACTGCAAAATCTTTCTAACAACTGATCCTTGGACTGTCAGTTAAAACTAGTTAGTGAGTGCTTGCTATGGGCAGGGCAGCACTGGAGACACCATAAACAAGATATAGTCCCAACCCTGAAATAGAACAGAAGTTCCTTGAGGGCAAAGACTGTCTCTTCTATTATATATATACACACACTATCTATTTTCTGGCTGCCACCTCTGCTGTCTCCGCAAAAGCTATCAACCAAAGGCCATCAGTTTACCTTTTCCTTACTATTGTCTACTTACTGTCTTACTATTACTGTCCCCCTCTAGTTATAGACCTGGAAACATGATTAAATCAACTTCTCCATTGTTCCCGGGCAGCATGTATCATCCTACTTCCCAGAGGCTTTACATATCATCTAAGCAAAATGGGAGGAAAGCCAAAGAGCCAGATTCTTAGCGCATGCTCACTGGTACCGGCATTTATATTCTTAGAGCTTAGAGGAGTGGCTTAGAACATAGTAAACTCTAAATAAATATTTTTTCATTAATTCATTTTTCTTTTTATCTCTAGTACCCAGTCCAGGGTTTACTATTTATGAACCCTATAAAACCATTGAGGATCCTTATCCTGCTTGCATTGATGAATCAGATCCCCCTGAGCATGACTATATCTAGAATCCTCTTCACCCCCACATGGAGATCTAGCAATACTCTTGAGGGATTATAGAGTTCTCTAATGCTATTGACTTAAGCCCTCATTCTGGTGTATCAATATACCAATATCAACTGACAAATACAGGTAGCATCTCCTTTTGTCAATACTTTCTGATGTGTAACATCCCAATTCCATTTAAACAATTAATAACAATTAGCTTTTATAAAGTGATAGCCCAAGAAGAAGAAAAATACAAGCATTCCATTAGTAAGCTCTCCACTCTCTCTTAGGTGCCTGGAGAAGGTAGGCTCAGATTTAAAGCAGCTTCTATAAGCACTCACAAATAAAAGAAGGAATTGGCAAATCATTCTAATCTTTGCCACCCCAAAATAAGTCACAAAGATTCAGATATGACCGAAAACATCTAAACAACAACTCCATCAAATTCATTTCTAAATTGGGTTTAGTCAATGGACAAAGTTGCTCTGGGAAACAATATCCCAGCTGCAAAGTCCATTTTTATGCTGGTCTGTGTCCCACAAGATCTCAGTGGTACTTTTCCTTGGACCTCTGGTACTCCAACCTTTGGAATAGTTTAACTTGCATTTCTGTACTCCTTTAAGTCTATATAAATGAAATTGAACCCTAGTATATTCACTCCCTCAATTCCTTTATTCCTAAGAGTGGGAAAGAAAAAAACCAACAAAAACAAGAGAAATAGTAAAAGCATAGAGCAGTGATAAAGGATCAAGACCCCCCCCCCCCCTCTCTACCTAGAGGCTTACAGCATTGCCTTCCTCCACACAGCACAACCAGGAAACATAAAAAGGGAAAGATTTTACTTGTTAGTAGCTTCTGAATGTACATTGTATTACATATGTGTGAATATATACATATATGTATATATACAAACAGATATATTCATACATATTATATATATACATATATATATGTACCTATTTGTGTCTAAAAGTAGCCATCTTTAGGAAGTGGGGGAAAATAAGAGAAAAAAGGAATCTACATCATAACTTTATTATATATTTAGAAGGAATAGCAAGTTGTACATACTAGATTTGTAGTTTCATGTACAATCATCTTTTTATTATATTGTTATAGAAATGCTCACTTTATTCCATAAATTAAAATTTTTAATTAATAATAAGTAAAATTTTTAATAAAATAGATACTTGAGGAAAAAAAAGAAAGCATTGCTCAAATACCACTACCCTTGTTGTTGCTCAGTTTTTTAGTCACATCAGTACTTAGTGATCCCATGAAGCATAGCATACCAATTAAGTCGATGGGTATTCTTGGCAAAGACATTGGAGGGATGTACCATTTTATTCTTCAGTGCATGAAGACAAACAGGGGTTAAATCGTTCACTCAGAGTCACACAATCAGTAAGTGTCTGAGGCTAGGTCTTTCTGAATGAGTCAACACCCCCTAAGCAAGGTTATATGTCTTCCCCTTTCCATCCCCAGTTCTTTCTGACTCCAGACCCAGAGCTCTAGCCACTGAATCATCTGGACACCTATTATACTTAATAGTCATTAATACATATTTTTGGTAGATTGACTGATTGAAGTTGCAATAAGAATAATCTCAAGCATTTATAGAATGCTGTGAAGTTTTAAAAGTGCTTTATAAACTCATTTGATTTTCACAACAATCCTGGGACATAGGTACTATTATTATCTCCATTTTCAGGGGAAGAAACTGAGGCTGAGAGAGGTTAAATAATTTTCCTGAAGTCAAACAGCTAGTAAGTATCTAAACTAGGATTTGAATTCAGGTCTTTCTGACTTCAAACTCAGCACTACATCCATTGCACCATCAATGAACTAGAGAAGCACACGAAAACATTACTAGTAAATTTATAGAGATCTGGTAAGTGTTAGAGAGTCTTGGAAAGACCTACATGAACTGATGCAAAGTGAAATGAGCAGAACCAGGAGATCATTATACACTTCAGCAATAAGATTATACAATGATCAATTCTGATGGACGTGATTCTTTTCAACAATGAGATGATTGAGGCCAGTTCCAATGATCTTTTATTGAAGAGAGCCATCCATCCCAGAGAGAGGCCCATGGGAACTGAGCACGGATCACAACATAACATTCTCACTCTTTTTGTTGTTTGCTTGCATTTTGTTTTCTTTCTCACTTTTTCTTTTTGATCTGATTTTTCTTGTGCAGCAAGATAATGGTATAAATAGCTATGCCTTTTTTGGATTTAACATATATTTTAGCATGTTTAAAATATATTGGATTACTTGCCATCTAGGGGAAGGGGGTGAGGGGAGAATTTGGAACATAAATATATAATTTACATTATATATTTGTAGTATATAATGACCCATTATATTGGGTCAGTGTTGAAAAATTATCCATGCATATGTTTTGAGAAAAAAAAAAAAGCTTTTTCAAAAAAAAGAGAGAGATCTGATAAATGCCCAATACACAACAAACATTAAATGCTTAAGGAACTCAGAGCAAAGGGAGCAAAACCCATTCAGACCTCAAATAGTACTTTGTACTTTTTTTTTATTATAACTTTTTATTGACAGAACCCATGCCAGGAGAAATTTTTACAACATTATCCCTTGCACTCATTTCTGTTCCGACTTTTCCCCTTCCTCCCTCCACCCCCTCCCCCAGATGGCAAGCAGTCCTTTACATGTTAAATAGGTTACAGTATGTCCTAGATACAATATATGTATGCAGAACCAAACAGTTCTCTTGTTGCACAGGGAGAATTGGATTCAGAAGGTATAAATAACTCGGGAAGAAAAACAAAAATATTCATTTCCCAGTGTTCCTTCTCTGGGTATAGCTGATTCTGTCCATCATTGATCAACTGGAACTGAATTAGATCTTCTCTTTATCAAAGAGATCCACTTCCATCAGAATACATCCTCAAACAGTATCGTTGTTGAGGTATATAATGATCTCCTGGTTCTGCTCATTTCACTTAGCATCAGTTCATGTAAGTCTCGCCAAGCCTCTCTGTATTCATCCTGCTGGTCATTCCTTACCAAACAATAATATTCCATAACGTTCATATACCACAGTTTACTCAACCATTCTCCAATTGATGGGCATTCATTCATTTTCCAGTTTCTAGCCACTACAAACAGGGCTGCCACACTTTGTGTTTTTAAAATGTATTTATTGTTCAGCCATGTCTGACCCTTTAGGACTCCATTTGGGATTTTCTTGGCGAAGATACTAGAGTAATTTTGCCATTTCCTACTTCAGCTCGTTTTACAGATGAGGAAACTGAAGTAAACAGGGTTAAGTGACTTGGCCAGGTCTGCTGAGTGAATGAATAAATGCAGAAATTGGGTTGGAACTTGAGGAATGGGAAGGGTTTAGATAAGAGAAGGAAGGAGAACGCTCCATAAGAATTTTCTTAAAAGATGCAGGAGTGAGAACAAGCATCTGGGAGATAGGAACGAAGGTCAATGGGAAGGGAATTCTGGAAATCATTTAAGCAGCTGATCTGCCTTGGTTTCTACCCTGAGCCCCCATCCCAGCAGCTCCTTCTGCCCAAGTGTCAGCATAGAGAGCTGTCCTAGCCCAGGGGTCCATGCTCAGGCAACACACCTGTCCCGGACGTATGGGGCCAGTTGGGCTCCTGTTGATCCTCCCCCTCGGACCTCAGTCAGATCTTCCCTGGCTGGCCCACAGTGACCTGGCCTCGACCTGAAGCGATTAACTCCTCCCTGGGGAAGGGAAGTAATTCAGTCTCCGTGTTTACTTCTCCAGTGTGTGCTTCTGAATCTTTCATCTTGACTGCTGACTGTATCAAAATCCCTGTGGTAATTGGATCAGGTGCACTATTTTCCATGAAGATATTAAATCAGCCCTTCTGCTGGAGTCCACAACGATACATTTCAGAATATAAAGACTCAGTAGATCACATTACCCAAGGTATTTTTCCTCCTTAAAACTTCTCCCCCGCCCTCTTCTTAATCACAACTGCTTCCTATTTGTTGCCAAATAAATTGGGTCGGTTTTCCCTCTTATTAGCCAAAGGAAAAAAGAGAGGGAGACAGGGAGAGGGAGACATGAGGGATGAGGGAGAGAGAGAGACAGATAGACAGAGGCAGAGACAGACACAGAGACAGACACAGACACAGAGACAGAGACACAGACAGAGACACAGACAGACAGAGACAGAGAGTCAGAGACAGAGACAGAGAAGGAGACAGAGACAGAATCAGAGACAAAGAAAGAGAGTCAGAGACAGAGACAGAGTCAGAGAGACAGAGAGTCAGAGACAGAGACAAAGAGTCAGAGACGAGAAACAGAGACACAGACAAAGAAAGAGACAGAGACAGGGAGACACAGAGATAAAGACAGAGACAGAGACAAAGACAGAGACAAAGAGACAGAGAGAGACAAACAGAGACAGAAAGAGAAATAGACCAAGAGAGGGAAGAGAGACAGAGACACAGAAAGGAGAGACAAACAGAGATGGGGAGAGACAGGGCCACTCTCATGGACATGATACGAGGGAGAGAGAGAAGTAAGGAAAGAAAGAAGGGCAGAAACGTGACATCCTGAGAGATGGAAGGGATTCATCTATTAGATGAATTACCCAGGTAATAAGGGAGGGACAAGGCCAAGTTTTGTGCCACGGTCACCATCCCAAGCCAGCTCTCTTAGAGAAGAGGTACCAGAAATGGGGGTGAGGAGCTATGGACAAGACATGAATCACCCTTCTGAGGAAAAGCGGAGATGAGACTCATTAAGTCAGCCCCAAAGATGTGGAGGGAAGCCCTCCTATCAGAAGGGATGGGAGGGGGCATTTCAAAGGGCACCCACTCATTCAGCAGGGGCACAGATGGGTACAATGCCTCTCACGTACTGTGACCACTTGGATTCCACAGCTGCTTGGAAATGGGAAACAGCCTTGGCCCCTTCTGTTCTCAACATGCCGGCTCTTAAACTTTGGGACAAGAGCCAAGACTCCAGTCGCCATTGTGGTCCAAGGCCTCTCTTTGTGGGTGAGAGATCATGTGTGCATCTGATTTCCACAAGGGACAAATCTGGTTGGAGCCCCGCTCAAGGAAGATGTGAGGAGGAGGAAATGGATAGGAGGTTTTGTGAAGTTATGATTTGCAAGATTTGGCAACTGCTTGAACATGTGAGGTGAGGGAGAATGAGGAGTTAAGCATGAATCAATGTTCTGAACTTGGGACCCCGGCTGACAGAAATAAGGAAGCTTATAAAGGGGTCTTGTTTTGAGGGAAGAAGATAATGAGCTCTGTTTTGAACAGATTTAGGATGAATTGGCAGGGGATGAAAGACAATAGGTTAAGGAAAGGATTGGCAGGATCACACAGCTTAGATGGATGCTCCATGCCTGTGGCTATTGAGAAGATCAACTAACAGTCTCAGGTGGGCCAAGCCTGGGCTCACCAGCTTTTGGGGGCACTCAATAGGGCAGAAGAGCTAGGGATTAGATGGCCTGGGAAAGCTTCTGTTGTCCTCTCACAAAAATCACAACAATGCCTTTTAAATAAAAAATATCATCTAGGGTGGTTCTAGTAAGATCCTTAAGCAGAACCAAGCCTGCTACTTCTATCCCCGCCTACTTCTTGATTTTGGGGGTATGGAGAAGGGGTCTTTGCCTAGTGGGTCAAGTTAGACTAACTGGACTTTAAATTTCTTTCTGCTTTATCATTCTGTAGCCCAACATTCCTGTAGCCTCCGACCCAGAGTCCCCAACAGAATAGGGATAGGCCAAATATCTTTAATATCACAGCCGTTTCCAGAGCCCGTGACACAGAATAATCACTGGCAAACCCTGCCCAGAGACAGATGCATGGGGACACAAACAGAGGCACAGAGAAAGTCACCCAGAAATGCCAATCATCTTTCCCCGCCACGATCTACTACAGAGGTAGCTCATCCCTCTCCGCCAAGGGCAGGTGGCAGTGGGATGGGGCAGCCTGCAACACCAGAGCCTCAGGCTCCCTTTCCCTTTATCTGCTGCCTTCAGACAATCTCCTCATGGGAGAGGCCGGTGCCCCCCTTAGGACCACTGAAGCAGTTCTTGTCCACAGCTCACTTGGGCTGGTGCCCTCGTCGTGCTCACATGGTCTCTATTCCAGGTCCTTTCCATCTCAGATTCTACGGAAATGGCCTGTCGTCTTTCACAGAACCAGGGAACGGAGGGTCCGGAACCCACTGCATTCCCTCTAGAACCTAGCTCCAGAACTTAACTTTCCTGGCGGCTGGGACCCGGTTTCTCTTTTCTTCTCCCTGGTCTGGAAAGTGGTGAAGCTGGTTCAGTGCTATGGGAATCTGGAGGAGGGATGGGTTGGGTGGAACCACAGAGCCTCAGGAGAGCCCAGTCCGGTTTTAGGTGCACCCAGCTCATTTATTTATCTTCTGTAGCATTATGTTTACAGCCCTAGTGGAGGGGGGAGGACTGGAGGCAATTGAATAGGGGACCAGCTTACTTATTATAACTTCATAACGGGCAGTGGCAATTCAGGAGGTACTGATATTTATGGAATAAATACAGTGCGATTTATGGCCATCTCTCTCTCTCTGATGCCCCATCTGATATGCAATTCAATTTCTTTTATTGTCTTTGGGCTTTTGCCATCATAGAGAATACATAAATAAATAAATATATGGGCAAATCAGAGCCAGCAGGCTAGGCCGGCCGCTGCCAGTGCGGTGCCTGGGATCCCATATTAGGCTCATCTATCATGGCTTATGAACACGATGTTTGTCACTGGGTTGAAATAGAAGGCGGGAGCTCCGGCCACTTGTGGTTATTTAATGCCCCCCACGGCAGGCCAAGCTGGTGTTCCGGCTGCTGCCCTCGGGCCACATTTGAGGTTGGGTCATTGCATCCTGCTTCCCCTCCCTTCCTCCAAGCCGAGTCCCCTCCCCCCACGCAGCTGCTCAATTTACTCGCCCCATCACCCACAAGGGAAGCTTCCTGTCCCCTGAAACCAGCTTACATCCCTGTCATTCAGCCTTTTCTAAACCTCCTTGGATGAGCGGGATCTGTCCAGGACATGGTTCTTCCCAGGGATGTATTGCTGTCTCTGGAAAATGAATAGAAAACGAATATTCCCCCTTCCCTCCCCAACCCACACCTGAGTTGGGCTTGTCATGTGCTCCCCAATAACAGTAGACTTGGAGACAAGGGGTCACTTGGCCTATGGAGGAGGGGGCACGTCTGAGGAGGAAACATAGGGCACCAGTCCATCTTAACACAGATGCATGATTCTTACAGGAATTTTACTCCCCAAGACTTTCCCATCCCTTTCCCATCCCCTCCCATCTTTTCTGCCCGGGGTCTAACGCCATCCTCCCTCAACCCTCTCTTCATCTCCCATCACATAACCTATCAGCTAAAATTTGGGCTCCAATTTGCTCTTGTCTCACTGTCAGGACTAGCTCAGTCAACAGCCAATAACGGAGGCAGGGAAGCCCCCTCCCAGAAGTTGTACCCGAGGAAAGCACATCTTAAGGAGATCCTCCTATTGACTTCCATGGTATAACGGGCTGCGAGAGGTTTTGTACAGAAGGGAGGTGGGTAGACAGAAGGAAATGTCTCTGGGCAGCAATGACTCCAGAATGGTCCCTGGTCACAACAATCCCGTTTGTACATTTCTCCACGACTGATGACGGATAAGATGCGAATTGATCTTCAGATACTTTGAGAAAAGGCAAAATAACTCTATATTCACCGGGTGTTGTTACTATTATTGCCATTATTTGTAAACAGCATTGCATTCTTTATTCACACTAAGAGGCAAAGGTCCGAGAAGATGCTTCCCAGCCTAAGGCCTGTTCTTGGGTGTGGATTCTCCAAAGCTCAGAGTACAGACTGAAAGCTGTGGGGACCGAAGTGGCTTCCCTCCATACCCCCTTGTCCCCCAGCTCCCTGGGCTCCCTCAGACCCATGATAGCAGCTCTTCCTGCGCTGGCCACTGAGAGGAGGTATCTTTTCCCTTTACAATGAACAGACCAACTGGTAACTACATCAAAATAATGCCCCATCTGATAAACAATTCAATTTCTTTTATTGATGTTTTTTCAGGCACATCGGACTCTCTGTGACCCCATTTGTTTTTTGTGTTTTTTTTTTTTCCTTTTGGCAAAGATACTGGATTGGTTTGACATTTCCTTCTTCAACTCACTTTACAAAGAGGGAAACTGAGGCCATCAGCATTAAGTGATTTGTCTAGGATCACATAGCTAGTAAGTTGAGACCGGATTTGAACTCAAGTCCTTCTGCCTCTAGGGCTGGCACTCTCCATTGTGCCACCTAGCTGCCCCCAAAAGAAAACAGTAGCGCTCAATTAAGAACCTCTAGACAGGATCCTGATAGTCAGTCTTCCTGCTCTACTAATACTCCTAGGGTGATAAAAGTAAAAAAAAAAACAGCAATGGTTTTGGAATGTGAGGTTCTGGGTTGGAATCCTGACTTTGCCACTTAAAATCTGTGTGACTGCTGAGTGAAATGAGCAGGACCAGGAGATCATTATATTCTTCAACAACGATACTGTATGAGGATGTATTCTGATGGACGTGGCCCTCTTCGGCAACGAGATGAACCAAATCAGTTCCATTTGTTCAATAATGAATAGAACCAGCTCCACCCAGCAAAAGAACTCTGGGAGATGAGTGTGAACCACTACATAGCATTTCCAATCCCTCTGTTTTTGTCCGCCTGCATTTTTCATTTCCTTCACAAGTTAATTGTACACTATTTCAAAGTCCGATTCGTTTTGTGTATGAACATGTATACATGTATTGTATTTAACACGTGCTTTAGAATATTTAACATGTATTGGTCAACCTGCCATCACGGGGAGAGTGTGGGGGGAAGGAGGGGAAAAATTGGAACAAAAGGTTTTGCAAATGTCAATGCTGAAAAATTACCCATGCATATATCTTGTAAATAAAAAGCTATAATAAAAAAAGTCAAAAAAAAATCTGTGTGACTTTGGGAATGTCATTTATAACTTTGGGTCTCAGTTTCCCTATCTTTAAAATGAATGGACTGGACTAGATGGTCCCTGAAGTCCCTTCCAGTTCTAAATCCATAGACCTTTACATCATCCTTTCAATAGCTCCACATGCTCTACCAACTGCTTTCTTCCCAACAATACTAAGGTCAGTTGTAGAAGTATGAATTTCTGAATTTACTCATGACTTTCCCTATGCCTGGAATGCCCGACCTTCTACTCTTCTTCCATGTAACAAAGAAAAACCCGTTATGTAAAACCATCTGACCCCATTACCTTATCAGCATATACAACATTTTGCATTTCTAGGACCCCAACTCTCAGGAGGTGCCTTTCATGCTCTGTTCTGAGAATAGGATTAATCATGATGATTACTTGAATTTGAGGGTTTTTTAAATGCTTTGGGGGATTTCTTTATATTTTGGTAATTATTGAGTAGATTGCTATCCTGTTTGGGATTTTTTTTTTGGTTTGTTTTTATTTCTCTTTGCATCAATTAAGCTCCCTGGAACTCAGTTTCTTTATTTGTAAAATGAAATCGTTGACTAGAAAGCCCCTGAGGTAGGAAATCAAAATTTATTAAGCATCTTCCTACTACATGCCAGGCTTTTTATAATTATCTCATTTGAGTTTCACAAAAATTCTGGGAGAAAGATACTTTTATTATCTCCATTTTACAATTGAGGAAACTGAGGCAGACACAACTACATGACTTGTCCAAGGTCACACAGCTAATAAATGAATCAGGCTAGATTTGAACTCAAATTTTCTTATCTCCAAACTGTATTCTGAGTCACCTGAGTTCCCTTTAAACTTTCAGTCTCTTTGATCTTGTGATCTAAGTGAAGCTTGTCCAGATTTTTGCAAATTATTCACAGTTTCCGTTTTAATAGTACAATGATACTGCATATATTCATATACCACAGTTTTGCAGACAGCCTTCCCAAGTGATTGGCACCTACTTGGCTTCTAGTTTTTTGCTACCACAAAAGTGCTCCCATTAACATTTTCTAACCTACTTTTAAAGCTCATTTCAACTGCCATCTCTTCCAAGAAAGTCTTCCCTGAGTCCCCACTAGTAAGGCTCTTCCCCCTCAAACCTCATTTAGCGTTTTACTGATGCAGTTACATAATGTGGCACATTTTAGGAGACTGTGCTAGTCTGTTTTGTTCCTCTACTAGAATGAAAGCTCTGTGTGGGCAGGGACTGTGCCTCTTCTAAATATTATTTTCACCCACTGCATAGTGTTTTGCACAAAATTCACAGGCTCATAGACTTAGAGCTGGAAAAAGTCCTTAGAGTGTTCATGCTTATTGAGTTGAGTTGAAGTTAATACCATTTTATTATCTGTATGATAAGAAATGTAAATGTAAATGTAAAGAAAATGAGACTCAGAAGAGGAATCTTTATAAAGTTTTTTTGGCTGGTGTGAGTCAAAATGATGATTATGGCATGGCCCTGTGATAGAAATCTCTAGTCTTGAGGCTCACATAACTTCCAGGGACCTAATTCAAGACGGAACCAAGCTAGGGAGGAAGAACCAAAGACAAGCTTTCTCTCGCCAGCCCTTTCCAAATGATCTCAGCTTTAACTCTGAGCTCCTCTGGTAACTGCATAGACAGAGATGGTCTATCCCACATCCGTTTGGAACAGAATCATGAGGAGCCAGGCATTATGCCTCAGGATTAGAAACACAGCTGGATGTTCTGCCAACACACTGGCTGATGCCGCAGCTAAAACTTTGCCTCCACAGGTAACGTGCTGGGCATTGCATCTCTCCAGCTATGCCAGTCTAACCATTTAATGTATTACGTGGCAATGAGCCCTTGGCTTAATGAGCAATAGCCCAAGTGGAATTGTCCCTTGAATCAAATTAAGATTCCTAATCATGAGTTTCAAGGAGCTCCCCCAATTAACCTAGCCACCTTCAGTTCTCATTACTTATCGCATTTCTCACTACAGTCAGGCAATGCCGCTTACCAATCATTCGGACATGACTATGATTCTCTGCACATGACAATGATCAGCAAAGAATCTTGACCTCTTAGA
This sequence comes from Antechinus flavipes, assembly GCF_016432865.1. Classification (NCBI taxonomy): domain Eukaryota; kingdom Metazoa; phylum Chordata; class Mammalia; order Dasyuromorphia; family Dasyuridae; genus Antechinus; species Antechinus flavipes. Next base: position 502,430,999 of record NC_067399.1, read on the forward strand.
GAATTTAAAGTTAAATAGAACCTAAGAAAAAGCTCGAGCACGCACAGAACATAGATGTCAGAGCTGGAAGGGACCTTAAACCAGAGGCTGCAGAATCAAAAAGGTAGCTTAGAATCACCAACTTGAACCTCATCTTACAAAGAAGGGATTGGAGCCTCAGAGATGCACAGCCTGACTTGCGTGAGCTCACCTGGTAAGTTTACGTGGGAGAGCCAGGACTAGAATCCAGGCCTCTAAGCCATTCTTCCCCGTCCACCCCACCCACCCACACTGCTCTCCAGGAGTGTGTATGTGTATATATACCAGTGGGCATAGCCGAGCTGCTACCTGCCTCTTTTATTCCACCCTATCATGGTCACCCATTGGCCAGTAGAGCCAAGATGGCAGATTTGCATTAACAGCCCAAATGAATTTTCTCAACATTCCCCTCCCAACAACTTTAAAACAGAGCCTCAAAACTAGTTTTAGAGTAGTCGAGCCCACGAAAGGTCAGACAGACGTTTTCTCAGCCTCAGACAACTTAGCAGGTCTGTGGGAGAGATCTGTGACCCCCGTGAGGAGAACTATCAAGCGCGCGCATTTGCAGCTTTGGGAGCTCTCAGCCCAGAGATAGTAAAAAGATAAGATAACTGGCCAGAAAGAGATTGCAGGGGAGCAGTTGTTGTCGCTGGGCACAGCTGGTACTGAGGCAACTCTATTGTCCATACACAGTTCTATTAGTTCCAAGGTAGAGAGGAGCGTTTGTGGCTGGTGACAAGGGAACAAGAATCCTGGTCACTGTACCAGCTAAGGGGCTTACTAGTGCAGGGGCTGGGGCCTCTTCCAGGGTAAAGGCCAGAGCACAAACCAAGAGAGTAGTGAATGCACCTCTCCCAGGATAGCAGCCCCTTGGAAGCACTGAAAATTTTAGGTCCTCAGAGCTTGCTCTGAAAATGGCAACACAAAAAATCTAAAGCTTGGCACAAAGACCTTGTCACACACACCGAGGCAAGCAGAATCCAACTTTAACATAAAATTCAGAATAAAGAAATAGGCTGGGGAAATTAACAAACAAGAAAAAGAGAACTTGACCACAAAAAACTACACACTGGCAGAGAAGACCAAGGCACAAACTTGAAAGAAGACAACAATGTGAAAATATCTATGAACAAAGCCTCAAAAAAAGCTACAATTTGAACCCAAGCCCAATAAGAATTCCTAGAAGAGTTTAAAAAAAAATGAGAGTGATGTAAGAAAATTATGAAAAGAACAATTATGAAAATTGTTTAAAAGTAACATAAAACATATTGAAAAAATAACATTATTAAAAACAGAATTGACCTAATGATAAAAGAGGCACAAAAGTTCACTGGGGGAAAAAAAAAACTATTTAGAAAATAAAATAGGCCAAATAGAAAAAGAGGTACAAAAGCTTGATGAAAAAAAAATCATTCTGTAAAAATAGAAATGAGCAAGTGAAACAATAAAACAAAATCAAAAGGATTTTTAAAAAGTGTGAAATAGTTAATAAAAAAAAACTGACCAAGAATATAGATCAAGGAGGGATAATTTGATAATTATTGGATTATAGAAAGCCACAAAAAGGCCTAGATATCATATTTCAAGAAATTATAAAGGAGGAAGGCTCAGGCATGGGGACCATGGAGCCGCCACTATTGGCCACCCTGACAGGCCAGGGCTGCAATAAGGAAACCTGAGGTACCCCCAAAAAGAAGATCTAAAGCAACTCTGAAATAAAAATCACCTCACCCTCATGATTTTGGAAAAGATGACAAAAAAAAAAAAAAAAAAACATGCACGTTAATGTACCCTTGGTATGAATTGCTCCAGCTATTGTGGATAGTATTATGGAACTAGACTCAAAAAATCATGAAAGCACCCATACCCTTTGATGACATTTTTAATTAAATTTATTCCCCAGAAAAATAAAAAAGAGGAAAAGGAACCATGTGCACAAAATGAATTAAAGCAGCTCTTTCTATGGTAGCAAAGAACTGGGAACTAAGGGAGTATCCATCAGTTGGGGAACAGTTGAATAAAAATGAGTATGTATGAATGCAAGAGAATGCTATTTTCCATAAGAAACTAGGAAAGGGATGGATTCAGAGAAACCTATAGAAGACTTGTGTAAACTGAAGTAAACAGAACCAGTAGGTCAATTTATACAATAACAACAACATTGTAAAGACATAACTCTGATATATTTAGGAATTCTGATCCCTTGCAATAAATCTTGATTCTAGCGGACTCACAATGAAACATGTAATTCGCCTTCTGAAAAAGAAGTGATAGATTCAAGATGTGGAATGAGATATACATTTTTGGACATAAACAATGTGGGAATTTGTTCTGTTTGACTATGATATTTATCACAAGAATTTTGTTTTCTTTTAAATTGGGGTGGGTGAGCAGAAGAGGAAGTAAATGCTTCTTAATTGAAAACTAAATTTAATGCAAAAAAAAAAGATAATTGGGATCACAAGATTTAGAGATAAATGGAATTTTTTACTCTCTATTTACAGACAAGGAAAATGAAACTGGGAGAGGATAAAGTAATTTGCTCAAGCCTAAGGGTATAGAAAATTGTAGATTACTAGTGCCATTTGGTCAAAGTAAAAGATCATAATATTATGGTCTAGTTTATGGTCTGGTTTAGTTTGACAGCAATGGACAGAATGGTCCTCAGAGGAAGCACAGGGTCTTTCATGAAATTCTTAGAGAGCCTTTTTATTGAGGTCATTAGTATTTGATGTTGTGTTAGTCTACCAAAGACTATCTTTTGAAAATGAATTATTTTCGGGTAGTTCTCTATCAGCTTTCAACTTTTCAATTCTTATTGCTACCAATGATTCTCATTATCAGTGTTTTCTAGAAATACATCAAGCTGTCAACTAGTTTGGCAATTACTTGCAACTAAAATAACTAACATTTGCAAATGTTAGGCAATGAAAACTTGTGTTTTGGGGGGGGGGGGCAGGGGGAGAGGAAGGAAAGCCATTCTTATATCTTAGATCCAGAGTGTGAAAGAGAATTAGAAAAAAAAAAATCTACCTATCTCTGAAAGATGAAAGAGATCCCAAAATGAAAACTCCCAGGAATATTATAGTCAAGGAACAGAGTTCCCAAGCCAAGGAGAAATATTTTAAGCAGATAGAAAGAAACAATTCAAATATCATGGAGTACAGTCAGTCACACAATATTTAAATTCTTCCACATTAGAGGAAGAGAGTGCTTAGAATGTGAAATTCTGGAAAACAATGGAGCTAGCCTTTGAACCAAGATTGAACCAAGATTAAATTACCCAGCAAAATTGAGTATCCAGAAGGGAAAAAAATGGATATTTAATGAAATAGAGAATTTTTGAGCATTCCTAATGAAAATACCAGAGCTGAATAGAAAATTTGACCTTCAAATGCAAAATTCAAGAAAAGCATAAAAAGTAAACATGAAAGAGAAATCATAAAGGATTCAATTAAACTGTTTATTTTGTGAGAAGATGATAGCCATATAATTCCTAAGAATTTTATTATTATTAGGGCAGTTGAAAAGGAGTTTACATAGACAGAAGACATGGGTGTTAGCCAATTATTTTGGAATAATCTCCAAATAATAATAATGATAAGGATAAGGAGTGAAAAGAGAACTGCATTGGGAGAAAGGGGGAAAGAAGAAGTAAAATAGGGAAATTTTTCTCACATAAAAGAGGCAGGCAAGGAAGAGCTTTTGCAATGGAGAGGGAACTGGAGTGTGGTGGTTCAAGGCAATGCTTGAACTTCACTCATCAGAATTGGTTCTAAGAAGGAAGAATACACATACACACACACACACACACAGAGTTGTATATATATATATATATATATTAATCTAGCTTTCCAAATAGGGAAATGGGAGAGTAAGGAGTTAAGAGAAAGGGGAGAAGCAATAAATGGAAGGACAAATTAAGGAAGGCAGGAGGAGCGACAAGATAAAATAACACAGTAAAAATAAACAGAAAATTTAGTGATATCTTGTTTATGAGAGGCACACTTGAAACAGAAAGACATACATTGAGTTAAAATAAATGGCTGGATTAGAATCTATACTTTAGCTGAAGTAAAAAAAAAAGGCAAGGGGGGCCAATTATGATCCCAAACACTGCATGAACAATACTAGATTAACTTATTTTATATTGTCCTCCTTGTTATGGTCTTATTTGAAAGACTGTCTTTCAATTATCCATCAATTAATCTGCAAACATTGTCTGAACCTATACTATGTGCAAGACCCTATACTAATGCTTTTTAAGGCTTTAGATAGCTCTGGAAATTGGTGATGAGTATATTTGTTACAAGAGTTAGAAGAGGACTATGGATGTTGGGACATCACTTATTGGGGCCAGAAACAAGGGTTTGAGAAGTGTTTAAGCTCATCTAATCTTCATTAATTGAAAAAATCTTCAGCAACATCATCTCTCAGTGAAAGGAGACTAAGAGATAAGTTGCTAGAGCTTTTTCAAAATTCTTTTACATACATCATTTCATTTAGTCATCACTATGACTCAGGGAAGTAGATGTAAAAGTATTATTATTCCCATTTTATAGATGAAGAAACCAAGGCTTAGGGAAGATCAGCATAGTCACACAGCTAATAAATATCAGAAGCAGAATTTTCTGCCTCTGACTCAAAGTCCAAACTCATATGAAATTTAGGAATGTAGATCTAAAGCTAGAAAGGATCCTAGAGGCCACATAATTTAACATCATCGTTTTGAAGATGAAAAAAGTTCATTGACTTGCTCATAGTCACATAATTAGTAAGGAAAAATGTGCACCCAGACCTCTTCTAACTCAAAATTCAAACCAGTAAGAAATTTAGTATCCTAGAACTAAAACTGAAAAGAATCTCAAAGACCACCTTGTTCAATACCACTTTTATACAGATGAGGAACCTGAAGCAAACAAGATTATGTGTCACAGAGCTGGTAAGTATCTGAGCTCATATTTGAACTTAGGTTTTCCTGACTCAAGGCCTATTGTTTACTGGGCAAGTCATTTAATTTGGTTTAAAGAGAAAATGGACCAGAGAAGGAAATGGCAACTCATTCCAGTATCTTTGCCCAGAAAACCCTAAATGGATCATGAAGAATCAAAAATGACTGAAATGTCTGACAAACTATACATCATAAGGTCTGATCACCGTATAAAGTTTTGGGGTCCATGAGATGTTCAAGGAGGACCAGCACCTTTGCTGCGAGGACTTTCCAAGCCCTTCTCAGGGCTGCTCATCCACTTTTGGTGTCTACCTGGCACTCAACTCTCACCTGTGCATTGGCCACACTCCAATAAACCATCTCAGCAGATGAGCCAAACCAGTTTGAGGGGAAGTGGATTGGAGGGTGTCTACCCCAAGCATGTGAAGACTTCCCCACATGGAACGGGCAGCTGAGACCAATTTGTTTGAATGTCCATGAAGACAGCTCGAGGACATGCTGTGGAGGGCTTAGAGCCTGAGCATCCTGGTCACCCCCTGCATCCTGGGCCATCAGCACTTTGTCCTGCTACTGGACTTTGATGACTCAGGAAGAGAGTGAGGCTGATGAATTTGTGCAATTCTGCCTCATTTAAATCTGATTTACACACACATCAAGACATCACAGCTTGACATCATTGGTCCTTTTCAAAAACAAAGGACAAAACAGCAGATGAGAAAGTGGGACCCAGAGAGATGAGATTTGAACCCAGCTCTTCTGACTCCAAGCAGATCCCTTCTTCCACTCTACCTGGTACTGTTCTATCAGGGTTTTCTTGAGATAGGAAAGGGTTGTTATAGACAATACCATGTCCCAGCAACTGCTTCCAGTGGATCTGGCTAAGAGATACCTAAGGGGAAGGCTCCCTTCTCAGCCTAGAAGCTAAGGCAGAAAAGTCACATAAAATCAGTGTGATGGTACCATCCTCGGCCACCAGCTCCCTGCACTTGGGCCCTTCTCATTTCAAATGACTCATGTAATTCTGTTTCATCCTGTGGTTGGGAGTGCTTTCCTTAGGAAAGCAGAGGAAATTTTATCATTCTAGTGACCACATTTTTCTACATCTATTTTTCCCCTTGATACTGGCCCGATTTCTTCTTTGCCTTTTTCTTATCCAAGGCCCCTCCCTCTGTGTTCCCCACAGCTATTCTTCTCCCTCCTGGGTGTGGTATATTTTTGGCAACCTTACGGTTTTATTTACGAACCCTCAAGTTAAATACGGTGACTGCCCCAACAGGCAGCATAAATATTCGTGGCCTATTCAGAATGGGGTGGTGGCGGGCTATTATCCAGCCATAATGTTGCCATCAGAGGGAATTCTAATAGATCCTGAGTAGTCCCAGGCCAAGAATTCTGTTATTCCCTGACATTTGTAAAGTTCACATTTTCAAAATAAAACCACGTGAAGGGGAGAAGCTCACCAATAGATTATGTTCCCATTGTCAGGGTGGGGGCGGGATTTCTGGCTCCAATCTCTCTGTCCTTGGCTGAGCTATAACCAGGAATGTTTGCTCCTGGAAGAAGTTAGAAAACAAGGTATTATGAGGAGGAGGAATGCTAAATTGAGGCCACCAGGAAAGAAGTCTTTCTTGGGACAAGTTCAACTATGGCCAAAGGCAGGGCCTCAGAGGAAAGAACTCACCCTGTGATGCAGACACCCAGTAAAAGAAAAAGCATGCCTTTAGTCAGTGCTATCTCTGCCGTATATCACTTCAGTGCTGTGAGGCAAAGCCCAGTCGTCCTCCCTTAGTTATGGCTGAGGTCCTAAGCACATAGTGCCCCCATCATTTACAGGACTTGCAGAGATTCAAGAGATAAATGAAGAGGGCAATATTTTTTATGTTTGGTTTTTATAGCCTCCAGCTCTGTTTCTTTTCTTTCCTTTATTTGCTGGGGCAGTTGGGGTTAAGTGACTTGCCCAGGATCACACAGCTAGGATGTGTTAAGTGTCGGAGATAGATTTGAACTCAGGTCCTCCTGACTTCAGGGCTGGTGCTCTACCCACTGCACCACTTAGCAGTGCCAGCTTTGTTTCTTAGCAAGCATATTGCCTCATATGTTTCTCTGCCTATTGGCAAAGGGATAGCTCCTTTCTTTAGGTTTATCAAGTTGAGAGCAGACTTAAACGATAGGTAGTAGGTCAGTGGTTCCCAAACTTTTGTTTTCAGTATCTTTATCCTATTAAAAATTATTATTTTTATATATTATATATTATTATTATAATTGTTAATATATTATTATAATTATATATAAATTATTGTATTTATTCCTAAAAATTATTGAGGATCTCCCCAAAGTGTTTTTGCTTATCTGGGTTATATTTATAGACATTTACCATATTGGAAATAAAAACTATTTTTGAGTTTGTAGACCCTCTAAAAGGGTTTCAGAGATTCCCAGGATTCTCTAGATCATACTTTGAAAACCACTGTAATAGGTGGAGGAGAGGAAGGGAAAATGAGACACTTTGATCAAGAAAAAGATTCCAGTTCCTGCTTTGTCAGGGGTTCAGTGAGAAGGCAGCCCTGGTAGTAGAAACCACCTAAAGGTGGGGGCCCTGTAGGGATTTGTCCTACATGTACAAACACATTCCCACACCCACACACATGTCAGTATTCTATGGCATAGCCCTATTTGCATATAATGGCAAAGCCCTCTTTTAACTAACCTTACCCTGCAATGAGTGTCCAGGAACTGGCACAGATAATAAATGTTGCAAAAACTCAAGGGGATAGAATACCATAAAGTGGGATAGTCAAGGTAAAGAATTTGGGTTTTATCCTATAGACAATTGGAAACAATGGACAGTTCCTGAATAGTTGAGTCATATTAACATAATTGTGCATCAAAGAGATTAATCTGAAAACCTGTAAATGATGTGTTGCATGGGAAGAGAGAAGAGGTGGGAAGAGCAGTTAAGGACTGAACTAGGATGAAAATAGTGGCAGTAAAGAGGAGGACATGGATTCTGAAGACTTTGTGAAGAAAGAAGAAAGATTTAGTTGTGGGGGAGTAATGGGCGGTTATAGAATTGCAAAAGAACAAACAAAAGAAAGAAAAGGATGTCAAACTTTTTTTAAAAAACACGAGTGCAATAAAGTAATCAAGGATTTACTAAATACCTATTAGGCACTGTTCACTAGGGACACAAGTACAAAGAATAAAATAATCCCTATTTATAAGGAGCTTATATCCTAATAGGGGAGAGAAGTACATATATAAAACATATACAGCATAATTATAAGGGGAAAAATACCTGTGGTGAGTATTCTCTGAACTCATTCACCAGGAGCCAGACTGGCTATATCTGTCCCATGGAAGTCTAAGGGTGGTAGCTTGAGGATTTTAGGGAGTAACTCTTCTATATAGCTATTGATGTGGTTCCCCACCACCACTAAAATGTGTTTCCCTGTTAAGTGTCAGTGAGCAACTAGCGACCTAGTTCCATTTAACTACTTAACATCAACCTTTTACAAAGGCATATTGATTTCAAAGATAAAATAAAAATAAAAATAAAACATCTTCTCCTAACATCTTCTGGGCATTCTTTCCCCTATTCCTACTCAGTACCACCTTTGAGTAGGCTCAAACTTAGCTTTTTTTCTGCATAATACTGGTCCCACCAAATTCATGTAGAAATTTATCATTGCTTCTAGATGAACCCTGACCTCAGCTATCTCTGGTTGGGATCCTGAAAGTCACTCCTGAAGGTCAATTCCTTACTTCTCAGGGCATCAATGCTGGCTGGGCTGGCTGCAAAATCTTACATGGGCTTAGAATCCAGATTCCTAAAGATTCACTTTCTTGGCCTTTGAAAAATCAAAAAGTTGGAACATCCCAAATTAATTCCTTCTCCTAAAATGGAAAAAGGCATAGGACCATGTGGCTAGGAGGTGAAGAGAGGAGGAGAAAGTCTAAAGTCTCTCTTCTTATAGCATTTTCTGTCCTTAGTGACAGTCAGGAAGGGACTAAAGGAGCTCCACTAAGATCCAGCTGCTGAACAGAATAACAGGGGCCTCTGGTCACTAGTGCCTTTGGAAATCATCTCCAGTTCTGGTTACAAAATCAATCTAAGAGACATCTCCTTTCTATTTAGTTAGCAGATTGTAAGGAACTACAGAATATTTACTATGTTTGAATATCTCTCCAAAAGTGTCTGAGGCCAGATCAGAAGGTGAGTCTTTCTGATTCCTAGCCCAGTGCTCTATTGTACCACCTAGCTACTCCAGCAGTGTTGGTACTACTGTGCTAAATTTAAGATATACTGATATTAAGGGGAACAGGCCAATGAGGGCCCAGTCCTTAGAGCAGGCATGGATTTGCTCTTTGAAGATGGATTATATAAAGTTGGCACAATATTGTCTATTTGCTGTTGGTGGAATTTGTCCTCTGTTCTCAAAAAGGACCAATGGCATCATCAGGGTGATATATTTACTTGTATGTGAATCTGCTGCAATCAACATGGAGATTTAGTCTGTGTGTCCATAGTGGATACTAGGGGGGAGGGAGAGAATTTCATTCCATTTCAGAGCATGAGCAGGTGTTCTGTAACCATTAGTCTACTTCATGTTGACAAAAATCCTTTAAACTGGTTGCTGAGCTGAAACTAAACTTGCAGATAAAAGTTCCTTCTCATGAGAGGAAAGAAGAGGTAGCTGATGATTGTCTACCTCTCCCACTTGCCTGCCATGAGATCATAATTTTGTTTTATGTCTCTTAGGCTTATTCTTTTCAGAAAGAAAAGAAAAGGAAGGAAGGAAGGAAGGGAGGAAAGAAGGAAGGGAGGAAGGAAGGAAGGAAGGAAGGAAGGAAGGAAGGAAGGAAGGAAGGAAGGAAGGAAGGAAGGAAGGAAGGAGGAAGGAAGGAAGGAAGGAAGGAAGGAAAAAAGGAAGGAAGGAAGGAAGGAAGGAAAGAAGGAAGGGAGGAAGGAAGGAAGGAAGGAAGGAAGGAAGGAAGGAAGGAAGGAAGGAAGGAAGGAAGGAGGGAAGGGAGGGAAGGAAGGAAGGAAGGAAAAAAGGAAGGAAGGAAGGAAGGAAGGAGGGAAGGGAGGGAAGGAAGGAAGGAAGGAAGGAAGGAAGGAAGGAAGGAAGGAGGAAGGGAGGGAAGGAAGGAAGGAAGGAAGGAAGGAAGGAAGGAAGGAAGGAGGAAGGAAAAAAGGAAGGAAGGAGGGAGGGAAGGAAAAAAGGAAGGAAGGAAGGAGGGAGGGAGGAAGGAAGGAAGGAAGGAAGGAAAGAAGGAAGAAAGGGAGGGAGGGAGTGAGGAAGAAAGGAAGGAAGGAAGGAAGGAAGGAAGGAAGGAAGGAAGGAAGGAAGGAAGGAAGGAAGGAAGGGGCTCCAAGTCCAGGAGGTATCACTCCTATTTGGATCCTTACATACATATTTCTGTACCTTTAAGCTTTAAATTTGAGCCCACTCTCCCTAGGAACCCAATGTATGAAGGAGAGAGAGTATAGCCCTGATCCGATGAATGTTTCTGTACTTTTGTCCTTATATATCTTTTCATTAAATTATTGAATCATTAGATGTCAACTTATTGACATTATGAAGAAGGTGAATAGAACATACTACAGAACTAGAAAACTTGTTCCCTCCAAGAAACCCCCTAAACTCTTAGAGGAAAAGGAATCATGCACCTTTCAGCAGATCCAACCAATTAGTGTCAGGGAGGGCTGGGAGAGAGAGTTCAGTGGGGATTGCTAAAAAGAATCAAACTCATAATAGAGACTCACAGTTTCATATTCAATCTTCTTTTTCTCTCCTTTGTATAGGATGTCTCTTGATGAATGATGAAGGAATTATTTCAACAGGACTCATTGACTGATTGGAAGTGGGTTTTGAAAGAAAGGAATGAATCCAAAAGTCCAAGGCTGAATGGCAGAGAAAGTAATGGTGTTATTATTGTTAATGGTAGAATGAAAAGAATATTAGGGTGAATTCTGAGAAATAAAGTCAAGTCCTGGACTTCCTACTTATTTGATATATGACTTTGGATAAGTTACTTTGCTTCCCAAGGACTTAGTTTCCTCATTTTTTAAATGAAAGGATTAAAATTCAGGACTTTTAAAACCCTTATTGTGTTATGAATCTCTTTGGCAGATGGATAAAGTCTATGAACCCATTCTTTTAAAAAATAGTTTGTCATTTTTATTTTTCAAGTTATCTTTTTAAAAATCTTTTCTTACTTCCATACTCTATTCCTTTTCCCATTGAATAAATTTTAAAAGAAAAGAAAAAAGAAAATCCTTGTTACTTAACTGCCTAGATTGGCAAATCAAATTCTCACATTAGTCATGTTCACAAAGTATGTCTCTTTCTGGAACTTAAGTTCATTGCCTCTCTTTCAGGGAGCAAGTGGCCTTTTCATTCTCATTATTATGGATTTGTGGTTTATCATTGCCTTGATCAGAGTTCTAAAGTTTTTCATTTTTTTTATAATGTTATCATTGTACAAATTGTTCCCTTATTTCTGTTCACTTTGATCTGTACAAGTTCATAAAGATCTTTCCAGCTTCCTCTGATGTTGTCCATTTCATTATTTCTTATGGCACAATAATATTCCATTACATTCATATGCCACAATTTGTTTAGCTATTCCCAGTAGGAGGACATGCACTTAGTTTCCAATTTTTGACTACTACAAAAAGAGTTACTATAAATATGTAACAGTGATTATTCTGGCCCTCACTGCCTGGAAGTTATGTATGTTACATTTCACCTTCCCCAAGGTTTTCTGGTACCCTCAAAGATACTTAAGGGTATCTAATCTCTCTGTCATTGACTCAAGCTTCCCCCAGTTATGTTCCCACAATTTTAGGGATCCCTTTAACTTCCAATTAGTCGGTCAATCAATAAATATTTAATAAGTATATACTCTATGCCAGGCACTGTGCTAACCATGGGCATGCAAAAAGAGGCAAAAGACAGGAGCTCACAATCCAATGGGGAATACAACAAGCAAACATATGTACAAACAAGCTATATGTAAGATAAATAGAAAATAATTAAAAGGTGGAAGCCATTACAATTAAGAAAGATTGGGAAAGATTTCCTATAGAACCTAGTTTCTTAAATTGTGGATAATGACAGTATATGGGATCATGTAACTGCATGTGGAGGTCACGAAGTTATAACTTATTATCAGTAAATGTTTGATTTGTATACTTATTTTACCTACCTATAAACATGGATTCACATAAAAATTTCTCAGGAGAAAAGGGGTCACAAACAGAAAAAGTTTAAGAAGCCCTGCTATAGAAGATTAGATTTTAGTTGAGATGTTAAGGAAGTCAGAGAAGCCTGGAGGTAGAGATGAGAAGGAAGAGCATTTCAGTCATAAGAGACAGAAAGTTCCATTTAACCATTCCTTTTACAAAGAAATATTTACTTCAAAGATATAGCAAGAAGAAACATACAAACATTCAACCTCTAACACCTATGGGCATAATCCACCCCCACTGCACAGCCTCATTCTCTGGAGAGCAAAAAGGAGGGGGTTCCTAGCCTAACACAGCCATTATACAGGATAGTACTCCTAATTTCCAAGTTCAAAGCCTTCCTGAGTTTGTGTCCTGACATCCTGGCTTCTCAGGGCTTCCCTGCTGGATAGGCAGAAACATCTGTCTTGGCATCGTGCCTCCAAGGTCGCCATGGCAAATGCCCAGATTCAAGAACTCCACCACCTGGGCTTAGAACTGAAAAGAACAATCAAAACAGACTGAAACCCTGAACCTTTTTCTCAGGGCCATTGAGTCTAGAGGGGTAGGGTGGGAGGAGTAGGAGAAGTAACCTTCCTCCATCTTCAGCCCAGTGCATAGTGTCTAAACTTTGAATAAATAGGACCTCCACTCCAGGATGCTACTGGAAAGAAAGAACAGTCTTGTAGTTTTAAAGGTGCATCCTTTCCAGTTTTCACTGACCAATGGAAAGAGGTTGCTCCCATCCACATGGTAGGAAAACATGGGATGTTCACTTCCAGCAAGTGAAAAGGCCACTTGCTCCCTGAAAGAGAGGCAATGAACTTAATTTCCAGAAAGAGACATACTTTGTCTCTCCCTGCCATCTCTATGCACTTAAGTGTCTCTATCTTAGATGATATAGGAATGTACAATGTACAAGAAAGCGCCAGTAAAAATATTTTTGGTATATAAAGATTCGTTTCCTCTTTTTTTGATTTTTTTGGGGATAAAGGTTGAGTAGTGGTACAGCTGGGTCAAAGAGTATGATAGGACTAGCATTTCTCTGACAAGTTCTTTCTTCCCACCCACAACATCCAAGAGAAGACAAAGCTGACTGAAGAACTTAATTGACTTAAATGATTGGCCCTGGCTTCCCTGATGAAACTTCCTGGTCATCTAAAGAATAAAAAATCCCAGTCATATGGAATCTCAGCCAGTTGGATGCAGTGAATTTCTGAAGCCTGCACCAGATAGACTCTTTACCATATGGTGGCAAAAGGTTGGGGGTGAGGCCATGTTCAAAGGATCAAAGCCCCTATGTTCTTGTTGCATGGCTTTGCTTTGTTAGGTCAAAGTAGGCTTCCTTGTGTTAAATGTACGAGTGATGTACAAGCATCTCATTTTGTCCCAATATTGAAGCTGAACTAAGAGGACATTGGAGTTATGTTCTATCTCCAAAACACAGTTTAGAGACTTTCTGGGCATAGTTCCAAATTGCTTTCCACAATGGATAGACCAATTCATAGCTCTATCAACAGTATATAAGTGTACCTGTTTTCCCACAACCCCTCTAACATTTATTATTTTCCTCTTTTGTCGTCTTTGCCAATCTGAGAGATGTGAGGTTGGAATCTTAAAGTTGCCTTAATATGCATTTCTTTAAATTATTAATGATTTAGAACATTTTATCATGTGGAGTCCTTCTCAGAATAAAGTTTTTAAATGAATAAAATAAAATGCATAGAATTACAAAGGAAACTAATTATATTAAAATACAGTTATTAAAAAATTTTAGAAAACAAATAAATTCATAGACTTAAACATGGGATTACATGATTCCTAAACCCCCTTCCAACTCTGAAATTTTCTATCTTACTTTTGAAAGATTGAACCTATATACCTCCTACCTATGCCATATACTGTTTGTGGTAAGGATTCTCTTCTTAACAGGGGTGGATTTGAGAAACTCTGGTGTCCTAAGCTCCCATGATGTCTTGCATTGGGCCAATAAAGAGGAAGAAGTCAGATTTAGACATTTTTCTTGGCAAGAAACAATGAATCAATAAGTATTTATTAAGGAGCTACTATGTAACCAGGCACTATGCTAAGTGTTGGGGAGTTAAAGACAAAAGTGAAACAGTCACCATTCTCAGGGATTTTATAATCTACCAGAGCCCTCCAGGTTGAAGTTTGCACTCCGGGGAGGTAAGACTCTTGTTGTGTGTGTATCATAGGACAAAATCTTCATCAAGGGGCAACCCTGGATCCGATTGTAACTCCCAACTAAGAAGCAACAAGCAAGATGCTCAGAGGGGAGTTCTTGTTAGAATCTGGAATTTTGAAAAATGACAAGAGATTTTATTATTGCAGTTTCTCTTTTCCTTTCCTTACCCTTGGCTTGGTTTTGTTTGGTTACTTATAATTGCTTCCTTTGTCCTCAGCAGAAAGACAGCTCTGAAACGAAATTATTGTTTAAGCAAAAATTTCCTGCTGAGTGAAGCCCAGGCATCTGAGCTCAGCCAATAAACACCATCAGATTCCCTGTCCTCATAGCTTCTCTGTCCTTCCCCCAAGCTCTTCTGCTGAATTGCACAGGGTTGTCAAAGGTTTGAGGGAAGGGGCCTAGATTGAAAAAAAAAAAAAAAAAGGAGGGCTACATAGGGAAATGTTTGATATGGACATTCACTCAAAATGAAACTAAAAGAAGGGTGGGTTTTTTGAGGGGGATATAACATTAAATTATACAACATAATCCTTCCAGTCTGTCTCCCTACTGTTCTCAGTCAGTCAATAAATATCTGCCAAATTCTAAGCACTATGGTAAACACTGAGGTTACAAGTACCTGTGTTAGCTCCTTTTATGGTGGCAAATAATTGGAACCTGAGAGGCTGCCCATTAATTTGGGAAATGGCTGAACAAATTATGGTATAAGTATGTGATAGAATGCTATTATGTTGTGAGAAATGATGAAGTAGATGGTGTTAGGGAAAAACCTGGAAGAAAATCTACAAGAAAGCAAAGAAAAGATGGACAGCTCTGAACACGTGTTGTATTTATTATATAGGCTTTCTTGAAATGAAAATTTATTGCTTTATATTTTGAATTCTTTCTTATGTTATACTGTGTACATGGCAATTTTTTTTTCTTTTTCTATTTTGTATTTAAGTTTAAAATAAATAATTAAAAAAAAAAAAAACCTGGGGAGATTTATGCAAAGAGCAGAGAGCAGTTTATAGGCTAATAACAATTAAAGACAACAGTTTTGAATGACTTAGGAACTCTGATCATCAATGGAACTAACAATTCCAAAGGACTAATGATAAAGTTATTCAGCCTTCAGGTAAGGAGATGATGGAATCTAATAGTTTTGAAATTTTAAATAGTTTTATAATTTAGGGTGGGGTAAGTTTGTAGACTCAAGTCAGAATCTATCCCCAGATCTTCCTTTCCCTGCTTTGAGCCCCAGAAGAAGGAAGCAGGAGGATTGTTTTTTTCCCTAAGCCCCATGAACTTCAGATCTAGGGTTAGAGTAAATGATGATGGTAACCACATGCTTCCTGAGGTCTCTAACCTTTACCCTCTTCCTGCTTTCAAGATGAGTCTGTCCAAAACCTTGATTTTACTTGAGACTTAAAGATACAGGGCTTTAAGAGGCAGCTAAATGGTACAGTGGGTGAGGTACTTTACCTGAAGTTGGGATGATCTGAGTTCAAATCCATCCCTAGACATTTAGCAACTATGTGACCCTGGACCAGTACTTAACCTCTCTATGTCTCAATTTACTCATTTATAAAATGGAAATAATAACACCTATTGTCAGGGTTGTTATGGGAATTAAATGAGATAACAGTTATAAAGCACTTTGAAAACTTTAAAGAGCTACATAAATATGAACTATTATATTTTTAGGACAGCTAGATGGTTCAGTGGATAGAGCATCAGTCTCAGAGTGAAGAAGATCTGAGTTCAAATCCAGCCTCAGACATTTACTAGCTTTGTGATCCTGGGCAAAGTTACTTAGTTCCTATTTGCCTCCATTCCTTATCTGTGAAATGGAACACTAGAGAAGGAAATGGCAAACCACTCCATTATCTTTGCCAAGAAAACCTCACAAGTCATATAGAGTCAGACATGACTGAACTACTGAACAATAACAACAAGAGCTTCTGGGATTGGTTGTTGTCTTCCTTACTGGAAGGACTATTGTGTGGTAAAGAGTTTCTACTTGCTCTGCTTATCCTCAGAAGATAAAACAAACAGCAACAGAAGGTAATTTCAGAGAAACAGATTAAGACTCATGTAAGAAAAGCTTCTTGATGATATGATCTCCTGAGAAGTGGAATGGGCTGCTTTGCAAGATAGTAAGTGTCCCCACCCCATCCCAGCTATTGGAAGTTTTTAAGGAGACCACCCAGAGGTATAGCCCAGGGAATGTTGTAGGGAGATTTCTGTTTAGAAATAGATTATGTCAGTGTTGTCAAAGTCAAATAGAAAAGTGGGCCACTATGTAAGGATCCCTATGGCCACACACTAATTTGGAAAACCAAAAATTAGTATTTGTTTTTTTTTTTTGGGGGGGGTTGCCTTTTTATTTATTTTGCTAAATATTTCCCAATTACATTTTAATCCAGTTCTGACCACACTTGGGGATGTTGACGGGTGGGATATGCCATATTCCACTGGCCCCATGCTAGACTGAACAGTCTCCAAGTTTTTCTCTCAAATCTGAAGGGTTCCCAGACTCCTCAGGAGTTATATGGTGTTCCTGTATTCTACCTTGGTAGACTGAACCAGAGTTTACTTTTTCTGCACCATCCAGTTCCTCCAACACACACTGCCAAACTGACAGAGAGGTATTGTAATTAAGTATATAAATCACCAACTACAATTTGAAGACCTCACTCAAATCTTGCCTCTGTTGCTTAGTTCTCATGTAACCTGGACAAGTTATTTAATAATCTCCCTCAGCCACAGTTTCTTCATCTGTAAAATGGAGATCAACAAGGTGGCCTCTGATATCCTTTCTGGGTCTATTTCTATTACCTTAATATATTTCTAAAGTACAGGACTGACTGTGTCACTCCCTTATTCAAGAAGTTTTACTGGCTCCTTAATGTCTCTAGGATCAAATGCCAACTCTCCTGTATGCTGTTTAAAGCCATTCACAATGTTTCCAGACTAATTTTGTCCTATCTGCCTCCACATATGAGACATACACACACACACACACAGAGAGAGAGAGAGAGAGAGAGAGAGAGAGAGAGAGAAGGAAAGAGAGAGAGAGAGAGAGGGAGAGAGAGAGAGAGAGGGAGAGAGAGAGAGAGAGAGAGGGAAAGAGAGAGAGAGAGAGGGAGAGAAAGAGAGAGGGAGAGAGAGAGAGAGAGAGAGAGAGAGAGAGAGAGAGAGATAATATCATCTCTCTATTCCTTGTGCATGACATTCAAATTTGATCCCCTATCTCCAGGCCTTTGCATAAACTGCCCACCATATCTCTTTCCTCCCTCTCCTGAAATCCTTCTTTCTCACAATGGTTCCTCTTTAAAAAGGCCCTTTTTTTATTAAAACTTTTTATTTTCAAAACATATGCATGGATAATTTTTCAACATTGACTCTTGCAAAACCTTGTGTTCCAAATTTTCCCCTCCTTCCCTATACTCCCTCCCCTAGATGGCAAGTAATCCAATATATGTTAAACATGCTAAAATATATGTTAAATCCAATATATGTATTCATATTTATACATAATCAAATCAAAAAAGGAAAAAATGAGAAAGAAAACAAAATGCAAGCAAATAACAAAAAGAGTGAAAATGCTATGTTGTGACCCACACTCAGTTTCCAAGTCCTCTCTCTGGATGTAGATGGCTCAAAGAAGCCCTTCCTAATTAGCCCAGTTTTAGTTCTTCCTCATCCAGGAATTACCATATGTTTATTTTCTAAGTAGGTTATATTTCTTTATCTGTCCTTTCTCCCAACACCCTCAAGTCAAAATGGAAGATAGAAGATATTTGTATTTTTTGTGTGTTTTTGCCTTTGTATTCTCAGGGCCTACCACAGGACTTGACATCTAATAGACACAATATTTGCTTGATGAACTAAAAGCTTGTTCAATCTATGAGTGTGACAACAGCAGAGGAGACAGCTTGCTGGTGCTGGTCAGTCTGAAGAAAGTGACCCCATCTATGAAGGAATATTTTCCCTCCAGATTGTGCTTCCCAGGGCACAGCCGCCTCTGACTCCAACTCAGTAATGTTGGAAGTTGATCTGAACCCAGCTCAGTATCAAGTGGAGTTTGATATGAGGTCTGTCAGGCTTGAACCCATCCCAGGAAGGTCATTCATGGAAGTAGCTGATGCTCCTTGTTTCTGTGCTGTCCCATCTCAAACAGTCGCTGAAGAACGCTGAGATGTCCAAGCTTTAAAATACTCTTCTCCGCCAATTCTGTTTGAGCTATTAGGTCTGTATTCTTTGTAACCATTCTGTATATGATTGGAAGCTCCATGTGGGCAGGGATGAGATCCATGCTATTCTTTTTGCACAAAGCTTCATCTAAAATCTTATTCAGCTAAATTGTGTGTGTGTGTGTGTGTGTGTGCACGCATGCACTCTGAAAGAAAGGAGGAAAGTAGCATCTATCTATGGTTCTTCCTTTCTGTTTCTCTAAGCTTCATATCTAATGTTACCTCTCCCTAACTTGCTATGCTCCCAAATCCCAGATCCAAGAAAGAAAACCAAACCAAATCTGCCCCCTCTCCATTCTGGGATAGGGTCAGAAGGCTGTCCCCACCTTGGGCATCTTCAGTAGTTAGAGAGTACAAGAGCTCGCCTATGTTTTACTTTATTCAAACTCTGCCCGTGCCCTAAGATGAAAACTTGCCTATGATTTCCTCCATAATTCCCGAGGTAGCCACTGACTAAGGATGCTCTCAGACGTGAAAGAGTCAGCTCAAATCAGAGAAAACAGAAAGTGGGGAAAGAGGGAGAATCACGAAGGTTTCCTGGAATTTGGACCTTCCAGGATGAAGGGGGAAGGAGGGAAGCTGGAAGTTGGTGAGGAGGGGGAGACTGAGGGAGAAAGAAGTAACTCCATCCTTGTGAGCTTCAGAAGAAAGGTTCCCAGAGGCATGGAAACCAAAAGCCAGACAGCTGAGAGTGAAAGCTGCCTGGCTGAGGATATGGCAAAGAGGAGAGGAGTTGTTAGCAATCTCTTGGTGGCCCCTTAGGAGCCAGGTTTACAGCCAAAGAGCCCATTTTAATAAGGAGCTCCGGGAGATGGCCTGTCTACAGGAACGGGAATGTGAAAACAATTCAGGATGAGACAAGGGTTGGGATGGAGGCTGGGGACTCCTGGGGTTTCTCACTACCCACCTGCCCTAGCACCTCATACTCATCTCTCTGAAGGCGCACACATGTATATGCATATACATACACGCATGCAGTGTGCATATATACCCCCACACACAGCCTCAGGCAGGCTGTGCAGAGACTTCAGACAGACAGAGTGATAAGGTGGGAGGGAAGATGCCAAGGCTGGGTGGGCAGAGGCCCCAGAGGCCTGGTACAGTGCTCATGAAAGACCAATGGACAGAGAAGAGAGGGCTGGCAGGCAGCTGAGCTCGTCGAGACCACAGGGGCCAGTGTTTGGCTGTGGATCAAACAATACAAACCTGGCAGGCTCTTAGTGAAGGGGCAGGAAGAAGAGCAAGACAGTGTCTCTGAGTTAGTCCGTGATTCTTAAAGTAGAGGAGGGTTTTCTTTAACCCTGTCATCGAGAAAAGAACATTAAGGAAGTAAACATGGAGCTTGTTGTCCCTAGAAGTCCCTCGAGAATGCAAACAAAAAGCTGTGCCGTCTTAAGCAAGTTACCTCATTTCTTTGGGTCTCAGTTTGTCTTCCATGAAAAATGAAGCACTGGACTAGAAAGCCTGGAGGCAAGAAGACTCATCATGAATTCAAATCTGTCTTCTTACTAGCTCACTAGTGGAATGACTCTGATAAGTCACTTGACTCTGTTTGCCTCAGTTTCCTCATCTGTAAAATGAGCCTAGAAGGAAATGGTAAACCAATCTAGTATCAAGAAAATCTTAAATTCTGTCACAAAGAATCAGGCATGACTGAAATAATTTAACAAACAGCAAAAGCCTTTAGCACTTATATCAAGTTTGAATCCCACCTCTGGCAATCAATCATTAGCTGTAGGACCATGAATGGCAAGTTACTTAACCTCAAAGTCTCAATTTTTTACTAATAAAATGAGTGTTATCTCTATTATGTACCATACACAGGGTTATTGTGAGACTCAGATAAGATTATGTATGTATGTATATATGTATGTATAGCTATAGAAAAACCATGAAAATACTACAGAAATTACTGTATTAAAGTACTATAGAGAGGCAGCTAGGTGGTGCAGTGGATAGAGCACCAGCCCTGAAATCAGGAGGACCTGAGTTCAAATCTAGCCTCAGATACTTAGCACTTCCTAGCTGTGTGACCTTGGGCAAGTCACTTAACCCCAATTGCCTCAGCAAAAAAAAAAAAAAAAAATTATACAAAGTAGTATAGGAATTTTAGCTCTTGTAATGGTGCTGAAGGTGACATTTTAAAGTCCCATCCATTTCAGGTACTCAGTCAACTGGCATTTATTAAGTACCTACTATATACCAAATGTTGTATGAAGCCATACTAAAAAAAGAAAGGCAAAAAAAAGTTACTCGTCTCAATGAATTCACAGCCTAATGGGAGAGCAACATGCAAACCACATACAAACAAGCTTTCTACAGGATAATTTGGAGCTAACAACAAAAGGAAAGCCCCAGCATTGAGGGGGTTCAGGAAAGACTTTTTGTAAGAAGTAGAATTTTAGTTTGTTGTTGTTGTTGTTTGCCCTCTTCAGTTGTTCTGATCAACATCTGGCCACTGGACCCAGATGGCTCTGGAGAATGAGGCAGGTGACTTTACATAGTCCTCCCTCACTTAAACTCAATTCACTTTTACATTATGACATTACCTCCCTAATGATCACCTGACCACCTCCAATTTTAGTTGGGATTTACTTGAAGAAAATGAGGGAAACCAGGAGAGGAAAGAAATGGAGAGGTAGAAAGTTCTAAGCATGGGGGACAGCCAGGAAAAATGCTGGGCATTAGGGGATAAAGTGTCATGTTTGGGTAACAGAAAGAAGCAGCTAAGTGCAATGGATAGAATACTGAGCTTGGAATCAGGAAAACCTGAGTTCAAATCCAATTTCATTCATTTTCTAGCTGTGTGACCTTGGACAAGTCACTTAATCCCACTGGCCTCAGTTTCCTAATATGCAAAATGAGTTGGAGAAGGAGACAGAAAACCACTCCAGTGCCTCTGTCAAGAAAATCCCAAATGAAATCATGAAGAGTCAGATGCTACTAGAAAACAAAAAGAAAGCTAATGTCAGTCACTATATCTCAGAGTATTATTGGCAGGATGGGCTTTAAGGTATAAGAAACATTCTGTATTCTATGTTCCCATCCCATTCTGACATCATGCAATTTTGTGCTTCAGGGATGAGTGGAAGAAAGGTTTTGACAAATACCTAGATGCCTGGGTAATTGATAGAAATTGGGGTATCATAGGGGTGGTAACTTTTCAAGGGACATCCTGGAAGTCAGTTGTAACCTCTTCCAATGTTCCCATCCTTCATCTTCTTGGGCTGGAGAAGTCTTGGATATACTATTGGGGATATGATTGATGACTTAAGCATGATGGAGCTTTCTCTTGGAGATCTTAGCTCGGAAGGGCTAAGTTTTTTGGTAATTATTTATTATTTGGGTAGCCAGACCACACATAATTGGACAGAGAAAAATTAGAATGGGAGTGAGGGTGAGAGGGTAGAGAAAAATGATCTTAGTTTCTTTACTCAGCTTTTCTTCTTGTCCTGACTTTATTTTTATCCCAATCAAATATAATCTAGGGAGCAAGAATCATCTTAGTGCCCCAGATTCCATGCAGCTCCTGTGAGGCTTTTAAACAGAGTCCCCAAAATAGGTTTGGGAGAATCCAGGCTTACAATGTAACAGGACTTGAACAGGAATTACAAGGAATTTTCTGATATTGAGTCAGATGGTTATGTGGAAATCACCACCAGACACTGGCTGTTAAAAGAATAGACCCGGACTTAGCCTGGTACTTTCTTCTGCCTTCTGTTGACTGTTTGGTTAGGTGTGGGGATACAGTCCTCATCAATGTAATAAAAGAATTGTAGTCTTTTCTGCCATTAAGATCTGAGTTTAGGTCTAAGATTGACTGTATTTTGTTTTATGACGCTTGCTTTCAGTCACTGGACTCTCACAGGTAATACTAACAATGTTTGTTGTCATTTTTCTGTCATATCTGACTCTCATTTGAGCTTTTTTCACCGAATATACAGAAGCAGTTTCTTTTTTTCTATTTTATTCTATTTCTATTTTTCTCTGTTTTTTACATATTTTACAGATGAGGAAACTGATCCAAAGAAGGTTAAATGACTTATTCAGGATCTCATAGGGTATATTTGAACTCGGCTCTTCCTGACTCCAGGCCGAACACTCCATCTACTGAATCACTAGCTGCCACTAATAATATAGTCAGCATTTTTACAGCACTTTCAGGTTGGCAAAGCACTTTGTAAGTATTACAACATTTGATCCTCACAACAACCCTGAGAGGTAGGTACTATTATTATCCCTATATTTCAGATGAGGAAACTAAGTCTGAAAGAGCTTAACTGTTCATGCAAATAGTAAGCAATGAGATTTGAACTCAAGTCCTCCTGACCCCAGGGCAGCTAGGTGATGCAGTGGACAGAGTGCCAGACTTGCAGAAAGAAAGACTCATTTCCCAAGTTCAAATCCAGTCTCAGACACTTCCTAGCTGTGTGATCCTGCACAAATCACTTAATCCTGTTTGCCTCAGTTTCCTCATGTGTAAATGAATTAGAGAAGGAAATGACTACTGCAGTGTCTTTGCCAAGAAAACTCCAAATGGGGTCACCTCTCAGACAAGACTAAAATGGCCACATAACAACACGTTGGTGGAGTTTCATAAGCTACATAGTTTGGGATGATTGCTGTCTCAGCAGGTTCCTCAAAAATGAGGATAACTTTTTCAGGGTGGAGGCCTTTGTGGGGAGGGGGAAGTGGAGACTTCAGGGCCTATATCTGTCTCTTGCCTCTGTATGGCTCTGTGTTCTTTCTATAAGTCTGATCTTATATATAGGAGTACAGGACTTCATAAGTGTAAGCCTCCCATTTAGCCAAAGAGTGGAGATTGCCCAAAGGCAAGTTCATCTGGGTAAGAACTCAGGATTCCTAACAACCTGTTACTGTAGCCAGAATTCCAGAATTTCAAAGTTCTGTTCCAGAGACATGCGGGTAAATGTTTAACAACTGGCTTACCACCGGCTCCTCTGCTTCCTCCTTCTCTAGCAAACACATTTTTTACATTTTATCTGCCTTATTTATATTTCCTCCATCATTTTCTTAACTTCAGACAGTCAACAAAATAATAAAACAAACCCTGATGTGCTGATTACCGAAGGCTCACGTTGAAACTTTAACAAGCAGCTCTTAGGAGGTGGTTGGAGCTGGCTCCAGCACTTTCCTCACTACTGTGCACTAACCAGTTGCAGAATCTCATCAGTTGGCTCTTACAAACCACAACATTGGACAGATTTCCACCGAGTGCCTTCCAATCTCTCTGCCAAGTCTCTGGGTGAATCCTGTGTTTCTCCCCAGTCATGCTATTCCAGATTTCTCTGAGGGAACCCCTTTCCACTTCATCAGCCAAGCTCTCATGCAGACCAGCACAACCAGCTCAGAAAAATCCCTCTGCTCCTGTTGGAATCAGAGCTGGGACCTCCATGGAGCAAAGGAGACCACCGGGGAGTCCTTACTCTTGTGACCTTGTCTGCTCACTCTCTGAGTTCACTCTCCTTTCCCTTAGACGCTGCTGCTGCATCCAACATGGGCTCCTAAAATGGTGATAATACTCCCTCTCCCACCAAACGTGGCAAGAATGGATGGACAGAAACTAAGCTTTATGAATCCCTACTATGTGCCAGGCACTGTACTGAGCTCTTTATTTGATATTCACAAGTTCCCTAGGAAGGGGGATGCTATTATTATGACCACTGGCAGTCAAGAAAACTGGGGTAGATGGCGATTAAATGGCATGGGTCACAGACCTTGTAAGTGTCTGAGACCAACTTTGAACTTAGATCTTCTTGATTCCAGGCACAATGCTCTATCCACTGAGCAAACTAAATCAAGGTGGAAAGGTTGCAGGAGGAAGCACAGAATCTCAGAGGCTACTTAGTTGAACCTAGATCTCTATAATATTGCTCTTCAGTCATTTCAGTCATGTACAACTCGTTGTGACCCCATTTGGGGTTTTCTTGGCAGAGATATGGAATGGTTTGCCATTCCTTTCTCCAGCTCATTTTGCAGTTGAGGAAATTGAGGCAAACAGGGTTAAGTGACTTGACCAAGGTCACACAGCTAGTAAACGTCTGAGGCTGGATTTGAACTCAGTAAGATGAGTCTTCTAGTCATTAGACTCAGCAATCCATCCATTATGCTATCAAGCTGCCCATGCTCTAATAATATACCTGATATTAACTGCTTGAACACTTCTAGTAAGGGAGAACTCACTGCCTCCAGAGATAGCCCTTTCTCCTTGGAGAAAGCGGAAGCTCGCATTGTTAGGGAGTTTTTCTTTACAGCAAACCTATGTATGCCATGCCTAAGATGTTAGGGGGTGTGGTAGAGAGAGTGCCAGACCTGGCGTCACAAAGACTTGAGTTCTACCCTGTCGTGGGTATAACTGTGAGACTGGCTAAGCCATTTAATCTCTCTCAGACTCAGTTTCCTCATCTGTAAAATGGCAATAACAACAGCTTCCAAGAGGTTATTATTATTGAAAGACCTTCCAAGATCTTTGAGGTATCAAATGTCAAAGTCACTGAGACTTGAAGTTCTATCTCTAGACCAAGTAAAGTGATTGAAAAATGAAATAATTCTTCTTTAGGACAATCTTAAATAACTGAAGTCAGCTATCACATCTCTACCACAAACTGCCCCCATGTCCCCAGCCTTCACTCTTTAGTTAAATGTCTTTTGTTCCTTCTGTTGGCTGTCATTAGAACATGATCTCAAGGCTCTTCATCTCCCCAGTTGTTTCCTCTAAAAAAGAGAAAGCAAATCAAAAGTGATGGTGAACCCTTTGGCAGGAATGTCCAGTGCTCTCCCACAAAGCCTCAGAGAGTGAGAACAATTTTATCAGATCATAGATCTTAGAATTAGAATGATTCTATTTAACATATTGGATTAGTTGCTGTTCAGAGGAGGAAGGGAAAAAAGATTTGGAACACAAGGCTTTGCAAGAGTGAAGGTTGAAGATTATCTTTACATGTATTTTGAAAAATTAAAAGCTATTATTATTTTTTAAAAAGAATTAAAATGATTCGTAAGGAATCATGTGGTTTAGCCTTCAAACAAGTCTCAATATCACTTTTTGCAAATGAGGAAGGGAAAAGTCTAATGAACAGTTAAGTTTGCATTGGGTCTGGAGGTTATAGGGAGCATTGGATCCATTATTATATTTGATCCACACAACCTTCCCATGAAGCAAGAAGTGTCCCTCTTATCCTCACTTTGCAGATGAGCAAACTGAGGTCAAAAGCTGAGAAGTAGCTTGCTCAAGGTCTCATTACTAGCCCTTGGCAGAGATGGGACTGGAAATTGGTCCTCGGAATGCCCGTTCACCATCTTTACCACTCCCCCCAGGCTGGCATTCTGGGTATGTCTCTGGTGCCTCCCACAAAAGCCCAGTGTGAGCTCTCTTCTAAGCTCCTTGCTTTCAGCCAGCATTAGTGGGGGAAAGAGAAAGGCCGGAGGGCCTGCGGGGATGTGGGGATGCAGGGATGGTGAGGATGATTTTCTGCTCCTGCACCCCTGCTTGGCACTGATGCCTATATTGTCAAGTTTGATCAACTGGCGTATCAGTGGACCCTGCCCCTTCTCTCTCTCCAGATTTAATTAAAGGGCCTTTCATCTCTGCCCTGAAGCAATCGGCTATCTTCTGTCTTCTTAATTAACGTTCATTAAGCAAATCAGAACAAGGGTTGGTTTTTTCCCCCTTCCTCCTCTGTAGAAGGTTTTAACCCTTGGTGGGTGAGTGAAAGCAGCCAGTGTGGGCTGTGAGGATGGGCCCGGGGAGCCCCTGTTGTTTTGGCTAAGCACAAGGATGATGTGTGGAGAGAATGAAGTAATTTTATGGGAAATTGCTTGGAGGTCCAGCCATGCTCAAGCCCTGAATGAGTGGGCAAGGGAGCAGCAAGGAGAAGAGCAAGGGAGAAGAGGATATCCAAGGGGCAGATGCCCTGCTCTGAGCTAGGTCCTGTATTCCAGTGGGGAGGCTTCCTAAATAACAAAGATAAGAACAGAGATTCAAAAAACCCATGTTGCTCGGGGTGGTTCATTATTTTTTACCTGCTTACAGCAGCTCACAGGAAGCACTGAGGACATCTAATCCAATACCTTCATTTTACAGGGAAGGAAGCTAAGAGACAGAAGATGAGTGACTTGCATAGGATTCCACAGTAGCAAATAGCAAAGCTGAGATTTGAACCCATGTCCTTCTGACTCACATCCAATTCAATACCCATGCTAGGACTACATGACATCTAACAGAGACAGACCCAAGATTCACCCCCAGGTCCTTCTTTTAGTTGGTTTTCCCATTATATCACTTGTCTCACGAAATCATAAAATGACAGAATTTCAGAGTTGAAAAGCCTTAAAGTTTCTCTATTCCAATGTATACCAATAGGAATTCCCTCTATAATGTCCTCAAGAAGTGATTTTCCCATCCCCATTTGGAGAGCTCCAGAGATGAGGAATTCACTACTTCCTGAGGTGGTCCATCCTACTTTTGGCCAACTTTAATTATTAGAAAGCACATCCTAAAATTTATTTTTAAAAAAGCTGAATTATACCTCTCTGGAACTTCGATGTATTGTCCTTAGTCTTCCCATTTAGGGTTGAATAGAGTAAATTGAATCCTTCTTTCGTGTGATGGTCCTTCAAATACTTGAAGATAGATATCATGTTTCCCCCTTAGTCTTTTTTTTTATTTCTTTAAAAAAAAATCATTGTATGACATACTCTGCAATACTCTCACCATTCAGGTTGCTCTTCTCAGAATATTTGTCAGCCTCATCATTTGACAGATAAGGAGATGGATTGGCCCAAAAAATAACAGCAACCTGCCTATGGTCTCATTAATAAATGGTTCGGCCATGAGGAGAAGCTAGGTCACCTCAACTACCCTGTGAGTTCCTTTAGGGCAGGAAACATGTCTTCTATTCGTCTGTATGCCCTTTGGATCTAGACACTCAATATTTGTTGGATGGATTGGATGCCAAACCAGTCAATAAATACTGAGCTCCAAGGGAAGGAAAGATCATTGTAGGTGATTTTATAGAGTTCGAGTTTGAATTGGGTCCTGAAAGACAGTGAAGGATTGAATTAAGCCAAAAGGAGATGGATAGTGTGGAGGCTGAGTGTGGGACAGAGATAGAAAAAATATGGCACCTGGAAGGAATGGACAACAAGGAGGCTAATCTGGCTGAAAGGCTGGTGCAATGAGAGGGAAAAGTGAGGCCAGATTGTGGAAGGCCTTGGATATTGACTGATGACTTTAGTTCGTCAGCAAGAGGCTGAAGGATGTGAGCAGGAGATGTGATCTGGGATTTAAGAAGGGTAATCTGGCGGCTTATGTCAGATGGGTTGGAGAAGGGAAGCAGAAGAAACAGCAAGGCTGATTGGGATGCTGTGGCAGCAGTGCAGGGGTCTGGGGAGGAGGGCCGAGACTACAACAGGGGCTGTAGGAGTAAAGAGGAAGGACCAGAAAATAAACCGCTCACATTTACAGAAGATGTAAAGGTTGGAGGGCACTTCCTTCCTATCAGTCCTGAGAGCTAGGTCAGACAAGTCTGAGCTCTGTTTTACAAATGAGGAAAGCAAGGTTAATAGAGGCCGGGCGATCTCTGGGGTTGCCCGGACAGAAAGGGCCACTGACAGACGCAGGATTCGTTGGGGAGGAACGGCAGCCCCGGGGGAAGCTGCTACAGAGGAGACTCAGGCCCAGAACGGCCGGCTGCCCCGCCCACACCGGACGCGGCTGCTGGCTCTGCCCCCCACCCTTCTCCCTCCACACCCCCCCCAGCTCCCGGGCAGTGTGTGTTCAGTGAGAGGATGCATGGCCAAGGCTGATGGCCCTGGGGAGCCTGCACAGCACTACGTCTTGTGCCAGGTACTCGTCAGCCTCTGCCTGACACGGCCCATTCTGGGACATGTTGGAGATACGGAGCCAGCACGCTGGCCTCCGGGTGGCTGACAAATCATGCAACCGCTTCCAGGACACATCCAGGGCCCCTTGCCAAGGGTCATGCTGAACAGGTGGAGGGAGGAGCTGAGGAGCCGCCACATGCCCCCCTCCCACCGTGCCACGGTACTGAGGTGGGTCCTGATACCGGACAAGGCTGTGTGCCCGTCATTGCATCAGAGCATAACCAGGAAGGACCCTTCGTGTCACTGGCTCCGGGAAGGCCCTGAAATTCGGTGTATGAGGTACCTAAGGGATCCCTGATCGTAGCTGAACCTATTAGAGTTTGGAGTAGAAATCAGGAATTTTAGATTCTAATCTTAGTCAACAAATGAACCTGGACATCATCAAGTTCAAAGTTTCATTCCAGAATTAACCTTCTGCCATCATTCTTATTTTATTCAGTTATTACATAACATCAAAATAGTGTTATGTTATAACATGCAATAAATACAACAGCCGAGGGACGATGGTTGGGCCTGTGATCACATCGGTGTTGGAAATTCCCAGGGAGGACTCTGCCTTTATCAATGCAGATTGGTGTCTGCCTTGCAATTTACAGTTTTAGAGATTTGTTTGGATTTGGAGATTATGTGACTTGCCCAGAGTCACACCATTAGTAAGTGCCAAAGGCAATGCATAGTATTTATGTATAATCATTATATTATTAGCATAAGATCCAGTTCAACTCTACCCTTATAGAATTCTATGATTCTCAAATAGGGGTAAAAAGTGGGGGAGAAACTTGTGACTATTTAGATACAAACCTATATAGAATATTCCAATTCCCCCCCCCCCTTCTTCCCACACTCTTCTCTTAATCCCACCATTGAAACTTTCAATCAATAATGTTCCTTTGAAAAAGGGAACTAGCTCCACTGAATCTATCCATTTGCCTCTGGGACTGCTGTCTGCCCTTAGATCCCCAATTATAAATGAGGGCAAACTCAGGGGCAGTTTCTAAAGCAGTTAGAGCCCCAGGGCTTGCAGGGGTAGGGAAGAAGAGGGAAAGGTAACTGGAGAGACAACGATTGCTTCTTTTCTTCCCTCCTCAGCCTGAAAAAAACCAGGGAGAGGCACCTGGAGTCTCTCTTCTCTCCTGCCTTGGCATTGCAGCTAAAAATTAAAAAGTAAAGTAGTTCAAAGGGCAGCCTTTCCTTGGAAGGGAAATTATGGCAAATCTGGACAGCATACTAAAAAGTAGAGACATCACCATGCTGACAAAGGTTCATAGAGTCAAAGCTATGGTTTTCCCAGGAGCAATGTATGGCTGTGAGAGTTGAACTAGAAGCAAAGTTGAGTGCTTCAGAATTCACATTTTGGAATTAAGGTGCTGGAGAAGACTTTTGAGAGTCTCTTGGACATCAAGAAGGTCAAATCATTCAATATTTTTAAGAAATCATTCAGACTATTCACTGAAATGTCAAATATTAAATCTGAAGCTTAAATACTTTGGCCACATGAGAAACAGGATTCTTTGACAAAGACATTGAAGTTGTAAAAGATGGAAGACAAAAGGACCATAGCACATCAAGCCCTTCTACCTGCCACTATCTCTCCAAGTCTGTCCAAGTTCATGTTCATCATTTCCATGACACTATCTATCCATCTCATCCTCTGCTGCCCCCTTGTCCTTTTGCCTTCAATCTGTAGCAAGTGCCTTCTCCCCTTCTTTGGGTCTCAGTTTCCCTCTTTGTAAAATGAGGGGTTCACACTAAATAGTATCTAACGGCTCTTCTAGTTTTAACGACCTCAGATTCTAACTCAGCTCTTCCAATTACCAGTCCTTGCTTTCTTTTTACTATTCCTCAGTGTGCAGCCCCTTTGTAAGAGCTGGAAAAGGCCCTTGGTTGCCCTGTGGTGTTGTTGATGGTCCCTTGGATTTTTCCATTTTAGTATCACTGCTATCAGGTATCCTGAAGTAAGCCTGGCTTGGGAGAACTATATTTTAGCTTCAGCATGCCACGGACTCCCTGGGTGACCTCAAGCACATTGTTTTCCTTTTCTGTGCCTCAGTTTCCCCATCTGCCAAGTATAATCTTCTACCTTGCTTAGAGCCAGGATCTTTGAAAACTTCACCCCCAAAGCTGTTGAGTTGGACTGACCCAACTAAACTCAAGAAAGCTGGCTTCCTTTTGCTACCTCCTGGGAATAATCAACATGCCCAGAGCAGCTAAACATTCCTCTGGAGGATATTCAAAGCCAGGGAGAGCTCAGGCCTCACTCCTTGGAGCTGAGTCAAAAAGATAGTCGTTCTTCAGCAGCTTTTCCCCTTCCCCCAGAACCACTTTAGTTCAGGTCTGATGCACTCAAATCCCCAGCAATGGCTGACAGCTTGGGTCATCCATAGCAGGGCAGGCTGGCAAGTCACCTTGATTGTCTCTACCTCTTCATCCCCCTGAAGGGTCACTGGCCATGGGGGCTTTCCTTCTAGCTGGACTGCTCCTTCCCACGGCAGGATCCAGGAGGAGCAGGAGGCAGGAGCCCCTTTCTCTCTTCTTTGTCTCCTGGACAAACACCGATCTTTTCCTGTGCTCATTCCCACACCCCATCCTCCCAGTTCTTCTGCTCCAACTCTGCCCAGGCATTCAGAGGGAATTTTCTAGAGGACACAATTCCTGAGAGGGAAGTTCAGGACAAGGGCCAGTCAGGTCAGGGTTTCTCCTCCTTCTATTCTTGAAATAGGTAGAATCATCCTTCCTCTATTGTCCATCATGCCCAATGGTTAGAGCATGGGAGCTAGGGTCAGGAAAACCTAAGTCTGAATACAGATACTTCTTAGCTGTGTGAGTCTAAGCAAGTCTTTGAATCTTTCTTAGCCTCAGTTTACTCATATTTAAAATGGGAGTAATAATAGCACCTAATTCCTAGGATTATTGAGAGAATCAACTGAGATCATATATGTGAAGCAGGTTGTAAATCTTAAGGTGCTATAGAAATATTAGCTATCATTGTCCTCATCCTCTGTGATTGGAACACTCTTTCATGACATGGGGGTTAGGCTATTTTTTTTCCTGATGGATGACAAAGCAGTGTCTAGGATTTGATCAGGCTGGAGAGGTAAGATTTACCTTTGGAAATAGCTTCCTGGTGGCCTCTGTGCATACTGATGTGATTTTCTGGCCAGCTTAAGGGAATAAAAAAGTTCATCATGTGGAGTCCCAACCCTTCAGACTAAATGACCCATTAGGAGCCACCCTACCCTGCCCTGCTGACCGGGCTTATTTTCATGTCAACCCAAGCTAAGTGCTTCAGTACACTTGATGAATATCCTTTCTGTGGTACGGCTAAGTAAACCGATTAACTGTTTAAAGGAGAGTCTCAATCAGTTCTAACACCAAACCTAAGCTAACAAAGTCCTGTCCTGACTCAGGTCCACGATCATGTCCGTGTTACTCCCAGGCTATCCAGAGCGGAACTCTTTGTAGAATGTCAGAGCCGGCAAAGACCTTAGCACCTAGATTTTACAGAGAGAGAAACTGAGGCCCAGAAAAGGGAAATAGATTTGCTCCAAGTTTCCCAGGGTGTTCATCCGGGGGTAGAATTCTAGTCTAGCTCTCCTGACTTCCAAGCTAGACACGACACCCTGACATAACTATTGCTGAAACTGAAGGAGATCTAAGAGACTAAGCAGGAGACCATTGTACAAAAGACCGTGTAATAACCCCCATTGCTGCTAACCCAGCAGATGATAGTGATATGATCTCAGAGCCCTCTTGTGCTCCATCCAACGTGCTGGATGGTCTAGGAACAACCTCATCACCTGAAGACGCTAATCCCAGGAAGGGGCCCTCTGCCGGTGCGACCGTCCTCCGTGAACTCCATCCCCTAACATCTAAATAAGGAGAAAAATTATGGCAGCAGTTTCCCAGAAGTAACTGGAGAGTGAAGGGAGAACTTGGGCAGTATCTGCTAAGTCTAAGCAGTAGCTTCTAGGTAGCTGGGCGGAGAGAACAGGGGAATGGCTAACTAACTCTGTGGTCATAGAACTGGAGAAATGGGGAAACTCATGATGTGGAGGAGCAAACCTGCCCCTGAGCCTCCTGTTAGTTATTCTGAAAGGAAAGGGGTCACCTCTCCGCCAGCCCCAAGGACCGCCCCCTTCCTGGCACCGTCTAATGCAAGGTGACTCTGTGGCCCCTGAGGGAGGGAAGGATGCCTTGCATACTCATGGGCTCTTCCGAGGTGCCTCTTTATAGAATGCGTTCTGCACTCTTTCCACTAACTGAAAAGAAGGCCATTTCATCTCCAAAAATCGTCTTAACTCCGGCGCCAGCTTGGGAGCGGGAAGCCCTTTTGCTTTCATCTGTGGGCACCTAGAGGCCAGCTTTGTGCTGATATTCCCAGGAGAGAACTGGATGGGGCTAAGCCAGCCGAATCCTGGCCCCGAGAGGAAACACTGCTGAGGGGGGCCACGGGTATACATCTGTGGGAGTGGGCTGGAGGCCTGTCCCTGTTCCATGCACGCTTATGCGAGGACCCCAGAAAAGAAGGCCGGGGATGCAGGGGATGCTGGACCCCACAGGCACCAAGGGCAACGAAGCCCCCCTGGGGACTTGGGGATAGAAACTCGGGCCCAGCGGCTGATGGAGGAATAGCCTTGCTGGGACCTGCAGCGCCCCCTCCCCCACGTCAGCTCCAGGCCAAGCTGCCTCCCCACTCCCAGGGCCCGGGGCTGGGTAAGTGCCAGAAACATGCTCCTGTGCGCATTCAGCTGTGAACTAGGGGAAGATACGCGGCGCAAGGACATCCTGGGCAAAATTGCCATCTGGGGGTCTGGGTCTTGGATCGCTCTTTTCCAGTTACTGGAAGGACGGGTGGGGGAGGGAAGGCCGGCTCAGTGGGGTTTGGGGGCTGCGCGAATCGCAGGCCAGAGAAGACTCAGATCTTTTTCCTCCAGGCAGATGGACCTTTGGGGGCTAAGACAAGAGGAAGGGCATCCTGCAGCCGGCTTGCCTCCCTGCGACTCGTGGGAGCAGCCTCCAGGCTGGAGGAGACCCGCTCTGAGGTCTGCTTTCAGAAGATCAGGCCCCCTTTGTTCTCAGAGCCCCCAACGTTTTAGGGAGCCCCCTGCACTGACCTCTGGTACCCACATCAATGGCACCTTCCCCTGC
The DNA here is from genome assembly GCF_016432865.1 of Antechinus flavipes. Taxonomy (NCBI): domain Eukaryota; kingdom Metazoa; phylum Chordata; class Mammalia; order Dasyuromorphia; family Dasyuridae; genus Antechinus; species Antechinus flavipes. Next base: position 502,464,697 of record NC_067399.1, read on the forward strand.
CTGAAAACTTGTAGCTTGTGAAGGGTCAAATGACTTCTGGGGATAAAGTTTGTCCTAAGAAAGGGCAAAGTACCTCGGGGGAGCAAGTGAGGACCATAGCCTTTGGCAGCTGCCTCTTTTTTTCTTCCTCTCTCTTTGAGCTCTCAAATCACTTTGCATTTGTCTCTTCTCTTCTCCTCTTCCTTTGTCTTTTCCTCCCCTTCTTTCTCTTTCTGTCACTTTCTCTATCCCCCCTTCCTTCTGTCTCTGTGTCTCCCTTCTTTCCTCCCTTTCTTTCTTTTCTGGTGTTTTTCTCTTCTCTGTCTCTTTCTGTCTTTCTCTTCCTGTCTCCCCTCCCCCCACCTATTATTTTTCAATTTGGCTTAAAGTATTTTGCTTCTAGTCTCTCACTTTAGTTCTATTTTTTCCCCAAGTTGTGTGGATGTCTTTTGTTTTCCCATCTCATTCATTTCCAGAAACATCCATCAGTGAAATTTTCCTCGAAACAAAGAAAGTTAAAGCAAAAGCAAACTACACAGAGACTATGTTCACTTTCTGCCACTATTATCTTCCCACCTATCCACAGAAGGCAAGGAACTTGCATTTTCTAGTTTCTTCTCAGTATCAAGATTGTACTATTGCAGTGACAAATACTATCACAATTATTTTCCTTTCACAGTGTCATTATGCTTACTAATTTCCTGGTTCTTCTTCATTCTATATCAGTTCATAATTTAAGACTTCTGGTTTTCTAAATTTCCCATATTTGTAATTTCTAATGATACAATCCTATTCTGTTGCATTGATATATCAGAATTTGTCAGTCGCTCCCTAGTGAATGGGCACCAATTTTGTTCCCAGTTTTTTGCTCCATAGAAAGAGCTGCTCCAAATAATTTGGCATAAATGATGAGACCTTCCTGTCTTTGACATCCTTGGGGGAAATAAGTAAAGTGAAAGGATATGACCAGGTTAGTGACTTTTCTATCCAACTTCCAAAAAGTTGAATCTACCCCCAGCTCCAGCCAACAATGTATTACTATGTCTATCTTTGCATAGCTCTTCAAACCTCAACTATTTCCCATATTTCGTCATCTTTGCTAATTTTTTGGGTGCCAGGAGAAACTTGAGTTGTTTCAATTTGTTTCTCTTATTCATGATTTGAAAAAACCACTTATGTGGTTGTCAATAATTTGTAATTTTTCTTCTAGGAACTGTTTTATAAATCTTTTGACTACTTATCTATGGAGAATGGCTTTTGGTCTTTTACAAGATGTACCAAAAGTCTTATTGTGATTTTAAGCTTTAATAACTTCCAAAATATAAACATTACAAAATTTTTAGAAAATCATTTGAAACTTTATTTTTAATTTGCTTTATGTTTATTTAGTTTTGTGAACTTTGAATAATTTGTTATTCAGTCATGTCCAATTCTTTGTGACCCCGTAATACATTTTAAATTTTAATATGACAGGGCACTCTGTCATTATGTATTGTGTATTCAACAATTTCTGGATGACACTTTCCCAGACTGCTGGATTAATAGAGGAGTTTCTCTTGCTTAGCTAGTTTATTCACCTGATCCATTTCCATTAGACTTTTTTGAGTGGGGTCACATCAAAACTGTCACTAATGCATTAAAACTTTGTTCTTTGAATGATCTTAATGTTAGGGTTGTAAATGCAGTCCTTTAATCACTGAGCTATAGTTGCTGGAATTGTTTATATTGTTTGAAAATCAGCCAAAATGATATATAGCATAAGATTGGTTATGTTGAATTTTAGTAAGAAACGTATCAATAATTTTAAATATTTTAAACTTTTGAATTTTTAAATAAGTTTGTGGTATTTATACTTCAGAAGCTATCAGAGGTTAAATTGCATGGAGAATTTTAGGACATCCCATACTTTCTTCTTTTATTGCATATTCTCTGTTCTGACCAGAAACTCTGAGGGTCTTCTCCCCTCCTTTCCCCAGCCCCAATTGTAACTTTTGTAAGGCAAAGTAGGTCATATCCATCGCCTCAATTCTTACCTAGCCTTAGATACTGAATGGGGGTTGCTTCAGACAAACTGAGATGTGGGAAAGATCTTAGCTAAGAAAGGCCAAGGTCTCTCACTGCGTCCTGAGCCATCACTAGTCATCTGGATCTTTGTCTTCCCATTGGACTGCCATGATTCTGGAGGAGAGAGGGGGCTGACTTTGTACAGCTCCGCCTCACTTAAATCCAATTTATTGGCAAGTCAATAAACCTTATGACGTCATCAGTCCTCTTAAAGAACAAAGTATGAACAACAACAACAATACCTTCCCCTTGACTCAGATCTTTTGCTCATCTGGCTTTCCTCCTCTGTGAATCACACGTTACTGAAGAATAGAACACTATAAAGCCTGGGTGTGGGATCTGGAGGTGTGGATCCGAGTTTGAATCTTGCCTATAAATGGCAGGTCTAACAGAGAATAAGCACCCTCTTAGTTCAAATTCAGTTTTAAGATAAAATGAGGCATTTGAAAGACACTGACCAGGTAGCAAAAAGGTGGTTTGTTTTGCCCTTACACAGCAAGCATGAGGCAACAAGGTTACGTTGGCACTCAGCTTTAGCTCTGGTAGACATAACCTCCCTCTCGTCCTTGGGCACTGATTTGGTCAGGGAGGCAGGATTATGGTCAGCAGGGTCAGGTGTGGTGACTCTCGCGGTGTTAAGTACCCTCCAAGCCTGGGAGATCTGGACTGTAAGCGGGACTTTTTTTAATGTGTGAAGTGACCAGGAACCTCAGTCATAGGAAGCAGGGCCAATCAAGTCTCCTTTTAGGGAAAAATAATCTGTAATGGGGGAAAGAGGAGCTGGGGAAAAAGGGAGAGGATCAAGGGTAGAACCTATGCTGTGGGAAAACACTGGTAAATGTTAATGCTGTCATCCTGACTATACGACCTCTTAGCTGTGTGACTTTAGACAAGTTACTTAAGTGCTCTGGGACTCAGTCTCTTCATCATAAAACAAAGCATTGTTCTAAGGTCTTAGCCTTAAATGCATGATGCTATGAAAGGATTTTGTTCTTCTTGGTATTATTTCCAACCCCTATTCCCCTTCCAAGCACTTAGCATGTAGAAGATGCTCAAGAAACCAGATAACACAGCGTAGTAGATTGGCAGTCAGGAAGACCTGAGTTTGAATCCTCCTCCAGATTCTGGGTAAGTGATCCCACTGTGAGATTGACTGGCTATGTCATTACAGATGATTCATTTCACTCTCAGAGTCTAAATTTCAACGTCTGTAAAATTTTGGGGATTTGTAGTGCTGGTACTGCCTACCTTACCAGGTTAATAAAGGAGATTTTTTGTAAACCTTAAAATATTGTGAAAATAAAAGCTATTGTTAATATTTATTGTTGAATGGATAAATGCATCTTTCCCAATTAGTTCCTACATTTCGGGGAACCCAGAAAACTAATAGTTTCTGTAACTAAATAGGAAATATAGAGACTCTTCCTGAATTGTTTCCCTTGAGTCCCCAAATTTAAGGCTTTGTGCCTTTTTCAGAAATTGTAAGACTATGGCAAAAAGATTTAAACACACCTCTCTCCCCTCACTCCCCCCACCAGGGGGAGAGCAAAGAAAATGTCATGAGCACATTGGGCCAGGAGGTGGCGAGTTGGGGGCCAACCAAGGTGTGCTGGCAGAGAGCGCTATCTGGTGGTCCGAGGCATACATGAATGAGCCCTGGATTTGGAATGGAAGTCCCAGCCCGAGAATCTTAGGCTCCCAGCTTTGGAGTCGGATGGAACCTGAGAGGTCATTTCCTTTCCATCTGTCGCTCAAATTCTCTGGGCCTCAGGTCCCTCAGCTATAAAATGAGGGCCCTTAAATCTCCCAAATTTCATACATTCCATTCTAAATCTATAAAATGAGAGCAGGGTGAATCCTGGAGACCAGAGAGAAGGAAAGCTAAAAGGGAAGGACAGGAGCTCAAGGACCACGGCCACAATCCCACATCAGCCCTCAGAGGTTGGATAGGGAACCTTTGTTGTCAGAGCAATTCAAGTAAATATGCAAAATGAATACAAGGTAATTTGGGGGGAGGAGGAAGCTAGCAGCTGTGGGCATCAGGAGTTGAGGAGGGATAGCATTCCAGGCACTGAAAGGATGGCAGAAGCGGGAGAAGGAGCACACACCAGCAGCTGGCCTATATGGCAAGATTGAAAAGTGCATGAAGGGGCCAAAGTATAAGAAGACTGGAAAGAGAAAGGGGCCATATTGTGAAGAACTATAAATGCTGAATAAAGAAAATCCCTTTGGATCCTGGAGGTAATATGGAACTTCTGAAGTTTACTGAATAAATTTCCAAAACTACTATGTGACAAGCACTGGCTTATACAAAAATAGTCCCTGTCCTCAAGAAGCTTCCATTTCAATGGGGGCAACAACACACACAAAGGAATGGTGCCCAAGAAAGGTGATTTCTGTCTGAAGATTATAGAATGGTGAGAACAAGGGGGCTTATAGAAGAACAGATTGACAGAAACAATGCCCGTGATGGTTTAGGCATAAAGCCAGGGGCTACATGAAGGAGACGGGGAGATAAAGAGGCTGGGACTTTGCTGAAATAGTCTTGTAGGAGAGACAGTTACCAGTCAGTCTAGAACAGAAGTTCCTCCCTCCAGGGCTCGGTCTCAGAGAGAGAAGAAAGAAGGTAGTAAGAAGGAAGGAATGAAGTGGAATGACAAGATCAGATCTGTGCATTTGGAAAATCATTTTCACCCCATGGAGAATGGGTTGGTGTGGGGAAAGATTTAAAGTAGAGAGACCAAATAGGAGTTCCTTGTTTAGGTGAGCTGTGATAAGGACTTGAGCCAGGCTGCGAGCTGTGGGAATGGAGAGCGAGAGACATTAATGTGAGAAATGTTTGTGAGAGAGAAATGGCAAGATTGTCAGCTGACTGGATGTGTGGACAGAATAAGAATGAAGAGTGAAGGAAAGCACAAGGGTTGCTAATGTGGGGGACCTGAAGGATGGTGATGCCTTCAAGAGAAGTATAAAAGAGGAATCGTTTTAGGGGAAAATATTAAAAACAGTTTTATTTTGGATATGTTGAGTTTGGGATGCCTATGAGCCATCCACATCAAATTACCAGTTGGTAATTCAGAACTAGAGCTCAAGAGAAAGAATAGAACTGAACAGACAGATATGGGAGTCATCTACATAGGATCAGGAGGTAGGTTCTAGACATCTTTATTAGGAAATCCCCTTTACCAGTGCAATGCAATACCTTCTCTGCAGCTTGCAGTTTCAGAAAGTTGTTTGGAGCACTGAGAGGTTATGTGACTTGCCCAGAATCACAGAGCCAGGAGATATGAGAGGGAGGACCTGAGTACAGGTCTTCCTTGCGCCAAAGCTAGCTCCTCTATCCACTACGCTGCCCTTGGTGCACCAGTCGTCCCGATCTACATCTTACGGCTGGACCTGGATGGCTCTGGAGGGGAAAGTGAGGCAGGTGGTCTCCCCCAGACCCCCTCACTCAAATCCGATTCATTGGCACGTCATGGCCCAACCTCCCTGATGTCATGGTCCCCTTCAAGAACCCAGGACCAAACAGCAACCTTTGGGAGCCCACTGGAGTTGGAGAAGAGGGTCTAACCTTTGGGGTGGATATACAACACATCCTTTGTCGAGTATTAAGTTCTTCTCTTGCTGCCACCTTGTGGCCACAACCGGGGTTACATGCCCTGGGCTCAGGTTTTCAGAATTTCAAAGTCATAAGAATCACAGGAGTTAAAATTGAAAAAGACCTTAAGGTCTTCCTTAAGGGACGTCCGGAAAGCCTCTTTCTGAGGGTGAGGAAACCAAAGCCCAGAGAGCAGTGCAGTACAGGGGAAAGGCTGTCAGACTTGGAGCTTCTAGATCTGCAGTCAAAAAACCGCCTCGATGTTTCCTAGCTCCGTGACCTTGGATAAGTCACTGTCTCTCTAGACCTCAGTTTCTTTCCCTGCAGAATGAGGGGGTTCCCGTTTTAGATCTGGGCTCCTAAGTGTCTTCGAGGTCACTTAGATAGAAATAAGAGAGTGAGATCCGCTCTGTCCAATCCCTCTGGCTCTTCCAGTCAGTGAGGAAGCTAGCTTTCATTAGGCACTTACAGCTTTTTTAATTGCTTTGTTACATCATTACTTGGCAAATCCTGGGAAATGAAGCTTTTTTTTCGGTAAAAATAAATAAATAAATGAAATGAAATCTTTTGTTGTTCCGACAAATCTAATCACTCAAGAACAGTCAGTAAAAAAGCTTTTATTTATTTATTTATTATGTATCAAGTTCTGGAAAAACAAAGGTAAAAACATGATCCCTGCCCTTAGAGAGCTCACATTCTGAAGGGAGAGACAACGTGCAAAAAAAATTGCATGTATGAGATACACACAAAGCAAATAGAAAGTGATCTCAGAAAGAATGTACCTTTGGAGGATGGAAGCAGGAGGGGAAGCAGAAACTGGTGAGATTTAGCTTCAGTCTTGCTAATCAGGTAGAAAAAGTCTGTTGAGAAATGGAATAGAACAGAACTGTTCCTCTTGGAGAAGCAAAGGGTCAGGGGACCAGAAGGATCTCCATCCTTTTAGTTTATTTTGATCTCATCTGTTGGTTATGAGTCTGGCATAAGAACACAAGGGATAAAGCTATCTTCTGCTCCAGTGTGGATTAGATGGCCATACACATGTCAGAGAAGTGTACTCAAACCTCAGATGAAGACCTGATTGATAGGGAGTTCCTTCCCACAACATTCAGCCCTGGGATGGGGCCAGGGAAAGAGCCTACCTTGAATTCTGAAGATTGATACCAGACATTATCATCGGTTATTTTTAGTTTCATTCCATCTGGACTCATGGAACTTCACACTAAAGTGACTAGAGATAGATAATGTGGGAGGCCCTTTTCTGCTGGTCTTCTATTGTTGAGTCACTTAAATTGTGCCTGATTCATTATGAGTCCTTTTTGTGAGGTTTCTGGGCAAAGATACTGGAGTAGTTTGCCATTTCCCTGACCACCGCATTTTACAGATGGGGAAACCAAGAGAAACAGAGTTAAGTAACTTGCCCAGGATTACTCAGCTAATAAGCATTGGAAGTCATTTTTGAACTCAGGTTTTCTCGATTCCAAATCTAAAACTATCTTCTTTTCTATTTAGCTTCCTCACAGAGAGAAGTGAGGGCAGAAGAAACATAAGAGAACTAGTTTCATCAGCTTAGCCACTGATCCAGAAAACTTTGATTTTGGTGCCCCTGTAATTCCTGAAAAATGAAGGAGTTGATAGAAGTAGAAACTCAGCATGAGGACATGAAAGTTCTTGATACAGAGTGAGCAATATGCCCAGGGTTTTGCTGGTAAATGTTTAACAACTAACTTTCTATTCACGACATACTTTTAAGTTTAATTTACATTATTAACATTTTCTCCATCCCTTTCTTAAGTTTAGACAACCAACAAAACAATAAACCAAGCTCTGATTTGTAGTATTTGCCGATTTCCAACACATTACAATTTTAACAACTGGGTCTTGGAACTGGTATGAAATGGCTCCAACACATCCATGAATATGCCTAAGGAGTAACATACAAAATCTACCTGTTTCCTATCATTTTTGAAGATTCCCATATATGCCATGAAAGATCTGAGAAGATATCTGAAAGAATTAGTGTTGGTTGGGATCATCTGAGTCCAACAGTCTATAAACCTCCCATCTTCCTTTAAGATGTACCTCACATATCATCCCCTTGCACTGTTAGTTTTCTCCTTCCCAAACTATCCTTAACCATTTTACATGTTTGTATTTATTTACTTTATATTAATATCACATAATGATTTATGGACCTGCCTCCCTCATTAGAGAATAAGTTCTTTATGAGTAGGAATTGTTTCATTCTTTGTCCCTAGCACTTTAGCACTGTGCTTGGTAGATGCTAGGTGCTTAATAAATACTTGTTGATTAATGATCCGGCTGTATATTAACAATATCTTGTGCCAAGAGTTCAGGCTAACTGGGGTCATTTGTTAGACAGCCAGAGGTATTCTGTATTGGATTTAACTAATGGATAATACCAGATAGATCCTAATAAAAGAGGAAGGCAAAAAAGATATTCTTTATCATAGAACCCAGGGTTATACAATTATAGATTTAGACTAAAAGACTAAAAAAGATTCTTTAATACAACTCTTTATTCTATAGAAGAGAAAAAGTAAGGTCTGGAAAAGCTAAGTGACTTTTCTAAGTATACACAGGTAGTAAATATGGATCAGAGGAAGAACTAAAACCAGGGTTTTTCGACTCTAGAGCTGAAATCTTTTAACAATACCAAGCAGCCTCTTAAATGAACACCTTGATTCTAACCAGAATAAGCATAAGCTCCAGGGCAACTCGAGGGCCCCTGCAACTTTTCAACAGTTTATGGAGAAGGAAGTTAGAGCCAAGAAATATACTGAAATATTGGTTAACTTGAATGATCTCATTATCTTTGAAATGACATTGAAAAAACATAAGGAAAAATGGGTGAAAATTTTGGATTAGATGGAAGAAGCTGATCTGAATCCATCAGTTAACAAGGGGCAATTTTGAAGAAAATTTAAGTAGATGAGTTATATTGTATCTCAACAAGGAGTGCATATTGACTCAGAGAAAATAGAAATACTCATCAGCTAGCTATGTCCAAAGAACCTCTTAGAATTAAATACTTTTCTAGGATTTTGTGGCTGTTATCTCAAATATGCAAAGAACTATGCTGTTATTAATAAACCACTGAAAGTTCTCACTCATGAATATATATATACATATTCACATATACATATGAGGAACCAAAAGCAGAAAGACAAGAAAAGCCTGAACCCTTTGCCTCAAACTGAAGTTATTGACATTAGAAATATGAACAAGTCCAAAATGTTATTGATTAGAGAAATTCAAATTAAAACAACTCTGAGGTACCACCTCACATATCTCAGATTGACTAAGATGACAGGAAAAGATAATGATAAATGTTGGAGGGAATGTGGGAAAACTGGGACACTGATGCATTACTGATGGAGTTGCAAAATGATCCAGCCATTCTGGAAAACAATTTGGAATTGTGCCCAAAGGGCCATAAAACTAAGCATCGCCTTTGATCCAGCAGTCCCACTACTGGACCTGGATCCCAAGGAAATCATAAAAGAGGGAAAAGGACCCTCTTGTGCAAAAATGTTTATAACAGCTCTTTTTGTGGTGGCAAAGAATTGGAAAAGAGAGTAGATGCTCACCAATGGGCATTTATGAATAAGTATAGTATATGAAAGTAATGGAATATTATTGTTCTATTAAAAATGATGCACAAGTTGATTTTAGAAAGGCCTGGAAAGATTTGCACAAATTGATGTTGAGCAAAACAAGTAGAACCAGGAATACAGTGTACACAGTAACAGCAAGATTGTGTGATGATCAGTTGTGAAAAACTTGGTTCTTCTCACCAGTTCAATGATCCAAGACAATCCCAATAGACTTTGAATAAAAAACACTATCTGTATGCAGAGAGAAAACTATGGAGAATGAATGTAAATCAGCATGTGCTATGATCACTTTTTTTTCTTTTTCTTCTGTTTTTTTCTCTTGTGGTTTTTCCTTTTGTTGTGATTTTTCTCTCCCAATGTGATTCATAAAGAAATGTGTATTTTTTTTAAAAATTAATGTACATATATAAACAAAAAAATTTTAAAAAACAATAAAAAGACATCCTCCCCAAAAAAAGAAATATAAGCAAGTTTCTAAGGACATAGTCAATAGCTTCACTCATGTTCCAATATTGGTCTGTGCAGACCCATTCAAGTCTGGTGTACTGTATAAGTACTGGTCTGGAAGGCCTGAGGCAGTTCTGGCCCACTTATTGCATTAGCCTTTAGAGTACTTATTGCTAGTGAGACTCATGGTATCTCATACAAAAACTAGTTCCTGGCTTTGAAGCCAGCTGAACACTGAGAAGTTCAAAGAATGCTAATGGAGCAATGGAGTGAGAGGACAACAGTCTCTGGAATCACATTTTTGATCCGTATCAAGGTTGGACACTGCTTGACAAAGATGGGCGGCACTAAGATTCAGCCTGAGTCAGTGGCTAGACAAGGATGATGTGAATGAAGATGCATGTGACCCTGATTCTCTGGAGACAACCAAAGAAGCGGGGAGTGATGATTGTCTGTGATACCCAGTGAATTAGGATGCAGTTGAATAGAAGCGAAGAGGAAATAGGTCATCAGTGTACATTTGGTCACATTGAATCAGGCCCTTTTCCTTTTCCCTCAGTTGTCCTTGAAAGACTGGGTATTATGAGCAAATTATGAGCATGGTGGATGATCAAAAAGAGAGGGGAAGGCCCTTGGGAAATCAGACTCCACTCCCTAGAAGACACCCCACTTTTGAGACAATGACAGAAACAAGCCATTCAATTGTGCTTGACTGTAATTGATCCCACACATGCTATCGGGAAGCTACCCAAAGCATTTTGCCATGAAGGCTTTATATGATAATTTTATTGAGTTAAGACAGACTCCGTTTGAGCTAGAATTCAATTTTCCCAGTCCCCCAAATCGTGCTAGGTAGCTAAGAAAACTCGTGTAATTGAGTAGCTAGCTGAACACAGACCATACTGTACATTATATCCAGCCATCCATGAGCTGCTCAGTCTGGACTCCTTGCTAACTTTGCCCTGTCACCATGTCTACACCACATATTCCCACCACTCGCTTTTAGTCATTGCTACTGGAAAAGGCATAACAACCAACTAACCTGTGGTTTCACTCGCGACACTTTGGACTTGAAAGAGCACAATCCCCGTCCCTGGTCACCTCTCTCCTACCTGTGTTTGTCGTCCCCTTTTAGAACGTAAGCTTCCAGCCCAGGGTGGTAGAACACGTCTGTAATCCGTAGGGGAGGACTGGGGGAGGTAGTAGATTGCCTGAGTTCAGGAGTTCTGATCCGCAGTAGGGCTAAGTCTTCATGCTAAATCTGGCACCACTACTGTGAACTCTTGTCATCTGAAAGCCCCTAGATATTCAAGGGGTGCAGAACAAACTCAAGTCAGTAAAAGTGAATAGGTTAAGCTCCTATACAAGTCAGCATTGGGATAAGGTCTGTAGGGGCCACCACACTTTGGAAAGGAGAAAGAGAAAGAATGTAGGGTATCTTTCTATTTGTAGTTCTAGCACCTGGTACATTGCTGACATGTAGAAATCTCCAAAAGAAAGAATGTCATGATATTTATAGCTTTATCTCAAAAAATGAGATTTGAATAACTATTTGAAGCCCCAATATTTGAGAAGTATATCTAAAGAAAGAATGGGATGTAACATGGTAGAGTACTGTGGCATCAAATTCAAAGGGAAACATGGACTTCTAATCTGTTCATTAGAACACATATTGACTTAGAAAATCACATATTAGCATCATCTATGTTTTGTTGTATTTTTATTTATTTTCCCAGATATTTCGCAATTCTATTTTAATATGGTTTGAGCAACATTTGGGAGGGTTGAGGGCAGAGGACTATGAGTTTGATCTTTCTACTATTATGGTGCACGTGCTGGCTTGGGAGTCAAAGGACACAAATTCAAATCTCACCTCAGATACCTACTATCTGTGTGACCTTCAGCAAGATATTTAACCTCTCTCTACTCAATTTTCTCATTTGTTCAATATTGGGATTATCCCAGGTAGCCTCTGAAATCCTTTCCATTTCTAGCTCTATGATTCTAGGAAATTAGAGGTCTTTAAAGTTCTTGAAAAAAGCACAGATAATTTAGAAGAAAAGGTAGAGAACTTGAATAAAGCAGGTGGACAGGACTGACAGATGGACTAGAATAGAAGCTGCCTTCCCTGAGAAGCAGTACTGAAAGACAAATTCCTAAAACTGAACAAGTATTTCTAAGTAAAAGCTATTTTTCCCCTCTCATCAGCTATCATAGGGCCCTTTACAGTAGGATTGTCAAAATTCACAGTATATGATTTGTAGGTTTTATTATGATGTATATAAGGATAAGTTCATTTCCTAGAATTTTGGCATTGCAAGGTTCAGTAACAAAAGTAAATATAAAATGAAAGGTAATGTACATGTGCTGATATTGCCTGCCCCAAATATATATGTGCATATGGACATTATATAAAGTTATATTCAAGATGTTAGGATCCCACCATGTTAGGATCTTTGGTTATTACAGGTTTATAAAGAATCTCTCTTCTACAGAATTTGAGGTAATATTCACATATAGAATCCTTAGGGGGAAAAGGCAAAACATGAACACTTCCATCAGAGGACTTTTGATGCTCACTTGAAAGAGTAACCAGAGGCCGGCTTCCAGGCACTGACCAGTCAATACTTCCTAGGAACACTCACACTCAAAATAATCAACTCCTCCTTTATATGCATGTGTAATTATAATTGCTGCTGCTTTTTTTTTTTCTTTAGCCCTTAAAATAATTCAAGGGCTTTCTCTTCTTCCAGATCACACCTGCTCATGATGGTTGTACCACAGAGCTCTGTCCTGGGTCTTCCTCTCTTCTCCGTCTATATTACTTAGTTGGTGCTCTCATGCATTAAATTATGATCTCTATCCTGATGATCCTTATATCTACTTCTCCAGGCCTCATTTCTCTGCAGACCTTCCACTGGTCATCTCTAACTACTATACATCTTGAACTGGATGTCTTGTATTAAACCTAACAAGTCTTTCTCTCAAAACCTTTGTCCCCTCCAAATTTCCCTGTTGCAGTCAAAGCTACTGCCAGTCTCCCAGTCTCCCAGACTCAGGATCTATGTGTCAACCTAGACTCCTTATTCTCTCTGACCTCTCACATTCAACCTGTGGCTAAGGCTTGTGGTTCCCTTCATAATATCTCTTGCCCAGCCCCCCTTCTCTTCTCTGACTCTGCTGCCACCCTAGTGTAGGCCTTCATCACCTGACACCTATTCTAAATCAATAATAGCCTGATGGTTGATCTTCCTGCCACTGGACCTCCCACTCCAGTCCATCCTTCACTCATCTGTCAAATCAATCTTCCTATAAAGTACAGATTTGATCACATCACTCCTCAACTCAGTAAATTCCAGTGGCTCCCTGTAACCTCCAAGATCAAATAAAAAAATCTTTAATTTGGTATTCAAAGCCCTCTATGACCTGAAACACCGCCCCCCCACCAAGACCACCTTCTCAGTCTTCTCTTCTTACTCTCCTCAGATTCTTTGTGATTCAATGACACTAACTTCCTTGTTGTTCCTCAAAAAGATACCCCATTTCTCAACTCCAAGATTTTTACTGGCTGTTCCCCCATGCTTAAAATGTTCTCTCCTCATCTTCATTTCCTGGTTTCTTTGGCTTCTTTAAAGATTCAGCTAAAATCCCACCTTCCACAAGAAGCATTTCCCTATTCTCTTTTATTCTAATGCTTTTCTCCTATTGATTATTTCCAATTTAGTCCATATATAAGTTAATTGTATATAGTCATTTGTATATTATCTCCTCTATTAAGGTAGTATGTTGATAGAAGGAATAACAGATTGAGGGAGGTAGTAGTCAAAAGTAAATCACTTTTAAAGAGGGACTGGATGAAAGGAAAAAGAGAATAGAATAAAAGGAGACAGTGGTCATAAGTAAATCACTTTTGAGGACAGAGTAGATGAAAGGAGAGAGAGAATAGAATAAAAGGAGGGGGGAATAAGATGGAGGAAATAACAATTAGCAATTATAACAGTGAAAAAATTGAAACAAGTTTCTATGATAAAGACCTCATTTCTCTCTTTTTTTTCATTTTAGCAGTATATTATTTTTATTAAATAAATACATATTTATTTTCAACATTCACTATTGTAAAACTTCATATTCCAAATTTTTCTTCTTCACTTCCTTACCTCCCTCCTCCCCCCGACAGCAAGCAATCTGATATTTACATGCAATTCTTTTAAACATATTTGTCATGTTGTGCAAGAAATATCAGATCAAAAGGATAAAGACCATGAAAAAGAAACAAACAAAAGATAACAACAATTAAAAAACATGCTTTGATCTATATTCAGTCTCCATAGTTCTTTCTTGGATGAAGATGACATTTTTCATTCTAAATCTATTGGAATTAAAGGTGTCATTTCTCAAACATATAAAGAACCAAGTCAAATTTATAAAAATAAGAATCATAATCCAATTGATAAATGATATCAAGTTAAGATATGAAAAGTTTTCAAATGAAATAATCAAAGCTATCTGTAACCATATTTAAAAATGCTCTAAATCACTATTGATTAAAGAAAGGCAAGTTAAAACAATTATGAAGTACTACTTCATACCTATTAGATTGCCTAATAGGACAAAAAAAAAGGAAAATAACAACCGTTGGATGTTGGAGGGGGAAAAAATGACACTGTTGGTGAAGTTGTAGCCTAATTCAACCATTCTGTAGAGCAATTTGGAACTATATCCAAAGGGCTGTAAAAACATGCATACCCTTGACCTAGCAATACCGCTACTAGATCCATATCCCAAAAGAGATAAAAAAAACAGAAACAAAAAAGATCCATAGGTACAAAAATATTTATAGCAATTTTTTTCTGGTGACAAAGAATTGGAAATTGAGGGGATACCCATCACCTGGGAAATGGCTGAACAAAATGTGACATGTGATTATGATGGAAGACTACTGTGAGATAAGAAATGATAAGCAGGATGCTCTAAGAAAAACGTGGAAAGACTTACAGAAACTGATGCAAAGTGAATTGTATTGTGTACAAAACGACAACAATATTGTAAGATGACCAACTATCAGTGACTGAGCTATTCTGAGCAACACAATGATCCAACACAATTCTAAGGGACTTATGATGAAAAACACTATCCATCCCCAGAGAAAGATCTGATGATATTTGGATGCAGATTGAAATATACTTTTAAAACTCTATTTTTCTTGAGAGTTTTTTTTTTTGCCTGTTTTCTTCCACAGCACAACTAATATGGACTATACACGTATAACCTATATTGAAGTGCTTGCCTTCTCAGGAGGAGGGCAGGGAGGGAGAAGGGAGAGAACTGGAACTCAACTCTTAAAAACAAATGTTAAAAATTGTTTTTACGTATAATTGGGAAAAAAATAAAATACTAAAAAAAAAGGACTATCCTCTCATAAATCTCATTTGGACATATAAGCCTTGTGTGTGTGGGCTTTTCCTTTTTTCCATTACCTATTGCACATGCTGAGTTACTGCATAATGACTCATTTGGAGTCATTGTTGGCATTAAAATAGGGAGTAGAAGCGGATTAAGCTGCCTTCTCCTTTTGAAATTCTTTAAAGTTCAAACAGAATTCTTATGCAAATTTCTGCAATGACACCACAACATAAAAGACAAATATAATGTTTGTATTATTCAGTCCTGTGTGACCCTCTGTGACCCCGTTTGGGGTTTTCTTGGCAAAGATACTGGACTGGTTTGTCATTTTCTTCCCCAGCTCATTTTACAGATGAGGAAACTGAGGCAAACAGGATTAAGTGACTTGCCCAAGTTCACACAATTAGTAAGTGTCTGAGACCAGATCTGAACTCAGGAAGAGGATTTTGTGCACTGTGGTACCACCTAACTGCCCTATCAATACATAACATGTATATTATATAATAAATGATATATACATATCTACTAATCAATCAATAATCATTTATTAAGCCCTTGCTGTGTGCTAGGCTCTAGAAACACAAGTACAAAAGCAATAAATCCATCTTGCCTTGCAAAGAGCTCATTGCTTCCAGCTCTGTTGTACACAAATCCCCTGAATAAATTACATAATGTACACACTTGACGTTATATATGTGACCTGACTAAATTATCTCACTTTTCTTAGCCTCAGTTTCTTCCTCTCTAAAACAGGGGTGTTACTTAACACTGAATTTTGTTTTGAGTGACATGATGTTTGTAATATAAGTTTTTTTTTTTTTTTTTTTTAACGTCTTGCCTTCTCAGTGGGTGGGACTGGGAAAGGGAAAGGGAAAGGAAATATTCTGGAAATGAAAGTAAAATAAAATTGTATGGAAGGGGGAAAAAAAGAAAAATAGAGGTATGACAGACCCATTCAATTTTTATTTATTTTAAAATAATATTTTATTTTTGAAATCTTTTAATTTCCCACTGTATCCCTCCTTCCATTTCCTCCTAAGAGGAATTTCCTCCCTTATAATAAAGAAAAAAAAGAAAAAAGATGTGAAACTAAATCAGTAGATTAAACCAACCAACATATCAAAAAAGTCTGATGTTACATGGAGTTTTCCCTACCTGTGATCATCCACCTCAGCAAAGATAAAGGAGAGACGCCTTCTCATTTCTTCTGCAAAGCAAGCTCAATCGTTATGTTAGCTGCATTCTAGGTGTTTTGTTTCCTTGTAGAGATGACTGTTTTTCCATTTACAATGTTAAAAGTCACTGTGTACATTGTTTCCTAGCTTCTGCCTCCTTTGCTTTGCATCAAGATTTTTCAATAACAACTAGGGCAAGTGTCCTTGGGCCCTCCCCTGGCTAGTATGACCCAGTGGGAAAAAGAAAGCTGCTCAGATTTTCTCAGCAAGAAGTCTTTCAGTGTTAGAGAACTTTGAACTGGTACAGGAATTTTTAACTGTTTGGAAATATGTACCCCCAAATTACTCTATTAGATATATCCTTTTTTATGTAGCAAATTGCAAAGGCAAACAGCTTTAAATGACTTACCCTAATCAATGCAAGGACCAACCATAATTCCATGATAGACTATATCACTCATCCTGACATAGAGTTGATAGCCTCAGGATCAGAATGAGACATACGGTTTTGGACATTGACAACACATAAGTTTATTTTGCTGCAGTAGGGACTAAGCCATTCAGGAGTCTGCACTACATTTGATACCAACATAGAGAATCCAACAAGTGGACCATCAAGATACCCGAGGAGGTATACTCCTTGACTGGACTAGAGTCCACCATCATCATGTTTCCCCAAATTTCTTCACCAGGAAACTCATCATTCTTTGAAATTTTATCAATTTTGGTACTCATACCACTTCAATACCCACAGAACCCTCTATTCCCCTGACTGAAGATCAGGAGAGAATGAAGAAAAGAACTCCTTCCACAATCTCTATTTAAAAGGGACTTATACCAGCCAATTGTTCATTTCCCTTAACTGTAGTTCTTGGACTGGATTTTACCATGTCCATGCTCCTTACCATTCCCATCCTTTTTGACTTGTTTCTATGTATTGACTTCCTGTATTGGATTATAAAATCCTTGAGAGCCTCAGACACTTAACACTTACTAGCTATGTGACCCTGGGTAGATCACTTAATCCCAATTACCCTGGGGAAAAAAATCCAGGCTTCCAGGCTTTCCTTGTCACCAAAGATCCCTTCCTCTTAAAGTTCTCACACCCAACTTCCCTCCAGTCTTCAACTCACCTCATTCAACAAGCATATGGGATTCTAGGATCATAGATCTAGAAGGGATAGCAGAGGACATCTAATCCAACTGTCTCATTTTACAGATGAGGAAACTGAGGTCCAGGGAATGCCAAGAACATACCATATAACCAGTTCAGAGAATTTTTTTTATTTAAGTTTTTTTTTTTAATTTACAAAACATATGCATGGGTAATTTTTCCAACACTGATCTTTGCAAAACTTTTTGTTCCAAATTTTCTCCCCCCTCCCCTCACCCCCTCTCCTAGCTGGCAGGTAGTCTAATATATGTTAAATGTGTTCAAAAATACATGTTAGCAAGGGATAATGCTGTAAAACATTACCCTGGCATGGGTTCTATCAATAAAAAGTTTTTAAAAAATACATGTTAAATCCAATATATGTATACCTATTTATATAGTTATCTTGCTGAACAAGAAAAATCAGATCAAGAAAGAAGAAAAAGAAAAGCTGAGAAAGAAAACAAAATAAAAACAAAGAACAGCAGAGAGTGTGAAGATGTTATGTTGTAATCCACCCTCTGTTCCCATAGTTCTCTCTCTGGGTGTAGATGGCTCTCTTCATTGAACAAGTGGAATTGGTTCGAATCATCTCATTGTTGAAGAGGGCCACGTCCATCAGAATTGATCATCATATACTCTTGTTGTTGAAAAGTAAAATGATCTCTTGGTCCTACTCATTTCACTCAGCATCAGTTCATGTAAGTCTCTCCAATCCTCTCTGAAATCATCCCACTGGTAGTTTCTTATAGAACAATAATATTCCATAACATTCATATACCATAACTTATTCAGCCTTTCTCCAGTTGATGGGCATCCACTCAGTTTCCAGTTTCTAGCCACTACAAAGAGGGCTGTTACAAACATTTTGCACATACAAGTCCCTTTCCCTCCTTTAAGATCTCTTTGGGAGACAGGCAGGGTAGATAGTAAGGTGGAGCAGGGAACCACAGAACATCCAATCTTTTTTCCCACTGCCCAGTCTAGGCATTAGTCCAAATGGTCTGATGGCCAGGGACCTTAAGATTTAGAAAAGATGTGAGGGTGGGAAGGGATATGGGAGCTTTATGCTCAACCAGCAGGCAGCTGATTAGAAATTCTAGCAATGCTGAGAGAGAAGAGCCTTAAAGCTGCTATTACAATACCAGCATGGACCTATTCAAATGTTATATTTTCATTCTTCAATAGAACCATGCAATAGAGTTATCCCATCAATGAAGGCACTGCAAATTGCAATACATTCGTGCCTTCTTTCTCTGTGTGAGTTTTGTCTGTGTTCTCCCATAAATCCTTCTTAGAGGACATCTAGTGCCCTGGAGATTTTTTTACCGGATCTTTTAATATTCCATGGGCACTATGGAAGCACTTGGACTGCTTGTTTATTTTCCCTCACTTTTTAAACCAGCCCAGCCCATCTCCTTTTCCAATCATACTTTTATTATATTATGTCCCTTACATTATTTTTTGTATTCAAGTCATTGTTACTAATATACTATCATTTACTTGTACCTACTATCTAAGTCTTTATTATTCTTTGAAACATCCAATGAAAAGATGAAAAAGCATGTATTGAATGAATATACATATATGTGTGTGCATGGATATATAGGAGCAAACATATATGAAACACTCTGTGCCAATCACTGTACGAAGCATTTTGGACAGATATAGAAAATTAGACAGTCCTCAGTCTCAAGAAGATTATATTCCAATAGGGGGAGATTATGCTGTGGCAGAGTGGTGACCAGGGAGGGTTTTTTTTATTTGGAAAGTCAATGGCATGGTGAGTGAAGTCATAGGGGAGCAGATAGATGCACATATCCTTTCTAGTAGCAATGGTAATATTGATTTGATTATGTTCCCATAGCTGGGGGAAAACAGAGGGGAGGCTGATACAGACTCAGCAGCAGCAGCAGCAGCAGCCAAGATAGCTGAGATGCAAAGTGAAGCATAACTGAAGCTAGCTTGATAAAGTGGACCATGGGAGACTTTCACCAATCAGGACTGGGTGAGTCCCAAGGACCCACAAGCACAGTCTCTGATCCAGAGAGTGCAGCAAAATTCCATTTCTTCCAAACCTTCTATAGCTGTGTGATTCAGTCCCAAAGAATCACTGGAAGGATGTTGCTGTTAAAAAAAAAAAAAAAAAGATGGGGTTTTGTGTGTATCAGGAAGTAATTTAGGACCATCAAAAGTACTGATTTAAGATTTCCAAATACTATCTGGATCACCCTCTTCTTCCTAGCCAATTCTTTACATTCTTTGTTTCATTTGATTTTCACAATATACTTGTGAGGTCAATCAGTCAACATTTATTAAGTACTTACTACATGCTAAGTCAATCAGTCAGTATTTATTAACTGGTTATTAATGAGCTAACACTGGAGATACAAAAAAGGAGGGGAAAGTTCCTTCTCCCAAGGAGCTTGTAGTATAAATGGGAGAGACATCATTTAAAAATCTAGATACAAAGGTTTTACAAGGGTCAGTGTTGAAAAATTAGCCATGCATATGTTTTGAAAAAAAAGCTTTAATTAATTAATAATAATAATAAAGCTAGGTACATACAAGTTATAGACAGAATAGATGAAGGTAATCTCAAAGGAGAAAACATTAGCAGCTTGGGAGATGCCTCCTGCTAAAGGAGAAATTTGAACTGAGTCTTGAAAAAAGCTGCAGAAACTATGAGATGAAATGAAGGTGAAGGACATCCTAGACATAGGGAACAGCCTGAGAAGCCCAGAGACAGGATTTAGAGAGATCTGTCCAGTGAGTTGTAGAGTGGTACTGGTAGGCACTTCAGGCATTCAGGCATTATTAGCCCCATTTCACAGTTGAGGAATCTGAAGTTCAAAGAAGTGACTTATCCTTGTCACCAATTGTTTCTCCTGACTCATAGTTCAACAGTCAAGTCTTCACTGCCTCCACAACTTTCTACTATTGCTAGTGGGGACCACAGCACAAATGCTGGTACAGTGGTGGGAATAAACCTGGAATGCTTATGAGACACTGACTCAAAACTGAGTAGAGAATGGGGAAAAAAATTAGAGTCAATTAAGTTAGATCATGGAAGGCTTCAAAAAACTTATTGATGAATTCAATGCAAGATAATGATATTGAGTCACTCCAGGCTCTTGAGCAGGAGAGTAGCAAAATAAAAATGATATTTTAAAGATCCAGCAGCCTCAGTGTGTGAGTAGCAGGTATGTATCATATGCAGAAGTTGTTTTGAAAAACTAAGAAAATTCAATTTTTTGCATGCAGAAATCCCATTTGTAATTTTTACCTTGATCTTGCAACCCCCAAGTAGATCAAACTTTCATTTATCATCTTCTGTTTGCTAACAGGAAGGAATAGAAGTAAAATCACCTTGAAAAGTGAGGATCTCTCTCCCTGTGGAAAGTACCAAAGCAAGAAGTTGTCCTGATTCCTCCAGGAACTCAGAGGACAACTTTATCTTACTTCACCCCACCACCTTTTAAGAGACATCTTCAAATAGTAAAGTAAATCTGACATCAATACTCAGAAATGTAAATATTTTTTGCCTTACTGTACGCTAGGGATCCTTATTCATCTCCCACTCATAGCTGGTTATATTTCCTCTTCAGGATACAAGGGATACTACTGAGGAGAAAAGAGATTTCTTTCTAATTCTATTGGTCAAAATCATTCCAAATCTGTTTTCCTCAGTATCAATTACCAGTTACACTTAGTATCTCTCTAATATAATTAATTGACCCAGTGATTAGCTCACCATCATCATTAAACTAATTAAAATTAATTACCTTCTACAAAAGATAATATTTACTGAAGCTACAGCAAGAACAGAAAACAAGTACATTTTTCTAAAATAGAAACACATTTTTTCTTCAGTACTTTGGTCTCTGGGTAGAGTGGGCTCATACGTAAAGTAATTGCTAGAAAGCATTTGCTTGTCCAGTTAATAATAATAATAATAGCTTTCTACTTTTCAAAAAACATGCAAAGAGTTTTCAACATTCACCTTTGCAAAATCTTGTGTTCCATATTTTTCGTCCTCCCTCCCCACTCCACCCCTTCCTTACACAGCAAATAATCTAATATAGGGTAAATGTGCAATTCTTCTAAACATATTTCCACATTTATCGCACTACACAAGAAAAATCAGATCAAAAAGGGAAAAATAGGGGGCGCAGTGGATGGAGCACTGCCCTGAAGTCAGGAGGATCTGAGTTAAAATCTATCTTAGACACTTAACACTTCCTAGCTGTGTGACCCTGGGCAAGTCACCTAATTGCCTCATCAAAAAATAAACAAATAAATAAAAAGGGAAAGATAGAGGAAAAAAACAAGCAAATAACAACAACAAAGGTGAAAATACTATGTTGTGATCCACATTCAGTCCCACAGTCCTCTCTCTAGATGCAGATGGCTCTCTCCATCACAAGTCTACTGGAATCCTGCCAAGTTATTTTCCAAAAGAAGCATAGCAAAAACATTCAATCATCCTCTTGTTTTCAGAAACCAGTATCTCAATGCCTAGACACTACTGGGCTAGGTCCAAAAGGTCACTGGAGACTTCTCACCCAGCTTGGCTACCTATAAACTCTAGCATGGGCTTCAGGACTTGGACCCTTTAGCACTCTCCCAAGCTTTCTAAGCTCACAGAGGTTCAACTTCCATTACGCCTCCAATAATTCTTCTTCTGAGGCAGGGGAAGAATAAATATCATAGAAACAGGTAGCAGCAGAATACACGCCTATGGTTTCATGTCAACTGTAGCAGGAAGAGCAAACTGCTGGTAGTCTCCCCACCTGCAATATTGCAGTAGTTATTGCCTCCTTACTTGAACAATGCAGTCTTTTGTAGATATACCCAGTTTTTTTAAACCTTTTTTTCAGGGTTAATTTCCTCATTCATAAAATGGTGACAATAGCATCTACCTCACAGGGCTGTGAGGATGGAATGTCATAGTAGATGTGGAAAAAGAAAACCCTGCATTTTTTTAATAATTTTTAATTGACAGAACATATGCATGGGTAATTTTTTACAACATTATCCCTTGCACAATTAAGGCAACTCTGAGATACCACTACACACCTGTCAGATTAGCTAGAATGACAGGGAAAGATAATGTGAAATAATGGAGGGGATGTGGGAAAACAGGGACACTGATACATTGTTGGTGGAATTGGGAACACATCGAGCCATTCTGGAGAGCAATTTGGAACTATGCTCAAAAAGTTATCAAACTGTGCATACCCTTTGATCCAGCAGTGTTTCTACTGGGCTTATACCCCAAAGAAGTACTAAAGAAGGGAAAGGAACCTGTATGTGCCAAAATGTTTGTGTTAGCTCTGTTTGTAGTGGCTAGAAGCTGGAAAATGAATGGATGCCCATCAATTGGAGAATGGTTGAGTAAATTGTGGTATATGAATGTTATGGAATATTATTGTCCTGTAAGGAATGACCAGCAGGATGAATACAGAGAGGACTGGTGAGACTTACATGAACTGATGACAAGTGAAATGAACAGAACCAGGAGATCATTATATACCTCAACAACGATACTGTTTGAGGATGTATTCTGATGGAAGTGGATTTCTTCTACAAAGAGATCTAACTCAGTTTCAATTGATCAAGGATGGATAGAAGCAGCTACACCCAAAGAAAGAACACTGGGAAATGAATGTAAACTGCTTGCATTTTTGTCTTTCTTCCCGGGTTATTTATACCTTCTGAATCCAATTCTCCCTGTGCAACAAGAGAACTGTTCGGTTCTGCACACACATATTGTATCTAGGATAATGCTGTAAAAAAATTTACCCAGGCATGGACTCTGTCAATAAAGTTATTTTAAAAAAAATTTATCCCTTGCACTCACTTCTGTTCCAACTTTTCCCTTCCCTCCTTCTACCCCCTCCTTTAAATGGCAGGTAACCTAATACATGTTACATATGTTATAGTATATCCTAGATATAATGTATGTATGCAGAATCAAACAGTTCTCTTATTGCACAGGAAGAATTGGATTCAGAAGGTAAAAATAACCTGGGAAGAAAAATAAAAATGCAAGTAGTTTATATTCATTTCCCAGTGTTCCTTCTCTGGGTGTAACTGATTCTAGCCATCGTTGATCAATTGGAACTGAATTGGATCATCTGTCAAAGAAATCCACTTCCATCAGAATACATCCTCATACAATATCGTTGTTGAGGTATACAATGATTGCCTGGTTCTGCTCATTTCACTCAGCATCAGTTCATGTAAATCTCTCCAAGCCTCTCTGTATTCATCCTGCTGGTCATTTCTTACCAAACAATAATATTCCATAACATTCATATACCACAATTTACCCGACCATTCTCCAATTGATGGGCATCCATTCATTTTCCAGTTTTTAGCCACTACAAACAGGGCTGCCACAAACATTTTAGCACATACAGGTCCCTTTCCCTTCTTTAGTATCTCTTTGGGGTATAAGCCCAGTAGTAACACTGCTAGATCAAAGGTATGCACAGTTTGACAATTTTGGGAGTATAATTCCAGATTGCTCTCCAAAATGCTTGGATGTATTCACAATTCCACCAACAATGCATCAGTGTCCCAGTTTTCCCGCATTCCCTCCAACATTTATCATTATTTTTTCCTGTCATTTTAGCCAATCTGAGAGGTATGTAGTGGTATCTCAGAGTTGTCTTAATTTGCATTTCTCTGATCAATAGTGATTTGAAACACTCTTTCACATGAGTAGAAATAGTTTCAATTTCATCATCTGAAAATTGTCTTCATATCCTTTGACCATTTATCAATTGGAGAATGGTTTGATTTCTTATAAATTAGTCAATTCTCTATATATTTTGGAAATGAGGCCTTTATCAGAACTTTTAACTGTAAAAATATTTCCCCAGTTTATTGTTTCCCTTCTAATCTTGTCTGCATTAGTTTTGTTTGTACAAAAACTTTTCAATTTGATATAATCAAAATTTTCTATTTTGTGGTCAATAATGATCTCTAGTTCTTCTTTGGTCATAAATTCCTTCCTCTTTCATAGGAGTGAGAGGTAAACTATCCTATGTTCCTCTAATTTATTTATAATTTTGTTCTTTAAAGCATACCCAGTTTTGACTCAACAGCAAAACAAACAATCTGTCATTGTTATATGGAAAATGCAAAGAAAACAAATCATAAAATGCTGCTGTTGGATTATTTTTTCAGTCATGTATAATAACTCTTTGTGATCCCATTTGAGTTTTGAACGTTGGGAAGGGGCAAAGATACAAGAGCGGTTTGCTATTTCATTATCCAGTTCCTTTTACAGATGAGGAAACTGAGGCATCAAGGGTAAGTGACTTGCCGAGGGTCATACAACTGGTATTTGAAGCCAGATTTGAATTCGGGTCTTCCTGACTCCAAGCTCATCATTCTATCCACTGCCTATATCTAATCATTGTTAAATTAGACTGTTGAAGATAGACTGTTTCTAGATAGAGTGATGGATAGAACACCAGCTCTGAGGTCATGAGGACCTGAGTTCAAATCCAGCCTGAGATACATAATATGTGTGTGACCCTAGTCAAGTCATTTAACCCCAATTGCCTCACTAAAAAGAGAGAGAGAGAATGAGATCTCCTAGTTCAAATTAGACTGTCTAATTTCTTAAAAGATATTTGTTTATTTAAATCAAATGAAAAAAAAAAAAAACAGTGCATTAACATCTAATTGAGATTTTTCTCCCCAGTGAAATCAAAGGATTGGGAAGAACAATGAAAAAGAAAGTGTCCATGAAAGAAAGTCATCAGAATAATTATATTTAACATACATTTGTTCAAGAAACTTCTGTGAAAGCACTGTGCTAAAGACTGGGCTATAAAGATGAACTATATCTCAGTCCTTTCTCTCTTAAATGATGATTTAACAAAAAAGATATCCCATGTACACTAACAAGCTTAATAACAGACTATAATGGAAGAGGGGGGGAAAGGAAGAAAAGAAGCATTTATTTAGGTGCCTTGTTGTTCCATCATCTCAGACTCTTTGTGATCCCATGTATGATTTTTTTTTAGCAAATGCTGGAGTGGTTTGCCATTTTTTTTCCCAGCAAACAGGGGTAAGTGACTTGTCCAGGCTTACATAGCTAGTAAATGTCTGAGGCCAGATTTGAATTCTTTCTAAATCAGCCCATGCTCTATCCACTGTGTCACCTGGCTGTTTTAATAATAGGAACAAAGGAGAAATCCAGGCACAGTGTTCTTAGAAAATGTTAGGAGAAAAAAAAAGGGCGAGGGGGGGAAGAATTTGTTAGGAAGAAGACACTTTCAGCTAGGGGGAATCAAGGAAGTCTTCCTGGAGGAGGTAGCATTTGAATTGATCCTTGAAGGAAGAAAAAATGTTTTAATACTCAAGAGATGAGGAAGGAGGATGACCTGGGAAGAAAGATAGTGTGTACAAACACTAGATGACAGATTAGATAAAGGAAACCTCTTAGTGTTCTTATTCTGGTTGGAATGTCAAGTAAAGCATGATGTGAAATAAAGTCAGAAAGAGGTTGTAGAGGGCTTTCCAAACCAAAATGAAATCTTTGTATTTTCTGTAACAAGTGATGATTTTTGAGTAAGATATCAATGGTTTTTGAGTAAGAAGCTTTGAATTAGGAAGCTGCTTTGGGATGTTGGATGAAGAATGGGTAAGATTTGCACAGAACAAGCATTCAGGATTCCTGACTCTGGGTCCAGTATTTTATTCACTAAATCGTCTAGCTGCTTCTTTGGTAAGTGCCTACAATGTACTAAGTGCTTTATGAACATTATCGCATCCCTTGCAAGGTGGATATAAGGATCAAACAAGACAGCATTTGCAAAGCACTTGGCACAGTGCCTGGTGTGTAGTAGACCTATATAAATGTTCGTTATTATTATCATTATTATTATTATTATTATTATTATATCCATCACTGGAAGGAATATCTTTTATCAGTAAAATTATAAATTCACTGGAGTATTGGAGTAAAGGAGGAGTTGAGAGGAATTGTAATGGGAGACTAGGTAATAAGAGGGGATGACTGTGAGGCTCAAATAGACTGTGAGAATAAGAGTTCAGAAATAGTGATGCAAGGACACTATCAAGGACAATAACCGATCAGCTTCGAGGCAAGTGTGATATAGTGAAAGTCCAGAACAAAGACTGAGCAGGGAGGCAACAGGCTTTTTAATAAGCACTTACCATGTGCCAGGTGCTGAGCTAAGTGCTAGAGAGAAAAACACAAGCAAAGAGAGAACAGTACCTGCCCTCAAGGAGCTTGCATTCTAGCAGAGGAGACAATACCTAAAAAAAAAGAATTAAAGGAGGGAGAGGGGGCATATGAGCAGCCGTGGCCTCTCCCCAAAATGGAGTCTCTAGAAGGACACCAATGGGAGAAGAGCAGCCTAATGGAAGGATGTCGCGGGATGAAGAGACTCCAGACACTGAGAGAAGCCCCCAAAATGAGAAGGGAGCTGGGTCATGGTGGCAAAGACCAGAGTCAGAAGCCTCCCCAGAGAGGAATAAAGATGGGAGAAATATTGTGAAGGTAGATAAAACTGATTAACTATGACATACAGGAAGGAGTTAAAGATGACTTCAAGGTTTTGTTTGAGTTGGGTGAGTGACTGAGAGAATGATGACGATATTAGCAGTAATAAGGAATTCGAGAGAAGTAAACAGTTTTGAGGAGACAGTAAGAGGAGATGACCCCCCCTATTCAGTCAACTCCAAGGGCTTCCCATAGTCTCTAGGAAAAAAAATTAAATCCTCTGCTTAGTTTTTAAAGGACTAAATGACCTCATCCTACCTCTCTAACCTCCTTAGATATCATTCCTATTCCTATTACTCATTGGAAGACCAAACTGACTCTCCCTCTATTTATCATTCGTGACACTCCATTTCCTGTCCCTGTACTTTACAATGGACATTTCAGGTATCTGGGATTTCCTCCCTAATTACTTCTACCTCAGATCATCCCTCTCTCTCTTTAAGAGTGAAATCAAGCACCATCTTCTACATAAAGCTTTTCCTGATGCCTCCAGCTGCTAATTCTGTCCCCACCAAAACACCTTCAATTTAATCACCTTGTGTGTATACACATATATCTATATATTTATTAATTTTATCTTGTGCTATATATCACAGTGTACTTATTGTCTCCTTCATTAGAAGACATGTAGAAAATAATGTAGAGATTGTTTCATTCCTCATACTTATATCCCCCATACCTAGTACAGTACCTGGCCCATAGTAATGCTTAATGAATATTTGTTGATTGATTTTTCAGAGACTTCTAGATTTGCCTGTTGGAGGGTTTCTGGACCATGTTTCCTTGGGAATAGGAAGGACTTCTGTATCATTCATTTTATTATTTATCATTTTAGTTTCACTGTCTTTTTTATCTTAAACAGCTAAGATGGGAAAATTGGAAATTAGTATGGCAGAAACTAGACATTGACCCACACTTAACACCGTACACCAAGATAAGGTCAAAATGGGTTCATGACCTAGGCATAAAGAATGAGATGATAAATAAATTGGAAGAGCATAGGATAGTTTACCTCGCAGACCTGTGGAAGAGGGAGGAATTTATGACCAAAGAAGAACTAGAGATCACTATTGACCACAAAATAGAAAATTTTGATTATATCAAATTGAAAAGTTTTTGTACAAACAAAACAAATGCAGACAAGATTAGAAGGGAAACAATAAACTGGGAAAACATTTTTACAATCAAAGGTTCTGATAAAGGCCTCATTTCCAAAATATATAGAGAATTGACTCTAATTTATAAGAAATCAAACCATTCTCCAATTGATAAATGGTCAAAGGATATGAACAGACAATTCTCAGACGAAGAAATTGAAACTATTTATAGACATATGAAAATATGCTCCAAATCATTATTAATCAGAGAAATGCAAATTAAGACAACTCTGAGATACCACTACACACCTGTCAGATTGGCTAGAATAACAGGGAAAGATAATGTGGAATGTTGGAGGGGATGTGGGAAAACAGGGACACTGATACATTGTTGGTGGAATTGTGAACACATCCAGCCATTCTGGAGAGCAATTTGTAACTATGCTCAAAAAGTTATCAAACTGTGCATACCCTTTGATCCAGCAGTGTTTCTACTGGGCTTATATCCCAAAGAGATACTAAAGAAGGGAAAGGGATCTGTATGTGCCAAAATGTTTGTGGCAGCCCTGTTTGTAGTGGCTAGAAGCTGGAAAATGAATGGATGTCCATCCATTGGAGAATGGCTGAATAAATTGTGGTATATGAATGTTATGGAATATTATTGTTCTGTAAGGAATGACCAGCAGGATGAATACAGAGAGGCTTGGAGAGACTTACATGGACTGATGCTAAGTGAGATGAGCAGAACCAGGAGATCATTATACACCTCAACAACAATATTGTATGAGGATGTATTCTGATGGAAGTGGGTCTCTTCGATAAAGAGAGCTAATTCAGTTTCAATTGATCAATGAGGGATAGAAGCAGCTACACCCAAAGAAAGAACACTGGGAGATGAATATAAACTGCTTGCATTTTTGTTTTTCTTCCCGGGTTATTGATACCTTCTGAATTCAATTCTCCCTGTGCAACAAGAAAACTGTTCGGTTCTGCACACATATATTCTATCTAGAATATACTGTAACCTATTCAACATGTAAAGGACTGCTTGCCATCTGGGGGAGGTGGTGGAGGGAGAGAGGGGAAAAATCGGAACAGAAGTGAGTGCAAGGGATAATGCTGTAAAAAATTATCCTGGCATGGGTTCTGTCAATAAAAAGTTATTTAAAAAAAAAAAAAAAAGCTAAGATGCCAATAATCCCATCTAACATAAGATGGTTCAGGGAAGGAGAAGGA
Source organism: Antechinus flavipes (assembly GCF_016432865.1). Taxonomy (NCBI): domain Eukaryota; kingdom Metazoa; phylum Chordata; class Mammalia; order Dasyuromorphia; family Dasyuridae; genus Antechinus; species Antechinus flavipes. Next base: position 502,494,034 of record NC_067399.1, read on the forward strand.
GATGATCTGTTCAGGATTTCCACAGCAAGCACAGGGCAGAAGGGGGATCTGAATTCTGAGCCCTGGAAAGACTGGCCAGCAACTTTCACTTTGTTTCAAGGTCAAGAAGCAAAAGAAAATTCACTCCAGTCTTTGAGCTAAGACCAGGGCTTTGGGCATTCCCAGGCACGTCCACAAGATGGAACTGAGCGCGAGGGAAAAGGCCCCTGTAGTAGGAGAAAAGGGGGCCTGTTCTTCAAGGGCGGCTGTCTTTCCTGGAGGAGGGACCTGGAGCCCAGTCCCAAGTGAGCAGAGAGAGCACAAGGAGAGGGCACTCTGAGAGCTCGCCATGGAGGAGTTCCTCAGGCTCTCTCTGGGGATCTTGCTCTGCCTGGCTCTGGCCCAGGGGGGCATGGATGCTTGCTATGATGAGCGAGGGCGCCCTCAGCGTTGCCTGCCTGTGTTTGAGAATGCAGCCTTTGGCCGCCAGGCCCAGGTGACCAACACCTGTGGCTCGCCACCCGAGGAGTACTGCCTCCAGATGGGCGCCCCTGGAGACACCCAGCTGTGCCATCGCTGCGACGCCCGCCACCCGGACCACAGCCACAATGCCTCCTACCTGACGGATTTCCACAGCCAGGAGGAGAGCACCTGGTGGCAGAGCCAGTCCATGGCCTTCGGGGTCCAGTACCCCAACTCGGTCAATATCACCCTGCAGCTGGGTAAGTGAATCCCAGGCCCCCTCCACTACCTTGACTGCAGTCCCCGGATCTCCCTTCTCCTTCCCTACAAATCCTGGGCACTCCTGGCCTTTGGGTCCAGGGAAAGTGAGGGCAGAAGCGCAAGATCTGGGCGAGAGAGGGTCATGGGGGAGCGGGTTGAAACTTAGATAAAAAGGTTGCTGTCACACTGAAATTGAGGGAGTTTTCCCTCTTTGACTCCCCCCTCTCCCCAATGCTTTCCATCCCTCTCATGGAAGCCAAAGTGGAGCATTTAACTGCTCAGAATGAAGAACAATGCTTTTACCCTCTGCTCCCATAGTACAGAAGTCAAAATGGATTTTTTTTTTTTACACTGGGGCATAAAGGTGAGAGTGAAGTCTCCTACTTCAGAGTAGGAATGAGAATATTTGCAGAGCATTGGTCCAGATGAAATTAAACTTTCTCTATAATGAGTGGTTCTCTTTGCCTGCACTCAGAATTTATGATGGCGCATGGGATATATATGATAGGATATCTGCATATATTTATATACATTTATGGGGAAGGATAGATGTGACATGAGGAAAGTAGGCGCTCATAACCTTTTTTGCTTCATGGACCCCTTTAGTAGGCTAGTGAAGTCTATGTACCTTTTCTCACAATAATGTTTTTAAATACATAAAATAAAATACATAGGATTAAATAATGAACCAATTATAATAATTATAAAAGTATTTCTTTAAAAAATAGATCCCAAATTAAAAATCTCTATGCTAAGGAAAAGAGTTAATCTTTTAGGAGCCAAGTAATTCAAATAATAGCCCATCTGGATGCTACCCTCACTACCAGAATCCCTCACCCCTCCACATCAACCCAGCAACATATCAAGAATCTATCTTTATTATTCTGGGGGGCCAAGAACAGTTTAATCCAGTGTGGTTCCAGATCTGACAGTTATCTCAAAGAAGGCTAAAGAGGACTCCCCAGATGGGACTGGGGTCTCTACAGGGTCAAGGCTGCCCGGAAGCAGGAGAGATATAAGTCCAGGGCCTGTGGAGGTGGGCAGCTGGGGAGAAAGCTGGCTACCCAGGGATAGGACTGGCCAGAGCCCAGAGCTAAGGGGGAAGGAATTTGGAATCTGGGACCGGGAATAGGGATAGGGATGGGGAGGGAAGCGGGGGAAGATGTATTGTTTTTGAGTCAAAGAGACTGGTTTGATTAAATGGGTTACATGTGTCTATGAGCCTAGGAACTTTATGACTGAGGCATGGAGCAAAAGCAATGGCATTCAAATTCCTGGACTCTGTCACATCACATATTTAGCCATGGCCTCTCTTGCCATGCTATTTATTTTGCAACATCCTATAGCTGATTGTCATATCCTGCTATATTGTGGAATATTTTGACCTATTATATGTTTGAAATCTTTGTTTTCCAATGAGTAAGGAAAATTAACACATTCACTGCAAGATGATTAAAAATCCCTAAAACTGGTAGCTGGGTGATTCTGTGGATAGATCACCAGCCCTGAAGTCAGGAGGACTTGCCTTTAAATCTGGCCTCAGGCACTTAACACTAACTAGCTGTGTGACCCTGGGCAAGTCACATAACCCCACGTGCATCAGAAAAAAAAAAAAAATCCCTAAAAATGTACTAAAGCAGGATTACAAAGCCCATGGATGGATATTCTCTACAGCCTGGACATGCTCATATATACACACAAAACAGAGCTAACCCCAGTCCCTGATATTAAGGAGAAATAATAGAATGTGGGGGCTATGTTGGCCTTGAGTGGGCGCCAATGGATTTCAACTTTAACTAGGAAGAGATGAGATTGAGTAACATCTGGGGAGAGGGGGGACCCATTTGTCATCCTGTTGATGTCAGAACTTCTACCCACTCTTTGGTCTTACTCCTAAGGATGGAGATCCATGTGCAAGGGTCAAGGCCAAGGCCGAGTTGAACAACATATCTGGAGTGAGACCTTAGGTCACATTCAGTAGGAAACAGTCCATGGCAGGGAGATGGACCCTTGTCTTTTTGCCTTGCATTATGTCCCAGAGGGAATTTCTGGAGGAGAATGGGATCAGGGACAGAAGTAAAGGCGTCAGGACAGCCAGAATGGGATGGAGGTCGCTGCTTTCCCAGCCCCCTGCAAGCTCATGGACATCTGTTCCAAATCCTCAAGTTGTTAGGCCTAGCCTTCCTGTCTGGAATGAAAGGCAATAATGTCTGGCCGGCTCCCAGCTTCTCCAATGAAGGGTGAGAGAAGCTTTTGCTTTGTGGAGGAGGGATGGATGGAGCAAGTTCGTTCATTCATTCTTTCATTCATTTGATAAATATTTAATGTGAACAGAGCACTGAATATTGATGGAGAAATAAAATTGGATAAAACATGACCTTTCCTTCAAGGAGGATACAATACAATAGGAATAGGTAATGTAATAGGAAAGGTAAAACAAATGCATAAATGATCATCATATTGAGATGTGAGTGATGACATAAGAGAGGTGTGAACAAAGACTTTAGGAGTGGGAGGAGACAAGATCGTTTCCATTGTGGAGATCAGGAGGGAAAGTTTCATGGAGGGGATGACATTTCAACTAGGACTTGAAGAATGGTCATTAGTTCAGAAGAATGTGATAAGAGAATATTCAGAAAGTTAGTGGGGGAAACAATATGAGCAAAGACACAGATTTGGGAAAACACACAGCATTCTCAGGCAATGGGAAATAAATTCATTTGGTACAAGCTTAGTGTTCTACATGTAGAGGGGAAATGATTCAGAACATTACAGCTAGAAGGGACATTAGGCCATCGAATACAAATAACTATTTATAAATAACTTTACAAATAAGGAAACTGAGGTCCCAGAGAGATGAAATCAAGTGCCTAAAATCATATAGGTAATAAGTTAATGACAGATTCACTAATTGAACTCACCTCTTCTGATGACCCAGATAGCACTCTATTGCACTTGCCTGAACAGGAGATAAAACTGCAAAGTCTGGGGCCAGATTGTGGGAGGCCTTGAATGCCAGACTGAAGAGTTTGTGGCGTGTGTGTGTGTGGTGTTTGTGTGTGTGTGTGTGTGTGTGTGTGTGTGTGTGTGTGTGTGTGTGTGTTGGGAGATTCTGATCAAAATGTTGTTTTAGGACTACTAATTTGGCAACCCATACACGATGACTTGTAGAGAGAAACTATAGAAATAGGATGATGAGTTTGGAGGTTATTGTAATAATCCCAGGGAGAGGTAATGAGGTCTGGATTTATTATGGCCATGGGAATAGAAAGGAAGAAAGAGAAATATTGCAAAGCTAGAATGACAGGATGAAGCAATTGATTGCCTGTGGAATGGGAAGAGGAAACATGGGTGAATGGGGATGCCACTGAGAAAAATACATAGGACCATCATGGGCTTCCCAGAGGATTGTGTCCTGGATGTTTCATTTTTGGAGGAAGGAGATCTGAAGTCTAGTAACTAATTCATTAGGTAAATAATTTAGCATCTCGAGGCTTCAGTTTGCTCACCTACAAAATGGGTATGATAATAAAATCACAAAATCACAGCAAAATAGAATTGTCAAATTTCAAAGTCAATGAGAACCTCAGGAGCATCTGCTCCAACCCATATTTGACACAAATCCCCTCACCACCAACCTCACAAGTGCTTGAAGACTTGTCCTTAGAGGGAACCCACCTCCCAATTCAGTCCATTCCCCCTTGGATAACTCATTAATTGGTGTCCTTGACTCGTCTCTCTCCACTCCAAGCCAGGTGCACACTACTGCTGAAGGAATTTTCCTAAAGAATAGCTCTATGTCACCACCTGTTACTCAGTAAATTCCAGGTCTCCTCCTATTCTGAGATCTGGTGCTTAAGGCTCTTCCCAATCTGACCTTTTCCTTTCTTTCACACCTGACACCCCTCCCTGCACCCAGTGGTCCAGCCATACTCCCCTTGCTAGGTCTCCCACATGACACTCTATCTTCTTGCACTGGCTGTTTCCCATGCCTAGACTACTCTTCTCCTTCATTTTCACCTCTACAATCTCTGATTTCAATGAAGATTCAGCTCAAATCCTCCTTCTAGAGGGAGGCCTTTCGCTAGTCCCGACAGCCCCACCCTGCAGTGCCTTTCCTTCCCTTCCCTTCCCTTGCATCTCTTCTGCAAGTTGGTCAGTTAGGTAGAACAGTGCATCCAGTACTGGGTCTGGACCTAGGAACTCTTCCTGAGTTCAAATCTGGCCTCAGACACTAACTAGCTAGGTCACCTGACACACTACTTAGCCTTAGTTTTCTGATCTGTAAAATCAAACCCTTCCGGTGTCTTTGCCAAGAAAACTCCAAATGGAGTCACAAAGAATCAGACACGACTGAACAGCTACTGCTTCCTTTCAGCTATCATCTGACTGCCCACCACCACCTCCTTCCTGGACCAGCCTTCACTATTCCGGGTCAACTTCAAATCCAGAAATCTATCTCTGTCTTTGTCAATTAAAATTTGGGGGCAGCTAGGTGGCAGAGTGCTGCTGGGCATAGAGTCAAAAAGACTCACTTTCCTGACTTCAAGTCAGGTCTCAGATACTAGCTTGGGCAGGTCAATTAACAATTGCCTCAGTTTCCTCATCTGTAAAATGAGCTGGAGAAGGAAATGATAAAGCACTCCAGGATATTTGCCAAGAAAACCCCAAATATGGTTACCAAAAGTAGAACAAGACGGAAATGATTGAACAACAGCAACAACAAACTGCCCTAGATTTCGGAGGTCAGCTCGAACCCTGCGCCTCTCCACCAAAGGCCCCCTGCTCCATCTGTTGGCCGAGTGGTGTGGGTGTTACAGCCTAAGCTAAATCTGCCAAATCTGTTGTTTTTGCGAAATCTGACCTTAAAGTGCCCCAAAATAACACAATCATAGCCCCATAGACCAAGAGCTAGAAGGAATTTTAAGGTCCATCTAATCCAACTCCCTCATTTTACAGAAGAGGAAAATAAGTCCAGAAAAATTAAGTGAGTCCAGAAAAATTGAAATCACCCAAGCAATAAACAGGATATAAACTCAGGGCCTCTGGGGCAGAACCAGTCTCTTTCTAGCATCCCATGTACCTTTGAAAAAGTTCTGACTCCCAAGCAGAGGTTTCCCCATCCCCTCATTATCCCAGTCTCCTCACCTTCCCCCACCCCCAGAAGGCCATGGAATGAAGTAAGACATGTTAGAAAAAGCAGTTAAACAGTGGAAAAACAATAGTGGATTATTGCTTTGCTCCTGGAACGGCTGGTCTCATTCCTCACAGTCCTAGGAGAAAGCCCAGGATACCCCAGGACAGGCAGTGGAGGATACTGCCAGTTCCTCCCGGTCCACCCCACCTGAAGTGGATGGCTCTACCTGGATCTGGGAAATGGAGTCCCAGCCACTGGGAGCTGGGAGCCTTAGGAAGTACTAGCCCTGATGCCTGGTAGAGACTCCATCCCCCTCTGCCTCCGCTCCCCCGCCCCAACTTTGTCTAGAATCTAGTTTTATTTGCTTTGGAAACTTGGTGGGGGTCCAGGAGGAAGAACTCCCTGCTCTGTGCTCCCTGCGGATTTGGTCTGGAATGCTGGGTCCAGGCAGGTCTATTGGGTCGGATCAGGGATTGTTTGTTGACATGACACCCCCAGTGGGCGGAAATAGCCCAGCCGCTTGTCCCCTGATTCCTCCTTTGTACTGGCCTTAGCAGAGACCCTTCCCAGGCTGGCGGCCCCTGCTCTTCCCTTCCTCCCCAGGCAGGAGGGCTCCAGGGGATTTGGGGTGTCTCCCAGAACAAGCCCACTGGCCTGCTGGGCCGAGAGACCCAGCTGGCTATGGATCTGTAGAGCAGGGGGACGTGATCCTGTAGGAGAACCACGAGGACCATCCCCAGAAAGAGAATCAGCCTGGGAAGAGTCAGCCAACTGCATGCATGAGGGGCTCTTCAAAACTCTGAGGGGAAGGAGAGCTCAGAGCTCGGTGCACAATAGCTCGAGGCACAAAGATGCAGAAGGAAAATCTGGGCTCTGACCCTTGTTATTTCACTGTAGGCAATAATGAGGGTAGCTCACATTCCGCTGAGGCTTCAGGGTTTATTATTATTAATTATATTTGATTATTGTATCATTATCATGTGAGGCTTATTATTACACTCTGTATGTTACACTTTGCCTCTGTCTCTGTCTTTGCAACAGACCGGATCTCTCTCAGGGCTTGGCTGAAGCTGTTCTGCCAGTATCTGGTGTTTTTATCCAAGTCCCACAGGATACGTGGGATTCAGCCAATCCCAATAGACTTCCTCTGCTAACACCTGGCTTGTGCTTCAGATTGACTCAGTCAGCACCGAGTCCCCCACATGTCCCCTAAGTCACACGGGTGATTGCTCCAACGTGGAGCTCAAAGATGGGTTCCAATATGGTGAGCATGTACCTTACATGTCAGTCAAACGCTCTTCTCAGGTAACGTGCATATTGCAGCTTTCTGGCTCATTCACACGTCCAGCTCTTCATGACTCCGCTGTGGAGTTTTCTTGCTATACTAGATACCCATTTCCTTCCCCAGCAGGTTTTGTGACTTGCCCAGAGTCACACAGCTAGTAAGTGTTTGAGGTCAGATTTGCCTTCTTGAGTCCAAGTCTACGCTCAATCCACCGAATCACCTAGCTGCCTCCTTTACCTTGTTTGCTCTCTCCCTAGTAGACTATGAGTTCTGGGAATAAAGCAGGGACTTTATCCTAGTAGACTATGAGCTCCCTGCAGGCAGGGACTTTATCCAATGGAAACTTTGTCTCCCTGAGCTCCTGACACATCTTCATAAAGCAGATGCTTAATGTTTCCAAAAATGAAATAAAAGACAAAGAGAATAAAGACATGGTCCTTGTTCTCAGGAAAGTTATGGTGCCATTGGGGAAACAGTCTGCAGTCAATCAACAAGCATTGATTAAGGGCCAACTAAGTGCAGGACTTGTGCTAAGTACTGAGCGTTTGAGCAGTTGGTGAAGCAGTGGAAAGAATACCGGCTCTAGTGTCAAGAAGACCTGAGTTTAAATCCAGCTTCAAATGCTTACCAGCTGTGTGACCCTAGACAAGTCATTTTAAAAATTCTCTGCCTCTATTTCTTGAAGTGGAAAATAGAGAAAACAACATTTATCTCACAGGTTTATTATAAAATCAAATGAGATAAATATTGTGAAGTGTTTAACATGGTGCCTGGTACATAGTAGGTGCAATATAAATGCTTGTTCCCTTCTCCTGGAGATACAGAAAAAAGGCAAAATCATGGCCACAGTTTACATTTTAATACACTATAATACTATATATTATATTTTATATATTATAATAATCATATATAATAAATATACTATAAATAAAATAAAAATAATACATGGAAAGGTAAGCAGAAAAAACTCTTCTATGAGTATGAGACCTAAGATACTGTAGAGAAGAAATGCTCAGAGTTCACTGGGTCCTAGCCCTAAAGCTGAAAAGGACTTAGAGATCATCTAGCCCAAATCATTTATTTTGCAGATGGGGAAACTGATGCTCAGAAAGTGACTTACCTGAGAGCACATCAGTAATAAATGGGGTAATGAATGATATTTGCAAAGCACATTTTCTGAGCCCTACAACAATCCTGTGAATTTACTCCATTAACAGATGAGAATAAATGAGGCCCAAATACTTGTGCAACTTCAGAGGAAATTAAAACTGAGCTGGGAAAAAACTGAAGTTGAGTAAGGGTGGGGTTCTTGAGGTCTAGCCAAGGAAGTGGAGGGAATTGGTACTTATTAACCAGGAAATTAAAATGGGAGAGTGAAAAGGGGACATGGTATTGGGAACCAGAAACACAGACTTTAGTCCTGGCTCCATCACTAATTAGCTATGGAATCTGGGCCCCAATTCTTATAAAATGGGGGTAGGGGTAAGACTAGATGATCTTGCAGCTCTAAGATTCTGAACTATGTGAGGACAGACTTTAGATCTGAAAGGTATCTCAGAAATCATCTATTCCAAACTCATTATATCATAGATAGAATAGAAGCTTCTTGAGGGCAGGATCTGTCTTGTATCCCTAGCACCTCACATGGTGCCAGATATCTTCTCTCTTTCTCTTTCCCTCCCTTCCTCCTTCTCTCTGTCTCTCTTTTGCTTCACTCTCTCCCTTTCTCTTTCTCTCCCTTCCTTCCTTCTTTTCTTTCTTTTTTAACTGCATCTATGATTTCATTCATTAAAAGGAGCTCTCTTCTAGGGAAATCCCCTTACCGATGTAGCTTGCCACCCACTTTGCAAGTTAAAGTCTTACAGAATGGCTTAACACACTGAAAGGTCATGTCCAAGGTCACACAACTAGTATGGATCAGTGATGGAACTTGAACCCATGGTCTTCTTGATTCTAAATTCCATATTATTCTAAATAATTAAAAAATAACAATTGAAGATTATGACAGACTATCATTTAACCTGGCATGTGGTAGGTGCCGAATTAATAAATGCTCATGGATGGGTTGGTGGAAACTGAGGCAGAAAGAGTTTAAGTAGTCAGTCTAAGTTGACACTGGTAATAAGCTGCAGATTCCATCTCAAGTCCTTTGACGTCAATTCTACTACCCTACAGCTGCAAGAAGAACACTACTTTGTGGGTGTACGGAGATGAATCAGCCCTCAAGAGATTGATAAAAAGATAATAAAACTGGATTTGGGTTTCTCCTATAAATTTAGCATGTTACAATTTGTACCATAGTTACTTAGAGGAATATTGCAGTTCAACTAAGAGTTGGTCTTAGAGCCAGAAAAAGCTGGTTCCCCTCTGATACATATGGATGAGAGTGTCTGTATAATTCACTTAATCGCATCTGAGTTCCAAGAAAGTAAGGGAGACAGTCAACCTGAGGTACATGGCTCAGTGGTAGCTAGGGTGGAGAAAAAATAGATTTTTATTTTTATTCATCTCTAATTGAAATTCAGTATTTTCTTCAGTTATTTAAAATCATTATTTTGAAAAGTGCAAAAACTCCATCCATAGGGGTCCATGACACAAAATAGATTAATACCCACCTGCTACAAGTTTCAGAAAAGGTTATAACCCTCATTGATAGTGAGAGTTCCCCATATCAATCACAGCTATAGTCTCTATGCCCAGACACAGAGACTTTACTTATAGCCATGCCTTGTCTTCTTGGGTAGATTGTAAGTGCCTTAAAGGCAAGGACCATATCTTATCCGTCTTTGTGGGTCCAGGACCCAGCTTCCTGTGCAGAACACAGGAGGCACTCAATAAGTGCTCACTAATGGGCAGCACATATAGTAAGGGTTGTAGGAGTTTGGAGAAAAGAGATGACTGAAGACTTGGTCTTTTTAGAGCTTGGACTATTATCTCCTGACCAGAGAGCTGAGCTCTCAGCTGGCACAGGAGAGACATTAGACAGTGAGCCTGTTAGGACCATGGAATTCCCAGTGCCGTACAGTCCATCACCTGTGTCCCAATCCAACTGAACTCCAAATAAGAGAATCAGATGGGCCAATAGCCATTTCCTTGGACCAGCTGGGAATGAAACTCATCTAAAATGACACTTGGGGCCGTTAATAAAAAACAAAGCCAGCCCCACTTCCTGGCTCTGTCCAAGCAAATAATGAGTTCAAAGTGGGAGAGGCTTATTTTGGGAAAAGGCAAACAAAACAAAGCTCTGTAATTAGACCCATCTGGGGAGCAGTCGCCTTGGGCCCAGGCTCTCTGGGAAGGGTGAGGGGGAGAGGAGAAGAAAACGAGAGAAGAGGGAAGTCTGAGCTTGGCTTTCCCCTCCCAGCTCCAGAACATGATTCTCCTCCTGCTGGGACCACCCAAACAAAGGGGATGTGAAGGCTGATGCTTGGGGACTGAGACTGGGTGGGGGCAGGTCTCTTGAGCCACCTGAGGACTTTAGAACTGGCCCCCATTCCACTATCTCTCATTTCTACTTCTTTCCACTTTCTCTCCCCCTCCTTCATCCTTTTTTCCCCCTGACTTCTTCTCACTTTCAAATCTGCCTGATATCTCCCAATGACAACCTAAGTTGCCAGAGGTCTCCCAGCTATGATCAAAATAGCCCTGAATTTAGAGGCAAGAGATATGATTTTGAGTTTCAGTCCATATTCTTACAAGCTGCGTGACTTCAGAGAAGGCACCTCACCTCTGGACTTCAACAAGTCTGGGATCTATCTCATCAATGCATTCAGTCCAACCACTGACACAGATCTGAAACCTATCCGCACCTTCTCTTTCTTTTCAACTTCTCCATGTCTTTCCATAAATCCTTCACAGAAGACATCCTAAGGCACTACAAGCCTTTGTTCACAAGCTACTCCCCGCTTAAGCTTCTGCCTCTCTGCTTGACTGACCAATGTCCTTTTTCTACTCACATGTCTCTGATCTCATCTCCACCTTCTGGCTTTCCTGGCTACCTTCAAGTCTGAGCTAAAATCCCATCTTCTTCAAGAAGCCTCTCCGGATCCTCCCTCATTTTAGTCTCTTTTCTTGATGTAGCAATGTCTTAGCTTTGAATCAGCTGTGTCCTCTGACTGATTAGTAAAGGTAAATACATCAATGGGGGCTTGTCGTCTATGGCTGAGCGGATGCACAGACACGGAGTCTGTTGAAACTAGGGTAGTCTTGTCCAAGAGACCTCCAGAGAGATCAGAGGAGATAATCCCCTCTGATGATATTTTCAATTTATAAATATATAGCTTGTTTATACATAGTGTTTTGCATATTGTCTCCCTGTTAGACAGGAACAGTTTTTTATCTTTCTTTATACCAAAGTTTCTTGAGAACAGGAACTGTCTTTTATCTTTCTTTATACCAAAGTTTCTTAAACTGTGGGTCACATCCCCCTATGAGAGTCACATAACTGAATAGGGAGTCGTGAAATTATGATTTATTATCAGTAAATGTTTGATTTGTATAACTTATTTTATACACAAAAATTTCTCCCATGAAAAGGGGTCACAAATGGAAAAAGTTTAAGAAGTTCTTCTTTATATTATATTTATATTAGTGCAATGACTGGCACTTAGTAGGTACTTAATAAATGTCTATTTACTGACTCACTGGAAGGGGTACACAGAATGTCAGGGTGGGAAACGAATTCTGAAGTCCATCTAATTCAAACTATACCTAAGCAAGATTCTACCTCACAAGTTGACATCTAACCTATTACTTAACTCCCTAAGGCCACACCTTCCACTTTGGAATAACTCTGATTATTTATAAATTTTCTCCTCTGTGGATCATGCATCTGAGGGTGTTTTGCCTTTCTTTGTATCCTCAGCACTTAACACAGTGCCTCAGGCATAGGAGATGCTTAAGAAATGCTAGTTAATTCACTTCAACTTTAACTCACTTTTCCTTTTTCTGTCTTCTGGAGCTAAACAGAAGAAAACTTATCTCTCAACTAAGTGATAGTTTGAAAAAACTTGAATACAACTATTATATCCTCCCACCCCAGATCTTCATTTTTCCAGCCTAAACAGCACCGGCTTCTTCAAGCAGTCTTCATATGGTATCAATCAACAAACACTTATTAATCACCTATTTGTTATTTGGCAGTCCTTGTGCTAGGGGCTGTATGTGCTCTCCAAGTCCTTCACTATTCCCAGATTAAATAATACATGGAAAGCATTTTGCAAACTTTAAAGTGTTAGTAGGTATTATTTATTATCAGAATTATGATGATGATTTCTAATTTCCCATCTATATAAAATGTTTATGAGAATTATCTATATGCTTATCAAGAATATCCTTGATGAGGGTATTAAAAGGGAAGAGAAAGGTGTTTTTTTTTTTTTTAAGATAAATGATATTCTCAAAGAGACTTCCTCATTATCATCCAATTGAATTACATGGAGAGAACAGAAGATTCTACTGTGATTATTGTTTATTGACTACATCTCCCAAAAAAACCTAATTTAGCACAGCAAAAGGATGCCGCAAAGGCTTTCCTTCATCTCCCTAAGTTTTAGTCTTCTTATAAAATTAGGATATATAAATATATAGTCTTCTATATAAAATGAGACTAATAACAGTATTTACTTCACAGTGTTGTTATGAGGATTAAATGAGATAAAATACGTAAAATGCCGTGCAAACCTTAAAGCATCTGTGCTCTTGTTGAAGCATAGAACAGGGAAACATAAGGTGCTAAGGGTGTTTATCACCATTAAGGAAGAAATCCAGCATATAGTCCAATTGAAGAAGGATTTTCTATGGGTTATGAGAACCTCTACATGCTCCTGCTTGCAGATGTTTTGACTGCATCAAGCTTTGGTGCACTGCAGATCGAAGGAGAAAGAAATAAACATTTATTAAGAGCCTACTATGTGCCAAGCACTTTACAAATATCTCATTTGACCAGCCTCCTACAGAACTTCTCAGATGGCATCCATAACTTTTCTTTTTTGTTGTGTTTTTTGGTTTGTTTGTTTTGAGACAATTGGGGGTTAAGTGACTTGCCCAAAGTCACACAGCTAGTATTATCTGAGACCAAATTTGAATTCAGATCCTCCTGACTCCAGAACCAGTATCTCTATCCACTGCACTACTTCTTTCTCCAAGAAGCACACCATTGATGAACATTTCTCCCTTTAGGAGCCACTCCTCCTGGCCTAAAGAACTTTTAAACCTGGGAACTTGCAAATTTAGGATAATTTCCAAGTCTGAGAAAGTTCACTCTAAGGTTCTCTCTTAGAAGGCCATGAAAGCCTTGGCCATATGCTCTTGCTGGAACTCTTTATCAATACCCTAGAGGCTTCCTTAACTGGAATCAGAGAAAGTCAATTCTCAGGAAATCTAATTTCTCATCTGCACTCAGAAAAGTAAATGCCAAAAAGCAGGGACAATTCCGGGACATTCAGGTAAGCTCATGCAGCTTGCCATGCCTACCAGAAGCTATTAAATGCTCCTAGAGGTGGAGGCAATAAAATCTCCTCTCCAAACCAACCCCTTGCTGCAATCCAAAAAAAGGAGCAAAGTCAAAAGGAGAAGCCTGAAAAAGGTCCGAGGCATCAAAGGCAGCTAGATGGCTCAATGGATAGAACGCCTGCTCTGGAGTTGGGAAGACCCAAGTTCAAATTTGACCGCAGATACTTAACGCTTATTGGCTGTCAGGGGCAAGTCAATTAACCTCAATTACCTTAAGAAAGGAAAAAAAAGAAAAGAAAGAAAGATGGAGGAGCCTCTGGCAAATTCAATCCACTAACTCTCAACTGCCAATCCTCTCAGAGGTTACGGTCAGTCACTAAGGACCAATCTGAGGGGCTACCTGTCTCAGCAACACTCAGGTGCATATGCCTACTCCCATGGAGGCACCCTCCAAATGATTCAGGACAGAGGTCCACATCTTGAATCTCATCAAGATGCTTGGAGATATGGATAGTCAAAGGATGTGTGAGCTAATAATTTTCAAAAGAATAAGGAACTATTAACCATATAAAAATTGCTCCAAATCTCTAACAGTAAGAAATGCAAATCAACATAAAACTGAAGTTTCACCTCATAACTGTTAAATTGCTAAAGATGATAAAAATGGAAATAGTGTTGGAGGGATTATGGAAAGATAAGTACATTAAGACTCTTTTGGTAGAGCTGTGAATTGGTCTAGTCATTCTAGCAAACAATTTGGAATAAATAATAATAGTTATTGATGTTATTAAGTTATTGATGATAGATATTATCTACATCGTGCTTAAGGCTTGCAAAGAGCTTTACAAATCTCTCATTTTATTCTCACAATAACCCTGGAAGTTTAGGTGCTATTATTATCATCTCTATGTTATAGAGGAGGAAACTGAGGAAAACCAGAGATCAGCAGAATCATTTGCCAAGGATGACACAGCTAATAGGTGTCAAGGGCCAAATTCAAATGCAGGTCTTATGGACTTTAGGTCCATCATTCTACTGGCTTATTGTTAAGGGCTTATTATATACCAGGCACAGTATAACCCTTTAATAAATGTTTTTTGACTGATTGATATCACCTCTAGTTACCATTATATTCCTCCATTCATCTTACCCAGAGGCAACCACTTGGCTGCCTGTACTAGAATTCCCATAGAGTTATGCTAAGAAAGTGACTAAAATTTCATCCCCTTTGACCCAGACATCCCCCTGCTAGGCACATATGCCATAGAAGTCAAAGATAATGAGAAGGGTCCCATATGCACCAAAATATTTATGACTGTACTTTTTGTAGTGATAAAAAAAACTGGAAACAAAACGAAGATACGTTGATTGGAGAGCAACTGAACCAATTGTGGTACGTGAATGTGATGGTTTTAGAAATTAAGTATAGGTAGTGTTTAGAATATAAGGCCTGCATCAGGAAGACCCATCTTTCTAAGTTCAAATATGACCTTAGACACTTACCAGCTGTGTGACTCTGAGCAAGTCACGTAACCCTGTTTGCCTCAGCTTCCCCATCTGCAAAATGAGCTTCAGAGGGAAATGACAAACCACTCTAGTACCTTTGCCAAGAAAACCCCCAATGGAACCATGAAGAGTTGGATATGACTAATTGACCAAAAAACAATAATATATGGAGGATGACATGAAGCATGGGAAGACACATTAACTGAAATAAAATGAAACAAACAGAACCAGGAGAACACTCTATACAATGATTGCAACAATAACATTTGAAAGAATAGTAACGACAAAAATGCTGGACTGAATATCATATAATTATAATGACTAAGTTTTCACCTCTCTCCTTTCTTTGCAAAGGTGGGGGAAGGACTTAGGTAAAGGACACTATATATGTCAGATTTGGTTGATGGATTGGATTAGTTTTATTAAATTATTGGGGAAGGAGTTATTCTTTAGTCCTTGTTATAAGAGACTGTTTTCTTAAGATGAACTAGAGTTGATATGAGTCAGTCAATAAACATTTATTAAGGAGTTATACTGTGCCTTGATATTTAGTAACTCCTCAAAAAATGTTTGTTGATAAGCTGGCATTACTTCCAGTATCCCCAAATTGGGCATACAAAGAAACAGAAGATAATGAAAAGTTTTAATAGATCAGAGAACTGATCAGATTACATGTTTTTACACTTACCCTGTATTGTTTTATGCATGAATGAATGATCAGTGAATAAGTAAAAAAATTACTGTCTCAAACAACATAGTCCAATTAGAGCCAAGTAAGGCTCTCTTTAGAAAAGGAAGAGAAAAGGGGAGGGACGGATGAAACTGAAAGGGTTAAGCAGCAAGGAGACTCAGATCTAAATCCTACTTCCCAACAGAGAGCTCTATCAATGCAGGAATCCCATCTTGCCTAAACTTTTCATTTTCCCCTGGGCTGAGAGTAGTACTCTGACGCTGCCTAAACACACTCTGTGGAGGTGAACTGTGGATAATGTGACGTGGGCTAGAGTCTGTCGGGGGATTCTAGTCTGTTTCTCTGCCATCTGGGTGCAGGCTGGAGCACCCCCTTGTTAGGTATCCCCAGAAGCTTAATCCAAAAGAGGGCCCAAGTGGAGACAGAACTTGGACCAGAACCACAAGCAGAACTAGTTAAAGTCTCGCCGTCACACCGGCACAGCCAGGAGTGACCCAAGGCCAGTGCTGAAGCCCTATCAGTCTGTGCCTTCTGACCCAGCTCAGTCGGGCCATCGCACTGGAGAAACACTGACCCTCAGGGGTCCCATCTCCCCCAAGCCAGGCTTCCCTTCTCCACCTTGCCTCAGGCTACCGGGCTGCTTCTCAGATCCCCAAAGCTTGTCTGAGTATCCTAACAAGCCAAGGAAATCAACCGCAGCTCTCCGAGCACAAAAGGAAAAACACAGAGAGGTGGTGGGGTGGGGCTCCTGCTCGGAGTTTTGGCAACTGCAGCCCTCCTTGTCTAGGCACGTCACCTCCATCCCAGCATGGGCAGGGACATCCTGGGCTCGGGGGCCTGTTAGCAGGCCACTACTGTCCTACAGGGCCTGGGCTTTTGCAGTCATGATCCCTGTCTCCTTCCAACTGCCCCCTCACCCCTAAAAGGACCATTAATCTTACTGTGGGGGTGGGGCAGAGAGAGTCAGTGAGACCCAGGGGAAGCAAGGAAGCTGGTCAAGGTCACACAGCAAGTCCAAAGCAAATGTGAAATTAGCAAATGTGGGATTAAAGTTCTAAAGCCCGGAGTTTGCTGCCTATGGCTCAGGCCAGATCTCCTCCCTCTTGCATTGTTCTCTGATTCATTAAAGCCTGCTGGCATTTTTACAGCAAGCACTGGTATGAATACAGTAAACAGCTATACCAGAATTTAGCTCAAATTCTTGGGATTTTAGATAGAACGCAGCAAGGTTTTTTTAAAACAAAGGTAGAGTGTTATTTTTCCATTTTACATAAGGGAGACATTATGAAATAGCAGAAAGAGACCTGACTTCAAATCCTTGCTTAATAAAAGCCAGCATTGATTTAAGGTTTATTAAACACTTTCTATAAATTATTTATAATTATAGCTATAGGTATCTATGGCTATACATAATCTATAGATTATCTCATTTGATTCTCACAATAATCTTATGAGGTAGGTCTTGTTATCATTCCCATTTTAGACATGAGGAAACTGAGAAAATAATTTTCCTAGGATCATATCTGTAATCTTTGTCTAAGGTAAAATTTGAGTTCAAGACTTCCTGCTCCAAGCTAGCCATTGAACAACCCATCTGGCTCCCAAAATATTCTAGTATTCATATAACTTTGGGAAAGGCACTTCCCTTTTGAGAATCTCAGTTTCTTCACTTGTAAAATGTGGAACTTAACAGTAAATGATTTCTAAGTTCCTTCTAGTCCTAAATTCTATGACTCTAATTTTTGGATTTTTTCTTTTTTTATAATAATAGTATAATATATAGTGTATATATATATATAGTATATATGTACTACATAATAACTGTATAATAATAGTATCCTCTGTGACCAAAAACCCTCAAATAGGAATAGATTAAATCTTCCTTTGGAGAAGGAAAACCACTCCAGACTCTTTGCCAAGAAAACCCCGTGAAAAGTATTGGTGTGTTATGGAGTCACAAAGAGTCAGGTACACATAACTTAATGACTGAACAATTCTCTCTTCTCCACCCCTTATATATTTGTTGGAATATATTTGTTCTCTCTTTGACTACAGAGACCATCTCCAGGATTAGTGGGTAGAAGTACAGGGTTTTAATAGGGAATTATTTCACCTGGAGCAAAAACAGTCGAGCAGGGCAATAGTGATGCAGAGGACAACCTGGCCATGGGCACAATTGTGCAGACCCAAGGGCAGCTGGGCTGCACTGTAATTTAGGTTGACAGAAGACCAAAAGGTGATGCTAGAGTTTGGTGATCTGTCCCCATAGGAAAGAGGTATGTCTTCCTGAAGAAGAAGCACAGCTGCCAGGAAGGCAGCATACTTCCACTATCCTAAAAGTCAACATCCTGGGGCAAATCCCTGCTTTCCCCATGCAAGCTACAGCTCTAGGGAGGCAGCTTTTAGCTCACTGTAAGAACTTTCTGACACTGGTAGCCAACAGTGGAATAGACTGCCTTATGTCTCCCCTTCCTGGAAGCGTTGAAGAAGCAGATAGATCAACAACTATTTAGATTGTTTAGAGCCACAAACTTGTGTGGGTGGAAGGGCTGGACTAGTTGACTCCCAGGTCCTGATACTCTGAACAAGAAGGGCTGATTTCTTCTTGACTGCAGGAAAAGCATATGAGATCACCTATGTGAGGCTGAAGTTCCACACCAGCCGTCCTGAGAGTTTTGCCATCTACAAACGCAGCTGGGCTGGGGGTCCCTGGGTGCCATATCAGTATTACAGTGCTTCCTGTGAGAAGACCTACGGCAAGCGGGAGGGCCAGTACCTCCGGCCCGGGGAGGATGAGAGGGTGGCCTTCTGCACTGATGAGTTCAGCGACATCTCTCCACTGAGTGGAGGCAACGTAGCCTTTTCCACCCTGGAAGGCCGGCCCAGTGCCTACAGCTTTGATGAGAGTCCCATCCTGCAGGTAAGAGAGGTCCAGCCTGGCTCAGGAGAAAGGGCTGAGTTGGGATTTCGCACACCAAGATGCTTCAGTCCAGACTTTTTGTCTGCTCCAGCAAATCACAGATCTAGAAGTCATGGAACCAGTATTAGTGGAAAAAGATCTGAGCCAAGAATCAAGAGACCCAGTTCTGCTCATGATATATTCACATAGGTAATTGTGTGAACTTGGGCAGATCAATTAACCACTGAGGCCTCAGTTTCCTCATCTATATATTTTTAAAGGATTACATTAGATAATCTCTCTAAATTTCCTTCTAGTTCTACATTTTGTGATTCTGGCATCTGACCAGCTGTTAAACAGGAAGATGGAGCCAATGTTTTGAATTCTATCACCTTAGTATTAAATTGCTAGTATGAACTAACAAGAATCTTGTTTCCATCTTTGCAAAAGAGGCAGAAATTTGTTCAGAGGGGTCCTATTTCACTAGCTGGGAACTGAGTTGGGATATAACCTCAGAGACCATCAGCAAATTCACTCTTTCAGAAAGCAAGGCACCATGAAATGACTCCCAGACCCAGTCAGCATCTCTGACCCTAATCATTTGTGCAGCCAGTATTGGCATTATTAATCACTCAACAAGAATGTATTAAGTGTTAATTATGTCCCAGGTATTGTGCTAGGCAGTAGACTAGAAAGACCTCCCCCCAAAAAAGGAAGAAAGGAAGGAAGGAAGGAAGGAAGGAAGGAAGAAAGGAAGGAAGGAAGGAAGGAAGGAAGGAAGGAAGGAAGAAAGAAAGAAACAAAGGAAAGAAGGAAGGAAGGAAGAAAAAAAGAAACAAAGGAAGGAAGGAAGGAAGAGAGGGTGAGAGGAAGAGAGGGAGGGAGGAAGGAAGGAAGGAAGGAAGGAAGGAAGGAAGGAAGGAAGGAAGGAAGGAAGGAAGGAAGCAAAAAAGAAAGGAAGGAAGGGAGGGAAGGAAGAAAGAAAGACACAAAGGAAGGAAGAAGAAAGAAAGGAAGGAAGGAAGAGAGAGAAGGAAGAAAGGAAGGAAGAAAGAAAGAAACAAAGGTAAGGAAGGAAGAGAGGGAGGAAGGAAACAATTTCTGTCCTCAAAGAGTTTGCATTTTATCTATACTTGCCATACTCACCCTCATCCCTTTTAGACTATCAGCTTTTTGAGGATCAGGGCTATGTCATTTTTTATCTCTATATCCTCAGTACCCATCACAGTGCCTTGTTCCATTCACAGTGTTTAATATTTTACTAAACTGAATATTTGGGGAATTAAAGAAGTTTCACATTGGATGAGCTTTGCCTCCTCAGTGGAGTCAGAGTTACAGTAATCAGCTAAGGGCAAATGGCCGAGTACTAGAGTGGGGCAATGGAGAAAAAAGGTTTTAAAAGTACCTCAGTATCAATAAGGAGTCAATTAGAGATGAGTAAAAGGTTTGCTGTGCAGCCAGAAGGACTCAGTTGGAGGTAGCTTTAATCTGTGGCAGAACCAGTCAGAAGGACGTCTTAACTACCTCCAGCAAGGTTTTATTCTGTGGAAGTAGATAAAATGGAGGAAGATCTGAGACCGCCCCAGGGGAAAAAGCATGATGGGAATGGAAGAAAATCTAGAGTATAAGGCATCAAAGTGAAGGAAAAGGCTAGGGAAATTTGCTAAGCTGAACATTGGTTCAAGATAAGGTATTGAAGAAGGTGCAGACACTTGAGTCATAGACAGGGTAAGGATATTGCTGAGTTTAGGGACTGTTGGTCATAGCAAGGGTGAACAATTATTGTTTGGACAGGGAAGAGAAATTTCTAAGGGCAGAATGCAAGCCAGCTGCCAGACCGGGTGAGGTAAGAAGCAATGGTGTCATGGGGACAGAGACTGTTTTAGTTTTGTCTTTGTATTTCCAGTGTCTAGAGCACTGCTTGACCTATAGTAGGCACTTAATCAATGCTTGCTAATAGGTTCATTGATCTGATTTTTAAAACTCCAGATTCAAATCTTGGTTCTGCCTCTTTTTTGTGACATTGGTCAAGCCAACTTCTATGAGACCTCAGTTTACTCATTTGTAAAATGAAGGGCTTGGACTATAATCTCAAGCATCTGTTCCAATGCTAAATCAATGATTTTATCGTGAATTTCGGGTTAAGCAGTCTCAGAGAAATCGATGGAAATGGTAAAATTGCACAGATAATCCAAAAGCAGAGTTCAAAAGCAGACAGAGGACCTCTCAGGTCACAGGATTCTCTGTGGCTGTCCTCAGCTGAAGCTGGAATGTAGAATGTCCTGGGGAGGAAAAGACTACCAAGGAATGGGGGAGGGGGGCGGATGCCCACATAACCACTGATGTGTGTGACCCTTCTCCCTTCCCACAGGAATGGGTAACCAGCACAGACCTACTCATCTCCCTGAACCGGCTCAACACATTTGGGGATGACATCTTTAAGGACCCTAAGGTGTTACAGTCCTACTATTACGCCATCACTGACTTTTCTGTGGGGGGCAGGTAAGTGAGTGATAGATTCCAGTGACCTAAAGTGAAAGGTAAGAGGTAGGAGCAGTCTCAGGCCACAGCTGAATGTAAAGAACACCTGAGCTCTGTGGCAGTTTTTGAAAGGCAGAATGAAAAGACTCATATGAACTGATGTAAAGTGAATTGAGCAGCACCAAAAGAACATTGTACATAGTAACAATAATACTGGAAAATGATTAAAGGTGAATCTCTCAGCTATTCTCAGCAATATGATGATTCAATACAGTTCCAAAAGACTTATGATGAAAAATGCTATCTACCTCCAGAAAAAGAACTGATGAAGTCTGAATGCAGATTAAAGCATACTGTTTTTTACTTTCTGCATTTTTTCATGTTTTTTGTTTTTGTTTTTGTTTTTGTTTTTTGCCTTTTGGGTCTGTCTTCTTTCACAATATGACTAACATGGTAATAAAAAGTCAGACTGAACTGGCTTAAGGGTTGACTCAAGATTCCACCAAGAATAAATTGCATGCTTTTCTCAATGATAATTAAATAAAGGTATTTTGGTCCAGTGCTGGTATTTCATCAGAGGAGGGAACACCCAGTTCCTTTTCTGAAAGTCTTTTTGTCCATGCAGTTTAGTACTTCATATGTAACAGTCTTTGAGAGTTACCTGGGCTGCTTTCCATAATTTCAAAAGTAGCATGTATCAGAGGCAGGACATGATCCCCCAACATCAAAGCTGACTTAATACCCACTCTCCCATAATGTCTCTGATAATAAATGCCCTCTAATTGACAATCTATTAAAAGGGTTTCTACTTACTATAGTTAATCACTTATCAACTCTGGCCTTTAATTTGTTCATCTGAAAAGTAGAAATAATCATATTTTCCCTATTTTTTGTCACCAAGCTGCAGGAAGAAAATTATTTTATAAATCTTTAAAAGAACTTAAAATAAAAAATGAGTTATTATTATTATTTAAAATCACAATATTGGAAAGGATCTTATCAACCATGCTATTGCTTTTGTATACTCATACAGCTCCCATCTCTAATTTTGATATCCTGACAAAAGAATGATAGAAGCCAAGTCATCTTTCTCATTATTATCATCAGTTATCTTTTTAGACTGAGAGACAAAAATCCAGGTGTCAAGTGCCAGTTCTACCAGGTCTAGCAATATGACATTGGCCACGTCACTTTTCTAAGACTCAGTTTCCTCCTTTATAAAAGGAGAAGGATGGACAAGATGCCATCTAAAACCCTTATCAACAGTAACATTCTTGGGCACTAAATGAAAGAGTACCACTTAGCAGGCTGGGAAAACTAATGAAGGGAAACAGTCTGTTCTGATCTCATTGATTTGATCTTCTCAGCAAGTCCCTTTGGCCCATTCCCTTCATCTCCTTCCTCTTCCCTTTCTGCATGCTCAGCACTTCTGCAAGTGAGGGAGTCTTGTCCACTAAGCACAACCGACTGCTATTGATTGACTGGGGAGGAAGTCAAGGCAGCTGAGGGGCAGAATGGAAGGTGACTAGTAGGAGGGAGTGGTTGGTGGAGAGAATGGGAAACAGAGTCTCATTAAAGAAAATTAAACAATGATTTTTGAACATCCTGTTAGGAATGATTTCAGGACAGAACAGAAAGGTGGAATGTAATGAGGGCTTACTAGACCCGTCCAGACTACCAAGTCCTCCCCAACTAACTCGGTAGCCCAGTAGGATCAGGCAATCGATCCCCCTTCCATCAATTCCCTTCTCCTTCCTGTACAGTCCTCCCCTGAGAATAGAGAAGAAGGGAAAACAACAGTTCTGGAAGTTAGTCAGACTTTCCTCATCTCCCCTCCCTACTCCTGTATTTGACTCCAAATGCCAACTTTTACACAAGTGGGCAGAATAAGAATTATCATAGCAGATGTTAGAACAGAAAAACTGTCTGAGCTAGGAAAAGCCTTACGATAGAGAATGTCAAAGCTGAAAGGAAGCTGAGATCATAGATTGTCCAAGGTAGAAAGAGCCTTAAGCCATAGACTATGACAGCTGGAAGGAACTGAAGATAGAGAAAGTCCACGCTAGAAAAGTACTTAAATCACAGAATGGCAGATCCGGAAGGCAAATGAGAACATAGGACATCTAAGCTGAAAGGGGCTTTAAAAGAGAGGTTATCAGAGCGGAAAAGAACATAGAACACAGAACATTAGAGAGAGGAGGGACCTTAGACATTTAATCCTACACACACACAGACACTCACACACACATTGCAGATGAATAAATTGAGTCTCAAAGAGGGAAAGCAATATGCCTTATGTCACATAGCAAATCAGTGGCAGAACCAAGACTAGATTACAGGTTTTCCAACATCATAATCCACAGACCAGAGTTAAATGGAGATGGTATGGAATGATAAAGAGGCCTAGAAGAGAAACAGCATCCTTACAGACCCAAAGGCTGCAACTGGACCCCGCTGGAGACCCTGTGGGGTGACTGCCTTAAATCACTTTTGATTTCCAGTCTGGGTTCTCCTAGGCCTCAGCCAGACCTGCCACTGGCAAAAAGCTGATCCTGCCAATTAGTAGCCCCAGCTTTATTTCCAATGGGGCTCTTGTGAAACTCAATCTGTTTCCACTTTGTCTAGATTTGCAACCTCCCTAGCTTGGGCTTGGAAGCTGCTGAAAGAACACTTCTCACCCCTGCCCCCACACAACTGAAAATGAATGGAAAAACTTCTCTGCATGACCCAGAATTATTCTAGAAGATAATATAACATGGGGCACAGGAAAGAGCCCAGGATGGAGAAATAGATTTTGGTCCTGGTTTTGCGACTAACTCCTTGTGTGCCTTTGGGCAAGAAATGTTCCTCCTCTTTGAGTCTCATTCTCCCTTCCAACTGTAATATTCCATAATGTGAGGGCCTTTCTTTCCTGTTCTAACCATCTGTGATGACAGTGGTGGGAACTCATCTAGGAAGAGATAGAAGGGACAATCATTTTGAGGTAGGGGCAGGTCTTTCAACTCCTGAACAACTAGGACACAGCTAAAGGCAATGTAGTTGGAAGAAGACAGGTGGGAGAAGGTAGAGACCGAAGAAGGAAGGTTGACCATAACCCAGTGGTGATAGAAGATGGTGCCAGTCACTCCTGTTCCTCCTATTGTTCCTTGGACCAAGATCAGTTCAGATCTAGAATAGCTCAGAGCTATTCTAGTACCCTAGCCACTCCACAAACTCCATGTACCGCATGGTACGGATCACACACAAAAAGCAGACAGAAAAGGAGACATTTTCCCCCTTTCTTTGAGTAGTTTACACTCTGGTTGAAGACCCAAAAAGGAGCCTATGTCAAACCATTAGAGAGCAATACAAGACAGGGCATTTCCCTGCCTTCTTCTCCCCCAACCACTCTCCATCCCCAGGATCTATGAAGGAAGGTGAGAAAGCTCCCGGAGGGCACTCTGGGAATGGGGTGGATGAGACCAGCTGCATTTCTCTGTCTCCCGCATCATCCCCACTGGGTCTTCACTTTGAAGCCTTTAGGGAGAGGGAGAGCAGCCTGGTGGGGTAGGGAGAGCAGAGGTCTCCGATTGCTCCTCCTCCCCACCCCACTCCGCTTTAGGGGGTTTGAGGCAGAGAACATCTGGATTCAATTACATCAGTCCAGACCACCCTCAGACCAGCAGCTGGCTTTAGAGAGTGGTGCTGGACAGGTGGTCCTGCAAGGAGGCGCCCTCTGGCTCTCTGCAGGGAGTCCATCCCTGTCCCCAGGACCAGCCTGACACCATGAAATAGACAAAGTTGTCCTTTGACTAAACCGTGCTGGTATATGGAGATCAAAGCAGACTATTGAGAGATCTGATGTCTTCTATTCCAGGAACTGCCCCTCCATCCCCTTGCTATTGCTTTAATGTGCCTTAAAGCAGCACAGCTCCTTTTTTATTTTATTTTATTTCTTCTTTCCCTTCCCTTTCCCCTGTCCACAGAGGGTATCCAATATCTGTGGGTGTTCTTCCTAAAGAAATGTAAATCTTGATCTTGCAAACCTCAAAAGATATCTTGGGGTTTATGGGCAAAGGCCACGCCTTAAACCTAAATCACTCTAGTTCTCATTGATTGGCCAACAATAGGTCCCAGGCCAAGCCCCACTTGGTTCCTGTTTGGGTCCTCACCATCTCTAAGTGAATGTAAACAGCAAATGTTTCTGTTTTGGCCAGATAACCCAAGGATTTTCTCTTCCCTGATTGATTTTTTCTTTTCTTTTCTTTCTTTCTTTTTTTAAAAACAGATTAAAAAGGCCATTCCTGCCTCATTTCTTACCCAGCCTTAGGGAATGGGTAGTTGTCTCAGTCAAAGTGAGATCTGTTAAACAGGCCTAAACACTCAAGCTTAAAAAGCCAAGGTCTCCCACTTCATTCAGGACCATCTCCAGTCGTCCTGATCTATCTCTGACCGCTGGACTTAGGTGCCCCTGGAGGAGAAGGTGAGGCTGGTGATTCTTCACAGTCGCCCCTCACTTTAATCCAAGTCATTTACCTACCATGGTGTCACCTCCCTGATGTTGGGGTTCTCTTCCTGAACACAGGATAAACCACAACAATCTTCAAATATGTCCCTCTCCAAATTTAAAGAACTAACCCATAGAATAATGACTCCCTAACTCCCAATTCCATTGAAATTAAAATGACTTTATATTCTTTTGAATTTGTTGAGTATTTATTGAGCACAAAATGAGGATAAGAAATTTAGTCAATCCTATGGGAGGAAAGAAGAGGACAGATAGGTACTGAGGGACCTAAAGGGAACTAGAAAAGACAGAATCCAAGTACCCAGGGAGAGTGTGATGGTAGTAAGAGTGGGTGGAGCTCATGTCAAAGGACAATGGCCTTCTTATTGAGGGTCAGGGAGTACCTGCTACAGCTGCTATTTTAACCCTGCTTAGTCATCCCCTAAATTTTTACTTCCATGTACTCAGGGTAGCTGCCAACTTTGGAAGTTAGGGAGAAATTCAGCAGTCAGATAAACAATAGGAATAGAATCTAGACTCTTGTCTCTGGCACAAAGGGTTTAGAACCATAGGCATAGACCCAGCTTTGGAGAGAGAAGACTTAGATTTGAATCTTATTTTTGATATTATGTCCACAAGGCTCTGGACAAATCACTTCATGTCTAGAAACCTCAGTTTCCTTATCTGCAAAATGAAAGAATTGCCCAAGATGGTCTAGAATCTATGATTCTATGGTTCTTTTTGTTGGCAGTTACTCCTAGGGTCATAGATTTAGAGCTGGAAAGAATCATAGAGATCATTAAGGCTATACCTCTGATTTTTTTTAATAGTATTTTATTTTTCCAAAAACATGTAAATAAAAATATATGTAAAGATACTTTTCAACATCAATCTTTGCAAAACCCCGTGTTCCAAGTTTTTCTCTCTCTCTCTCTCCTCCCTCCCCAATTCAGCAAGCAATATGTTATAAGTTAAACAGATGCAGTTCTTCTAAACATATTTCCATATTTGTCATGTTGTACAAGAAAAATAGATCAAGGGAGAAAAAAATCAAGAGAAAGAAAAACAAACAGACAAACAAACAGAAAGTGAAATACTATGCTTCAAAACACATTCAGTCTCCTTAGTCCTTTCTCTGGGTGTGATTGGCATTTTCTATTCCAAGTCTATTGGAATTGCCTTCGATCACCTCATTATTGGAAAGAAGCATGTCCATCACAGTTGATCATCACACAATCTAGCTATTACTACGTACAAAGTTTTTCTGGTTCTGTTCACTTCACTCAGCATCAATGCATGCATATTTTTCCAGGCTTTTCTGAAATCAGCCTGCTCTTCATTTCTTATAAAACAATAATATACCATTCATTTATATATCATAATTTAGTCAGTCATTCCCCAACAGATGGGCATCCACTCAATTTCCAGTTCCTTGCCACTACAAAAAGAGCTGCTGCAAACATATTTGCACATGCGGGTCCTTTTTTATGATCTTTTTGGAGTACAGACCCAGTAGTGAGACTGCTGGATTAAAGAGTTTTACAGCTCTTTGGGGGCATAGGTCCAAATTGCTCTCCAAAACAGTTGGATCATTTTACAACTCCATCAACAATGTATTACTGTTCCAGTTTTCCTGTATCCCCTCCAACATTTATCATTATCTTTTCCTTATTTCCACAACCATCTCAGCCAGTCAGAGCATACTTCTGATTTTACAAATGAAAATCATGACCCAGAAAAGATAAATGTTTTGCCCAATCACACAACTGAGTCAGAATTCAAACTCAGGTCATCAAACTATTATATCCATTACAGGATGCTGCCTCTACTACTGGTTTAGGGGGCTTCTGACCGGTCTCACCTCCTTGTTTTTCCCTCTAGGTGCAAGTGTAACGGGCATGCTAGTGAATGTGTACTTGATGAAGGAGGCCAGCTAGTCTGCAGTTGCCAGCACAACACTACAGGAACGGACTGTGAGAAATGCCTCCCCTTCTACCAAGATCGGCCCTGGGCTCGGGGCACAGCGGAGGCTGCCAATGAGTGTCTGCGTAGGTATCTTAGGGAGGAATCAGCCTTGAAGCTGTGGGAGGGGGAGGAAGATGATGAGCTGACAAGTGTCTATTTCTGCTGCTACACATGTTGGAAGATGGCATGGAGGCATAAATAGACTTGGGAAAATTAGCATGTTACCTGAGTTCTCGACAAAGCTCCAATTGGGAAAAAAAAAAAAAAACATGCCAATATCTTCTCTGACAGCTGGCTCTTAGGAAGGCCTTAATATCATAGATATTTCATAAAAAAAATTTAGAAATCAGAGGATAGTTATTTTAGACTTGGAAAGAACCTCAAAAGTCATTGAGTTCAACTCATTTATTTTATTTATAAGGATACTGAGGTCCAGAGAAGTCAAACAAGTTGCCTGAAATCACAAAGGTAGTTAATAGTAGAGGCAGAGGAACAACTAGATATTGCAGTAGATAGAGCACTGGCACTGAGGTTCAGGAGGACCTGAATTCAAATCTGACCTCCAACAATTACTTAGCTGTGTGACCCAAGGCAAATCACTTTACCTCAATTGCCTTATCAAAAAAAGAAAGTGAAGAAATAGTAGAAACAGAGTTCAAACTTGATTCCTCTAACTCAAAATCTGTTTCTTTCTATTGTACCATGCTAATTGATTCCTCACTATTTCTCACCTACTCCCAAAGGCAATCTGTCACCAAAACCCATTGATTTCACTTTGAACATCTCTAGAATATTGCCTCTTCTCTCCTCTGATATTGCTCTGAACTGCTATTGGTGCAGTCCCTCCTCACCTCACACTTGAAGTAGCCTGATGATGGGTCTACCTGCCTCAAGTCTCTCTCCTACTCCAGGCCACCCCCTATTCAGGCATCCAGATGATGTTCCTAAAGCACAGGTCCAACCAAGCCATCTCTTCTCCTACTCAACAAAATCCAGTGGCTTCTTATTGTTTCCAAGATCAAATAAAATTCCTGTTTGGCCTTCAAAGTCCTTCATACTCTAGGTCCTGCCCCTTTCCAGTCTTCATACATGGTACTTTCTCTTTTCCCCACATAGACTCTACACTCCAGTCACATTGACTCTCTTGCTGTTCCACAAACAAGACTATCTCTTGGCTCCTGGCATTTTCTTTGGTTATCCCCCATGCCTGGAACGCTCTCTCTCATCTATGTATCCTGGCTTCTTAGCTTCCTTCAAGTCCCACCTAAATCCCATCTTCTATAGGAAGTCTTTCACAACCATTCTTGATTCCAGGGCTTTCTCTCTCTTATTTCCTATTTATCCTGTATATATTTGTTGGCTTGTTGTCTTCCTTCTATGACAATATAGATATATAGATAACATATATATATAGAGAGAGACATATATACACAGATATTTGTGTGTATATACGTATGTTATATACACACATATTATACACATACACACACACACACATACACACACACAAATAGATACAAAGAACACCAAAAAAATGACTGGAGATATCATGCTGGCCCTGGAGTCAGGAAGACCCATCTTCCCAATTTCAAATCTGGCCTTAGACCTTTGCTAGCTGGGTGATCCTGAGCAAGTCTGTTTGCTTCAGTTTCCTCATCTGTAAAATGAGCTGAAGAAAGAACTGGCAGTATCTTTGCCAAGAAAACCCAAATGGGGATCACAAAGAGTAAAATATGACTGAACAACAGCACAATGAAGAGAGCCAGGACTATGTGGGGCAGCTAGATGGCTCAGCGGATAGAGTACTGGTCCTGAAGTCAAGAGGACCTGACTTCAAATCTGGCCTCAGACACATAATACTTCCTAGCTGTGTAACCCTGGGCAAGTCACTGAACCCCGATTGCCTCAGCAAAAACTAAAACAAACAAAAACCAATATGTACAATGATTACAACAATTTAAATGAAAAGAACAACAAAAAAAATCAAAAATGAATGCAGAAAAACTATAATGATAATCTTGCTTCCAAAGAAGATGTATCACAGCAGAGTCCTTTCACTCTTCTCTGCAGCCTTTGGGTGTGGAACTCTACTTATAATGTTGGAGGGTTTTTTTTTTTTAATATAAATTGGTTAGTTTTGCTGAACTATGAGTGTGGAACTCTGCATGTAATGTTAAATTTTTAAAAATCTATTGTTAGTTTTGCCGAATAATATTTTATTCCCTTTTTTATTCATTGTTATAAGAGATAGTTCTCTTCGGGATGGGGGCAAGGTAAAAATAAATGATAATTGACTAAAATCATTTTTAAAAAGATAAAAGCATTAATAAGCTGGAGAGCATCCAAAATGGAGTTATAACGATGTTGAAAGATTTAGAGACCATGCCCCATGAGGATCAAATGAAGGGACTTGGAATATTTCTCCTCTTGAAGAGAAAACTCAGGAGAGAGACAATTTCCATTTTCAAGCATTTGAAGGGCAGAAAAAGGATCAGGCTTGTTCTGTTTGGCCTCAAAGGGGAAAATTTAGAGCAAAGGGAAGAAGCTGCCAGAAGACAGATTCAGTCCCAAAAAACAGGACTGATCCAACAAAGAAGCTGCCTTTTGAGATGGCGACCCCCTCTTCCATTTTAAGTTTCCAATCTAAAGCTGGATGACCTTATTAGGCTGCCATGCCCCGGAAGCAATGCTTGGCCAAGTCCTAGTTTGTCCTAGCCGGCCTCCGAGGTCTTTTCCAAGTCTGTGAAATGTGTCAGTGATTGACTTCATTGGGGGGAAAAAAGCAAGACAGAAGTTAGGGAGAGGCTTTGTAGTTCCTTATGTGGATTTAACCATTCAAGTCCCAGCTGGTAATTAAACACGGGCTTTGCGAGGCAAAAGGATTAAGCCTCCCCACTCAATCTTTCCCAATAGGCCTGTGGCCAGGCTTTGATGTCCACCCTTTACCCCCTCATTTCTGAGTCTGGGCCCTGCTGTGGTTTTCCTAGTGTAACCTCAGAAACACAAAGGAAGCAAGGATGGCTCACTCTCCCGGAGAGCCGGGGCTGGCCGGGGAAAAGGACTGGCCAATCAGCACCAACATCATCCCCTGCCTGCCCCAAGCATAGCGTGAGATCCCTGCTGCCACCATCCTCCCACCTCCCTCTCTGGGCTCTGCCCTTTTCCTCTAGCCAGACAACCATCAGTTTGTATTTAAGTCTATCCTGCTCATTGCCAGCTGTTGTTGGGCTGTGGATGCTGAGCTGAAAAACTCCTTAGGACTCCCAAGCCAGACTGTCTCTGTGGACTTGGCCCGCAGCGGACTCTGGTTCTGGGAGAAGGATGGAGAACACTGTGTTCCCCAGGAGAGCTTTACAGAGACACCCCTGCAGAATCCTGGCCTTGCCCTAATGTGCTCCTGCTGGCCCAGTTGTGGGGCCTCTTTAAGGGAGTGCTCTCACCTTTCTCCTGGATAGCTCTGCTCTGAGTCTTGTGCTACACCTGGTTATTGCCAGGTGGACACGCTCATCCCACGACCATCTTTGCAAGTCCTGTTGATTTTGTGTGCCCCACACATCTCATCTCCAGCCCTCACCTCGGGCTTCATGACCTCTCATTCAGACTACTGGAATAGCCTCCCAACTAGTTTCCTTGTCTCCATTTGCTTGTGTCCCACAGTTGCCAAAATCATCTTCCTAATGCAAAGGCTTGACTATGCCCTTCCCCCTATAGTAGCTTCCTAATGTCTTTAGGATAACTTGAATACCGCAGTCTTGCTTTTAACCCAATTTTTCCTCAGACCAGTAGAATGTCAACTCCCTGAAGGTAGGCACTGTGCTCCAAAGACCATAGATCTAAACCTAGAAAGAAGTCAGAATACACCCAATCCAATCATTTCATTTTATAGGTGAAAAAAAATGAAAAAAAGTGATTTGTCCAAAATAATAGCAGTGTCAGAGTCGATTGTTTATAACTCCATTGTCAAGCATGATACCTGTTGTATAGTAGACATTTAATGAATGTTTGCTGAACTGATTCCAGACAAGATATCATGGAATCCTTCATGGACTAAAATCTCTAAAGGAACAAAATTTCAGATGACTCAGAAGACAATTACCATCAAATAGGCTATCTATTGTCACCCAACGGTGCTTAATCAGAAGAAGTATCATAAAAGATCACATTCAGAAGTTATTCATTGGGAAAGGAAATGGGCTGATCATGCAAGAACACAGAATGATCTCCTAAGAAGGATTCATGGGAAGACAAGGACAAAAGTTAAATAGCACGGGGGCTGGATGGGATGGGATCTATGCCACAGCAGACAGTAAGCTTACCAATGAACTGATAGAGTCATTGAAATCAAATGAACATTTATTAAGTACTTACTTTGTGCCTGGCAGTATACCTTCCACTGAATATACAAAATAGCCCCTCCCCCTAAGGGGCTTTTATTTTAATAGAGGAAGATGACACATAAAAAGCTGAAAGGTAGGAGGAAGAAAAAGGTCCCATATAGGGGGCATGATGGAGAAAGAAATATGAAAAATCAGAAATGGAGCCTGGAGAGGAATGAAGGAGGGAACATGACTGGCTAGGGCCTTTCCTTTAAATGGAAGAGAAGATTTGACCAATCAGAGAAAGGAGCTGCAGAGTGGAGGGTTCTTCCAGTCTGAGAAGACTCCTGGAGCCCGAATGTCAAAAGTATATTACAGGATGAGAAGGCTACAATAAATTGGGGGGAGGGGAGTCTAGAGAGCAGGTCCAAGAAAGGAATAAAAGAGTGAAATATTGTTGTCTGACTAGTGCAAAGGTCAAACCTAGCCTCAGATACTTACTCCCTATGTGACTGGGGGCAAGCCACTTAACTTCTAGGTTAAGTGATCTGTAAAAATAGTCGTAATAATAGCACCTACTTCACAGGGTTGTTAGGAGGATCAAAAGGGATAATGTATGTAAATTGTTCTGCAAACCTTAAACCTCCATATAAACGTGAGTTATTATTATTATTATCAAAGAAGAAAGAAAAGGAGGAGGCAAACCTGAAACATGATCAGAATTTTGAAGCCCAACCATCCTCCTCCTGGTCCTTGGGTTCCCTACTAGAAAGATAAAATGACATAAAATCTCCAGAGTAAGCCACAATGGCGTCAACCTGCCTTTCTAAAGTTATTTTATCTGTTTTAAATATATGAAATCATACGCTTTTTCATACATTTTAATATCCAGCCAAACTGGCCTACTAACTAATCTGCTCCAAAGCTCTGCACACCGTCTCCCGGCCCTGTACATTTGTTTAGGCTGCCTGACATGCCTGGAATGTGCTCCTTGTCTTGACTGAAAAATCCTTCTTTCCTTTTCAGTCACTCAAATGCTGCCCCTTCTCCCCACTCCTCCCCACCCCACCCTCTCCCACTCATGAATTCTGCCTCCTTTCCCCATTCTCCAGGTAGCAGAATTCTCTCCTCAGATTTTTCTAGAGTATTTTGACCGAATCCCTTCTTTGTCTGTTCCACTCTACCTAGTTGGATGTAGATATAATAAATAACTCCCCCAAATATCCCCGTAATGTGCAGGAGATCCTCTGTTCTCTGGCCACTTTCTAGAAGTCAAAAATGTAAAATACCTTGTGAGCAAAAACACAGTCAATCAATTGGTTACCTAGTTCAAGAATTGTTTACTGCAAAGTAAAGAAATTTTGTAGGTAAAGAAAATAGGGAAGAATCATACAGAAATGTCTTGGTGTGTTTTATGGCATCTCTGCAAAGGATTTTACTACTAGGACCATAGAATGTTAGAATTAGAATAGACTTGTGCAGAGATCAGTCTAATATCCTCTTACCATTTTACATATGAGAAAACTAAGATTTAAAGAGGTTATGTGACTTGCTTAAAACTGTATACCCTATAGGAAAGAGTGTTCCCTTATTGAGAGGAAGTCTTGCCTTCAACATTATTATGGCCAATATAGACAATGGTCAATAAACAATGAGAATAAAGGTGATGCAAACCCAAAATAAATCAATGAAAAGTTTTGGGATGAGGTTGGTAAAGTCATTTAAACTATTTGGTAATATTTAGGAATGAATGTTATGTAAAAACAAAAATATACCAATATATCAATATATATCAATGTAAAAACAAAAATGTATCAATATATCAATAAAAATATATCAATGAAAAGTTTTAGGAAGAGATTTTTTAAAATAAACTCCAAGCCTCAGTTTCCTCATCTGCAAAACGAAATGATAATATTAATAATACTTGCCTGATGAGGTTGTTGATAGGCCTGGTCATGGAGAGTCAGGCATGAGTGAATGAACAACAACAAAATATAATATTATTGTATTTAGATAGCAATAATATAACAGTATTGTTATATAGCTTGTAATCATATTATATATTAACAGATTGAATATATTACATTTGATTATATTATACTATTGAATATATTTTATATAATATCCCTATTATATAGCATGTTACAGAGAGAGACAGAAACATAGAGACAGAGGAACAGAGAGATAGAGAGAGATGAATAATATTGTTGTTTGTCCACAGCCTGCAATTGCAGTGGCCTCTCTGAAGAATGTTTTTATGATTGGGAGCTGTATCGGAGCACTGGTCATGGGGGTCACTGCCAGAACTGTCGGGACCACACTGCTGGACCCCACTGTGAGCATTGCCAAGAGAACTTCTATCGCTGGGATCAGCAGCAACCATGTCAGCCCTGTGATTGCCATCCAGCTGGTATGTAGAAACAGTTGAAGTGAGGTGGTAAGAGGACAAGCTGGCAATAATACAACTTGTACTATCTCCTCCCCAGAAGAGGGCTTGAAAAGCTTCAATTAGTCTAGAATATATTGAGTCTTAATGGGTGTGAGGTTCCTCCAGCTCAGCTCAGGCCATGTTTGTAGTTTGTAGTGTCCTAGTTGGATGCTTAGTTAGAGCCAGAAAGAGTGTTTTAGAGCATCAAGTCAAACTGTAGGATTTTCCCAAGTAAGGAAATTGAGACTCAAAAAATAAAGAGACTTGCCTGAAGCCATGTAGGCACTAAGTAGCAGAATCAGGATTTGGACCCAGATTTCCTAACTCCAAATTCCACATGTTTCCAATATTCCAATATTCCCATCCCCTCCTACTCGTCCTGTCCCCCACCCCCAATCCCGACTTCATGTTGCTCTCTCCTCATTCTGTCCCAGGATCTCTTAGCTTACAGTGTGACAACTCGGGCACCTGTGAGTGTAAACCCAGTGTAACTGGTTGGAAGTGTGATCGCTGCCTGACAGGATTCCATTCTCTTAGTGAAGGTGGATGCAGGTAAGTAGGGACAAGGGCTTGGGAATTTGTGTTGCTCAATCATTTTTCAGCTGGGTCCTATCCTTCAAGATACCGTTTGGGTTTTGGTGGAGGTTTTTAGCAAAGATGCTGAAATGGTTTGCCATTTTCTTCTCCAGTTCATTTTACATATGAGGAAACTGAGGCAGATAGGATGAACAAGTAGCTTAACCAGGGTTACACATCTAGTAATATCTGAGGTCAGATTTGAATTGGGTTTTCCTGACTCCAGGCTCAAAACTCTATCCAATGCACCACCTAATGGGTAGACATAAGTATACACATATGTGCATATGCCTTCATCTTTTTATATCATCTGTATGTGTGTGTGCATGTTTGTAAATGGGTTCAAATGATATGAATGAATTTGTATACATATATGTAAATAAACATTAATGGGGAGAGGTGTCTATGAGAAGCACATAGGTGTGAATAAATGTGCATATTTTATGATCTTTTATGTATTTTTCTGTGAGCATCATAATGTTGATTTGGATGGGAGGTGGGGGTGTTCAGACTTGAGATAATATTAGTATATAGAGCATAGAATTATACTTCCCCCTTTGATGCAGTCCACACCTCATTTGCAATTTGGCATAGTAGAAAGTTGCCACAAATAATAGGAATTGTGAGGAATTGGCTATTTGATGGTTTGTTAAAGCCTGTATTTTTAGTTTTGATTTAAATTCAGCAAATGCCATTTTATTTATTTGTTTGGCTGAGGCCATTGGGGTTAAGGGACTTGCCCAGGGTCACATAGCTGGGAAGTGTTAAGTGTCTGAGGCCAAATTTAAACTCAGATTCTCCTGACTTCAGGGCTGGTGCTCTATCCACCATACCAACTAGCTGCCACAATGCCATTTTATTAAAAAAAAAATTAGAGTTGCCAGAGAGATGCAAAGGGATACATTGATAAAACAAGAGCCCTTGCACTTCTTGATTTTACAATCTAGCAGCATAAATTCCTTGAGATTAAGAATTGTTTCCTTCTTTGTCCTTTTATCCCCAAGACCTCAAAAAGTGCCTGGTATACAGTAGGTACTTAATAAATACTTGTTGATTGCTTAATTGACAAACACAAGTAGCTCTAATATATGATATTATATGATACATGCGCTGGAGAGTTGAATCCAATACGCTAAAGTTAAGGGAAAATGGAGAATAGATAAGAGTTATTATAGCAATTGAGGGAATGTTTCAGGCAAGATAAGTCCTTGTTGATTGCTTAATTGACAAATACAATTAGCTCTAATATTCGATATTATATGATGCATGCACTAGAGAGTTGAAAACACTACGAAGTTAAGGGAGGATGGACAATAGATAAGTTATTGTAGCAGTTGAGGAAATGTTTCATGCAAGAGGTAACATATGAATTGAGCTTTAGAGGAAACATTGGGATTCAACAGACTAGGATGAAGAAGGGGAGGACACTGTAGGAAAAGTGAATAGAGCAGACAAAAATGTGTTTGTTGATGTATGTGGGTCTGTGTT
Organism: Antechinus flavipes; assembly: GCF_016432865.1. Lineage (NCBI taxonomy): Eukaryota > Metazoa > Chordata > Mammalia > Dasyuromorphia > Dasyuridae > Antechinus > Antechinus flavipes. The sequence goes on from NC_067399.1 coordinate 502,530,450, forward strand.
TACATTGTAACATGCTCTCCAATCAAAAAACTCCCTCAAATTTAGAGATAAAAGGGACCTCAGAATCCATCTAATCTAATCCCCTCTATTTACAGACAAGGAAATTGAGTCTCAGAGAGGGTAAATTACTAATCCAAAATCATAGAGATAGTAAACATTAGATGTTATGCTTGAACCCACATCCTCTCACTCCAAGATTGTTGTTTTAATGATTTTTTAAAAAACAGAAATCTATTTTCTTTCCCATTCCATTAAACAAAAAAAAGAAGGAAAAACAAAATCCTTATAATAAATATGGATAGTCGAAAAAAACAAAACAAATTCCTTCATTGACCATGTCCAAAAAAAAGTCTCATTCTACAGATTATATCCATCACCACTCTGTCATGGATAATATGTTTCATCTATCCTCTGGAAACACAGATGGTCATTGCAGTCATAAGAATTCTTTTTTATTTTTATTTTTATTCATCACAATTCTTAATACTTTTCTAGTTGTTTCTTTCTAGTGTTGCTGTTATCATGTAAATTGTTTTCCTGATTCTGCTCATGCCGTTCTTCAGTATATTTAAATCTTCAAAAATGCTCATTTGTGAATAACAAAAAAAGCCAGTCCCTAACTAGCCCGAGCTAGTTCATCTCTGCTCCTGCTACCCTGTTGTATCTGACCTTGTATGCTTCTACCTGTAACTGAGTGGCCAAGTGGCCAGGAATGCTTCTCTATAGAAGAGATGGGAATGGGAAGTACAAGGGAAGGAACATTTATGATCTAAGATTTCGATCCTGAAACAGTCTGCCTCCTGATGCTCACAGAGACAAGAGGGAAAGATTTGTTTAAATCTGGCTATACAGGTGCTCACAGAAGCTTTGTTCTTTCCACTTTCTTGGCAGAGCCTGTGCCTGCAATGCTGCCGGCAGCTTAGGACCTTGTGATTCCAGAAACGGGAGATGCCCCTGCAAGGACAAGGTGGAAGGCTACTTATGTGATAGGTGAGAGAGCTGCAACCAATATAAGCCCATCAGTAATACCGATGTACTTCTGGCCCAAGATCCTCTCACTTCTAGATTCAAATAGAAACTCCTCTGTTGGGCATTTAGAGCTCTTCACATGCTGTCCCCATTCTTTTCCTACCTTTCTGGACTTAACTTTCTTCCTCTTTTTCAATTTAGTCATGCTAACCTACAAGTTGCACTGTAACCATGACCCTTAATTTCCAGCCTCCATACTTTTGCCCTGGCTCTTCTCCATGCCTGGAATATACTTCTTTTCACCTGGATCTCTCAGAATCTCTCAGAGTTTCCTTCACGTCTAAGCTGAAATACCATCTTCTACATGAAGTCTTCCCTGATTCCCATCTTGTAATCTATTCCTAGGACCCTTTGTCCCATAAATATTTTGTATATTTCATGGATATACTTTTTTATTGGTTTTCAAAATGAGATTTAATTAAATACTTGCATGGCCAGCTGGCAAAAGTGTACCAAAGAACCCAACCTGAGACCAGACTGGACATCTTAGGAGGGGAAAAATCCATACAATTAGAGAAGGAGAATTGTGGATAAAAACGGAATATCCATATATTCATACAATAAATTATTTTTTTAAATCCACCTACTTGTAGATTATACACACACACACTCAAGCATACATGGGCACACACCATGTATGTACTACATGAATATATGTTGGTTCTTCCATTAGAATGTAAGATTCTTGAAGGCAAGAATTGTTTCATTTTTATGTTTATATACCCAACTGTTAGGTTGGGGATATGTATCTGGCACATAGTAAGTGTTTTGTTAATGCTTATTGATTGGTCAATGGTTCTAGGAAAATAAAAGAGATGAAATGAAGAGGGATGAAACTAGCAGCGGCTGGACAGGTCTTCCCTTCCCTCCCATATCTGCTTGGTTAATCATTAACTGCTTGTTGTATCCTGCCTGTGTTTTAGATGCCAACCTGGGACATTTAACCTGCAGCCCCATAATCCTTCCGGTTGCACCAGCTGCTTCTGTTATGGCCACTCCATGGTGTGTGCAGCTTCCACCCATTATGGTATACGCTATATCATCTCTGACTTCTACCAGGGTAAGAGGTTCCCTTCCATTTGTGACAGATTTCCCCCAGTTTTCCACGTCTTTCTAGGCTCTGCTAATCCTAAATTGGGGAAATCGATTGGGTAAATATAGTTTTATGCCCATATTCAGATTTATGTGCTCATGTCTACTAAATAATGGTAATTATCTAGTAATGATAATTCCTGTGTAGAAAAAATCATTAAAGTTTACAAAGTACTTTCCTTTCCTTACTTAAACAAACTGTATTGCAAACTCCTCTGTTGGGCAAACTATATTGTATCAGCATGATCATTCCCAGTTTACAAATGAGAAAACTGAGTCTAAGTAACTTGTACTCAAACCTGACTCTAAGTTTAGGGTGCTTTCCCTAGCTGGCTGGGTGCAGAAACTCCCAATCTATTCCCTAGATGTTTAACTCACACATTTCCCTGCCTCTGAATGCTGAGTATAGGCATACTGTTCTTAATTTTTAAAATTGCTAAGGCAAAAGATTGTTGGATCACAAAACTGTAGATAGAAAGGGTGTAAGAGGCCATCTTGTTCAACTCTCTTAATTTTCAAATGAGAAAATGTGGGTGAAGTGAGGTTAATTGACTAGCCCAAGTTCCATAGGCAATAAACATCAGAGACAGGATTTGAAACCAGGTCCTCTAACTTAGGAAAATGAGAAATAATTTGGCTGTTATAGTGGAAAGGGTGCTGTATTTAGTGTAAAGGGATGTGGGTTCAAATCCTGTCTCTGATACTCACTGCCTATATGAGTTAATGTGTGAGTCACATTACCCACTATCCCAGTTTTTTCATTTGTAAAATGATAGAATTGAATAATCTGCCTTCTGAGGTTGAAGGGGGGGGGGTAGATATCTGACAGAGAATTATTAATGACAATTAGAATTGTCATACTAATGTGGAAATATGTCTAGTATAATTGTACATGTATAACCTATATCAGATTAATTGCCATCTTGGGGGAGGAGAAAGAGGAAGGAGAAAAAATAGAAATTAAAATATAAAAGTAAATGTTGAAAACTAATAAATATATTTAATAATAATAATAATAAAAGATTGTCGTAGATTTTAAGCTGCAGCTGTGAGATTCCCTATGGGTTACTGAGCTTCCTCAAGTTAATCAGGTGGGGAGAGATGTGAGGTTCAGCTCCATGAGTTACTCAATGTTCTGAGTCATACTTTGAAGCTGTCCCTCTCTCTGCATAGCTGTGAGCTATCCCTTATTTTCAATATTTGCCTGCCATCCTCTCTCTTACTACCTCACTCTCACCCAAGTCTATATCTTCATGACCCTTGGTCTAGCCTCAACCAACCAAGAACTGTTTCCCTCAAGACAAGATTCAGCTCTCAACTGGGACACTCATCTGAATGATGCTCCCTCCCCCTTGACCTTTCTATTCTTTTGAGATTTCCCTTGAGAATGAAGCACTCGGAAGTTGGAGCTGAGAGCTTCCAAATGTGGGAAAATGCTGCTCTCTGCTGGACATTTTGAGCAGCAGTTCAGTGTCTGGTATCTTAGCTCCCTTCAAAGTTCAGCTCTGATGAGCAAGCCTTGTAATGTAGGCAGCCTTTCCTGATGCCTTAGTGGCCATGACTGCCCTGCCTCCCATTTACTCTGTCCTGAGTCAGGGAACTAGAAATTGCAGGAGCAGATGGTGATCTGCATTGGTGGAGAACCATGGGCATGGTCCTTTATTGCTCTGAGACCCATTTGTACTGCCGACTTCATATGGTTTTTGTAATGAAATCTCTGTAAACTGCTGTGGGCAGCTAGATGGTATGATGCTAGATATGAGTCGGGAAGATCTGAGTTCAAATGCTCCATTTACCAGCTATGTGACCCTAAGCAAATTATTTAATTTCTTCCTGCCTCAGTTTTCTTTAAAATGGAGATCATAATCCCAAATGTGGTTGTGGAGATAAAATGAGATAATATTAGTAAACCACTTTATAAACCTTAAAACACTAATATAAATACTATTGTTATTATTAAATTGTCAAAAGCTATATATGTTGGGGGGGGCAGTTAGGTGGCACATAATAGAGCACTGGGTCCAGAGTTAGGAGCATCCAAATTCAAATCCAGCCTCAGACACTTGACACTTAACTAGCTATGGGATCCTGAGCAAGTAACCCTGATTGCCTTGGGCCCCTCCCCCCAAAAAAGCTGCATGTATGAAAGATTATTACAGTGGTTCCAGTACCTGTCCATTCAGCTCCGCACATGGTAGGTGTTTATTGAAAATGAGTGAATGAATGAACAGATAATAATTATGATTTGAGCACGGAAGAAAACAGATATAGGATATGTACAAGTCCAAAGAGATTCGTGGAACATTCATGCTCATTCTTCTCTCTCTGCCAGTATTCTAGGGAGTTGTCTCCATTGTTAGAAATAAAACCATTGTCTTCTATTGATTCAGTATGTTCCAATTAACTGCTGTAGGTCTGCCTTGGGGTGATACTCATTTAGGCTTGGGAAGCCAGTGCCATCTCCCCACACAGAGACTATGTCTGCGCTATTCCTGGAACTAAAGGGAGGGTGTGGGCTCCTGGAGACAAGCCAGACTCCATGCCCTTTGATGGGTTGTAGGATGAGGGCTCTACATATAGCAGGAATTTAATATGTATTTAATTTACCATACTATTTAGAGCTGGAAAGGAAGTTCATCTAGTACAATTTCATCATTTTACTGATAAGGAAACTGAAATCTGGAGAGGATAAGTGATTTGTCCAATGTCATACAGATAGAAAGATACTAAATCTTGTGATTTATTTACACCTGGCTGGATCTATTACATTTAACTGAAAGGTACCTTCAAGGCCATCAAGCCCAATCCTCTCATTTTACAGAAAGGAAAACTGAGGCACAGAGTGAACAAGTGACTTGCCCAAGTCATTCAGCTAGTGTTTAAGTAATATTTGAGCTTGTTTTCCCAACCCACCCTTGTGTTCTCTAGTGGCCTCTACCATCATCCATGCTTCCCTGACAGTCTCCCACGGCATTCTTCTTTCCTTGAGTTTATTTGTGTGCTTTCTGTAAAGGAGCTGAAGGCTGGCAAATCAGAGGTCCAGGGGGCAGAGAGAAGCCTGCACAGTGGAGCCAGCGTGGAATTTTCCTGGAACCACAGGGAGAGGAGCTATGGGACTTTGTTGCACCAGGTATTCCATAGACTACCAATAGAGATAGCCCCATGGTTTGCTGCCAAGACTTTCTTTTGATATTCCCTTTCCAAGAATTCCCACCAAGCTAGGAATCTCAAAGTATCTTTTTATCATCCCTCCAACTTCCCAAATAGCCCAGAGCAGGAACAACAGATTTGGGGGTCATTTACCCATTCATTCCTGCTAGCCTTTTCTTTCTTCCTCCTCTTCCTCAGAGAAATTCCTGGGAGACCAGCGCTTCAGCTATGGGCAGCCCCTTTCTCTGACCTTCCGGGTCCCACCTGGGGGCTCTCTCCTCCCTGTCCGGCTGAAGTTGGAAGGGGCAGGACTAACCCTGTTTCTGAAACCCTCCAGCCCAACAAGCTCCCAACAACCTGGCCGGCCTGAGGAATACCTGCTAGTGTTCAGGTAAGTGAGGATGATGAATGGCATGCCAAACACCTGGTCTGGGAGGGTCGGCTCCAGTGGACAGAACAAAGAGCAATGGTCCAGAATTACAAAGAGGAACATGTAATTTCCATTCCAGGAAAATCCTCCTAAAACGGTCCAAAAATGGAATAACTAGAATATTTCTAAAGTTGATGAGTTCTTCTTCCTTGAAAGTCTTTGAGTAGAGACTAGACAACCAACTACAATTAGTCAAAATTTATATATCAAGGGATTAATGTGTTCCAGACATGGTCAAGTAAGTCAGTATGATAAATATTTATTAAGCACCTACTAGGTGCTAAACACCAAGAATACTCTCATGGTGATTTCCAGCAAAGAACTACCAAAGAAGATATACTTGGACTTTCTTTCTGGGATCTTACTGGTTATAAAGAAACAAACAGGGGGTGACCCTCCTACTTTCTTCAAAAAGATTAATGTATTTTCTTATCCCCTATCTGATCAAAGCCAATGTGGAGCAATACTAATAAAAACATATAATGATAATAATAATAAATATCTAAAATTTATATAATGCTTTAAGATTTGCAAAATATTTTACGTTTCATTTTATACTTTATGATAGAGATATGTTGTTTTCATTCCCATTTTACAGATGAGAAAACTGAGGTCAAGAAAGGTTCCTTGCCCGGGATCACAGAGGTAGCCAATAGGATAATATTGTCCAAAACAGGATTTGAACTCAGATCTTTCTGAAGTGAAATCATATGCTATAGATTAGAGAATTGAATGAAGTTCCTTGTCCAGTCACCCAGCTAGGCAATAGGATAATATTGTCCAAAACAGGATTTGAACTCGGGTCCTTCTGATGTCAAATCCTATGCTCTACATTAGAGCATTGGGTCAAGAGACCTCTGTTTGAATGCCATCTCTGCCATAAACTGCTCTGTAACCATAGTTGAGTCACTTACTCACTTGTGACTCAATTTCTTCTTCTGTAAATCAGGAGGGTTAAAAGTTTCCTTTCAATTATGTTATCCCAAAATAGCCTAGGCCAATCTAGTCTAGTCTAATCTGAGACAATGGGATCCCAGTGCCATATCCTTGCATCCTATCAGAAAGTTTTCAACAATTGGTGGTCTTTCCACCAGTTCCTGAAGAAATCTCCCAGGCTCCCTCTTATCTTAGTGGGAACAAGCAAGCAACTCAGTCTGTTCTCTGCTCTGGCCCACCCAGATAGGGGCAAAGGCCCCATACATTTCAGATGCATGAAATGAAGCAGAGTGCCATTCCTCCCTTTATTTGTTCCATTCACCCTGACAGCTTGCAGGAGACCTCAGAGGACACAAATCTCCCGCTCCCTGCCTTTCACTTCCAGAGGCTCTTGGCCAACCTGACAGGACTCCAGATTGAAATCACAGGTCCTGGAGGCAGGCATCCCACAGGTGAGGAACAGGAGGGAAAATGTGGGGTCTAAGGAAGGGAAGCTGATTGGTGCTTAAAGAACTGCTCTGTACCCAAAGAAACTCTCTACAACAGATTTATGGATTAACTTTGGCATCCAGGGCTAGAAAGGTCTTTGGGAATTCCTCTGGCCCATCCCCTTGTGTCCAGACTCACCCTAAACAGATAAATCTAATTTTTAAGTTTTTCAAACAAGGAAATTCCACAGGGCTTTAAAAAAACTATCAGAGGTATTTACATATTTTCCCACAACCAAATTTAGTCATACATCAATTTCTTGTCAACACAATTAGCTCTTTTTTTCCTACAGTGGGCTTTACTTTCTAACTTAATCCTTCCTTTATTTTTAACATCTTTCCACTTCAGCATTCCTGATGTTCATAGTCTTTATACCCAAGGCTACAATCCTTTATTTTTTTTCTTGTTCCTCTCTTTTTAACAACTCCTTAGAAGCATCTCCTTCATAGTCAGATATCTCATTCTTTCTTTTCTAACTTTATAGTCTGTCAAAGTCTTTTGCTCCAACCAAACAGGATTATTCTTTGTTTCCTAAGTAAGCTCTATGCTATACTGCCTTTAAGTCTTTTTACAGATGAGGAAACAGAAGTCAAAAGAGGTTAAGTTCCTTACCCAGGGTCACCGAGGTAGCCAATAGGATAATATTGTCCAAAACAGGATTAAGCCTTTGTCCATCCATCCATCCATCTATCCACAAGCATTTTTAAGTGCCTATTAGTTATAATTAATTAATTTAGAGATTGCTAGGTAGAGAAAGAAAAACAAGTACAGTTCCTTCCAAAAGGAGTTTCATTCTAGTAGGGAATATCATATGACACTGAATTGGCAGAAGGGAATCTTAGAGAAGTGGGCTTTAGCAGTTCGGGGAGGGCTGGAAAAGGTCTTTCTGCAGAAGGTGATCTTTGAGCTAAAACTTCAAGAAAGCCAGGATTGTAGGAGGCAGAGAAGTGAAAAGGAAGAGGCTTCCCATAGGATAAGATTCTTCCTGCCACCTCTTACCTTTTGATTTTTTGTAAACACTTTAAATGAGTCAATTACCACCTTCTCCATAAAGTCTTCCCTGATAGACTTAATGCATTCATTTTGTAATATAATGTCTTATATTACTATACATTTATAGTATGTTTTTGCTTCTAATTCCCCTATTCCATGAGGAGAATATTCATATTTAATCTAATTTGCTAGCTTCTTTTATTGGTTCAACTGTGTCTAACTTCTCAGGATCCCATTTGGGGTTTTCTTGGCAAAAATACTGGAGTGGTTTGCCATTTCCTTCACCAATTCATTTTACAGATGAGGAAACTGAGGCAAACCCGGGTAAGTGATTTACCCAGGGTCACACAGCTGGTAAGTGTCTGAGGCTTGATTTGAACATATGAAGATGAGTTCTCCTGACTTCAGGTCCAATGTTCTGTCCACTGCCCCACTTAGCTACCCCCTCCTGGGGTCTAGCAGGAGCTTTACAGTTGTCGGAGGAAAGGAAAAGGGGAGGGTAGGAGGCAGAGAGGAAGATAAAGAAGGGAGGAAAGAGAGGAAGGAAAGTATCATCACAGAATAATGGCCAAACAGCCAACCTTAAAACCACAATAGCTTCCAGTCTTCAGATTTCTAGTCATAACTGAGAGGTAGCCACTTAGCTTCTTAGTACTTTAGGAAATTCTCTAAGACTATCCATTATAGAGAAGGTGCTGACCTGCCTTGCTAGGAGGGATTTCTTCCCCCAGGAATCCCCTGATTCTAGGGAACTCTCAAGCCTGGTTCCTATCTGTTGAATAAATGCTGCCTCTGGAGACTATGGTGGCAATCAATATCTCTTCCTCATTGCAACCTGACCCCTATAATCTCTCTTGAGCAGGTCCTCTCTGTCCTACATAAGACATTTTTATCTGCTTTTAGCAGTTCCCTCTGCTATTCTGCCTGGTGTGCCAAATTCTTCTCTATTAAAGATGGTTCTCATGTTAAAAAAAAAAAAAAATCCACTGAGCAAGAACATTCTGCTAGCAGCAGAGGAAAATGGAAATATGGACAATGCTCTCTCTATTAGGTCTAAGATTGAAACCAGCTAGATAACTAGGACACAAGTGATAAATTCCTGGAGAAAATTGAGTACATTTCTATTGTGGGAAGATACAAATGGAAAAATCTTGCACCTTCACAAAGGGAACATAAACTGCCAACATGAGTAGGGGAGAGACATGTGGGGAGAGGATAGGAAGGGGATAGAGAAGGGGATGGGGGAGGAGGCGAGGACCCTCAAAGTTTCTTGAAGGAGGGGCCTAAAGGAACAAGAGAAGGAAGCTTGCTTTATGGCAAGGATAGAAGGCTGGAGGGAGATTCTAAGAGAGTAAGCTCCCTTTCCACAAAGAATCCTACCCCCACCTCCACCCTCTAGCCCAGAGTGGGGCTACCTAGAAGGCAAGTGTTCTCAGATAGGAGGCAACTGATGTATTTGGTGTCAGAGAATCTGAGTTCAAATTCTGGTTCCGCTACTTACAACCTGTGTCAGCTTAGATAAATCATTTCCTCTATCTGAACCATAGTTTCCTCATTTGCAAAATGAAGGGAAATGGACTCGTCAGAGATATCAAACACAAGGCAAAGACACAAGCAGCCTACAACACTTCCAAGTGCTGTGAAAACTAGATTAAAATGTCATTGGGAAACATTTACCAAAATAATAAAGCCTGAATAATAACTGATATGTGGTTTTCTAAGTCAGTGTGCACTCCCTATATCTATTTGAGTTTGACACCACTGGCCTGGATGACCTCTCTAAATCTGTGATCTGTGATTCTTTGAGTATTAACTGGCTCTCGCCTGGAAGTGTCAATTCCAAAAGAATGATCTTATGAGGAATGAGCATGTGTTAACTCATTTTCTGTCTCTGTTTTCTCCCCCTCTGCAGGTCAAATGACCCTGACTGAGGTCCAGCTCACGTCAGCAGGCCCTGGTCTGTCCCCGCTAGCCCCCTGGGTAGAGGAGTGCACGTGTCCCAAGGGATACATGGGGCAGTTCTGTGAATCCTGCTCTCTGGGGTACAAGAGGGAAACACCATTGGGCGGGCCTTATGCCAGCTGTGTCCCCTGCACCTGTAATCAACATGGCACCTGTGATCCTGAAACAGGTTGGGATTTTTCCATAGCTCTTGACTGTTATCATTAGAATGATAAGTAGACCTTCATATGAACTTGGACTGGTTAGCCATTGGGTGTGGGGTCAGAGTAGATCCCTCTTCTCACCATCCTTCCTTCTCAGTGATCCAAGTCCCCTGAGTCCTAGGCTCCTGGTGACCAGGTAGCCTCTAAATGTTTCATAGATATAAATGGAAAAATCCTGAAAACATGGCTTCCAGCACCAGTCACATTTAATGGAGAGAGAATGTGGACTGACATCATCTTATGGGGGCTCTGCCCTTGTGAGAAACACCCACAGGAAATCCTGGGTTTGTAGAAAATGCAAATATGCAGGACCTACATATCTACTACACGAAGATCCAATGTTCTTCCCCATTCCCTGCTCTCTGCAGTTCAGAGAAAGCCCTGTGACTCAGCTCAACCCTGAAGGTCTCCTTCTAAGGCTGTATTTCCTCTTGTTCACCCCCTGGACTCTTTCTCCGGAATCCTATCAGTCCCAAATCCCAGCTGTGTGATGTCTGGGAGCTCTGGACACCCCCAGGAGTGATTTCACACAGGGAAATAAATCCTTGTTAGCCTTTCTTAGCCAGGCACGTCTTGATTATCTCCTTTGGACCCCAGGACAAACGCCATTTTGTCAAGTTTTGCCTTGATGCCCTAGGTTTGTGCGCTGATGTAAGTCTTGATGCTGATTCCTGGGGAAGAAAACTAAAGAATCCCTGCTCCCTTCCCCCTCCTGTTTCTGTGGAAAACTGAATATTTGGGGAAGAGTTGGTAATTTCTATATGGCAATTGTAATTTGGCAATGCCTCCAAATTAGAATGGAGGTATGGGGAGTGAGATTCCTGAGTTCTATTCACCTTGGGGCAAACCATATGTTACTGTGCTTTTCTTTCCCAAAATATGAGAGTAAGTGACCTAGCTGTTGTTACAACTTGCGAAAAGGAATATCATAAGAAATACTGAAGTCATATACTTACAAGATAATCCTTTGGTTGAAGTTAGACCACAATCATCATCTGGCCATATAAGGATATATGTCTTTTAGTCACTTCTTGCTTTTTTTCTGGATTTCTTTTTCTCTCTTTAAACTGAGGATATACTGTATTTCCTGCTTTTCTTACAAAGAAAATGAGAATATGCCATCACTAAAGTACGCTGGACTCCTCAGAGCCCAAGAACCCAAGGCATGACATAATTATTGTCTCCTCTTAGGGATTTGTCAGTGCCTGCACCACACAGAAGGCCCCTACTGTGAGCGATGCACACCTGGTTTCTACGGCAACCCCTTTTTGGGTCATGTGGATGACTGCAAGCCCTGTCCTTGTCCTGGTCAATCAGCTTGTACAACCATCCCAGAGAGTGGAGAGGTGGTGTGTACCCATTGCCCTAAGGGCCAGAGAGGTAAGTGGCTAAATCTGGGCAGCAACTGCTTGTTGGTTCTGACTTCATAAGAGAAATATGAAGATTTAAGGAGGAAAGGGTGGGATTGCTGTGACTCAAAGGGATGGATAAATTCCTAGGATGCTGCACCACTGGGGGAGGAGAGGAATGTCATGGGAGGAGGGTGGCTAGAGGAGTGACAAGGGAGTACACTAGTAGCAGATTGCTGTTTTCCCTGTCCCCCATAGGTAAGTAGATAGATAGATAAAAAGATAGGCAGATAGATTGATGATTGATGGATAAATAGATAAAGGACAGAGATAAGTAGATAGACATAGAACATTTATTAAGTGTGTCAGGCACTATGCTAAAGGTTGGTGATACAAATAAAAACAAACAAGATAGTCCTTACCCTAAAAGAGTTATATTCTAATTGAGGAAGATAACATATAAAGAGGACTTTAAAAATCATAGGATAGGCAGCTCACAAGGAGATATAAAGAATAAATAGATCAATTTTGATGGACGTGGCTCTCTTCAGCAATGAGATGAACCAAATCAGTTCCAATAGAGCAGTAATGAACTGAACCAGCTTCATCCAGCAAAAGAACTCTGGGAGATGAGTGTGAACCACTACATAGAATTCCCAATCCCTCTATTTTTGTCTGCCTGCATTTTTGATTTCCTTCACAGGCTAATTGTATACCATTTCAAAGTCTGACTCTTTTTGTACAGCAAAATAACTGTTAGGACATATATGCTTTAACATACTTAACATATATTGGTCAACCTGCCATTGGGGGGAGAGGATGGGGAGAAAGAAGGGAAAAATTAGAACAAAAGGTCTGGCAATTGTCAATGCTATAAAATTACCCATGCATATGCTTGTAAATATTTAAAAAAAAAAAAAAAGAATAAGTAGAGAGAGGAATCAAGTGAATATTGCATTCCAGGCTACAGCTTTCCCAATCCTGAGAATGGGCCTGGAGATAAGGTATTTCTAGTGTGGAAAGACTGCTTTAAAATATGCTATAGATAAGGAAAGTTAGATGGCACAATGGATAGAGTTTCCTAGTAGAGCCAAGGTGGACTCATCTTCTTGGGCTCAAATGTGGCTCAGAGATACTTACTAACTGTATAACCCTGGACGAGTCATTTAACCCTATTTGCCTTGGTTTTTTCATCTGTAAAATGATCTGGAGAAGAAAATGGCAAACTGCTCCAGAATCTTTGCCAAGAAAACCCCAAATGGGATCATGGAGACCGAAACACAAAACACCTACCTCACAGGGTTGTTATGAAATTCAAATGAGATCAAATGTGGAAAGCACTTGGTAAACCTTAAATAAAGCTTAGATATCACTGAGTGAGAATCTGAACCCCAAGTGACTAATAATAATAATAGTAAGCATTTATATCACACCTTAAAGAACTTCATCAGTGTCCATCAAAATTCACCATGAATCTCTCCTAACGGAGCTTACAATCTGACAGGGGAGACAACAAAGATGTACAAATTAATTATAGAATAAGTAGGAAATAATTAAGAGAGGCCAGACATTAGAATTAAGAGAAGTGAGGAAAAGCGTCCTTTAAAAGATAGAATTTTATTTGGAACTGGAAGGTTGGTTTGAATGGAACAGAGTGAATGAATTGGAATAATATGAAATCATCCTGGAAAGGTTAGGAAGAGCAGGCAAAGAATTATGTATTTTATCCTAGTTTTAGAAATATCAGTTTGGCAGCTATGTAGAGGCTGGATCTGACAGGAGAGAGACTGGAAGGAGGAAAACCAATTTGGAAATCATTGCAATAATCTTCAGGGTCAACCTGAGTATTTTGCATTATATTCAAGAGATAACAGGGAGCCACTGAAGATATTTTAAGAATAGGGAGGGGATTGACACTGTCAAGTCTGTGTTTTAGAAATATTAGGTGGGCATCTATTTGAATGATGGATTGTAGTGGGAGAGAATGGAAGAAGAAATGCCAATTTGGAAATTATAAAATAATATAGTCCAGGCAAGAGACCAAGAATTTGAACTTGAATAACATGAGAGTGTTAAAAGAGGGAGAGGTACAAGAGGCAGAATTGACAAGCTTCAGTGACTAAACTGAAATCGATGAATAGAAAAGGGTCAAGAATGACTCATGTTCTAAACCTGGACAATTGGAATAATGGCAATATCATCAAGAGAAATGGGAAAAGTTGGAGGAAGGATGATTTTAGAGCGGGAGATATGAAGTCAATTTTTAACAAAAAAAGTATAACAAATCATACCATTTCCCTTTTGAGTTTTAGAAGTTTGTTTTTTTGTTTGTCTTTTTAAATTTGGTTGTTTTTGTCCCAACCAAGCTAAGTAAAATTGATGACATTGCTTTGAGGAATCACCAGCTCTGGAAAAACAATGGACCCCTTTGGCTCCATATGAATAGTCTGTATATAAAATATGGAAAGAGAAATAAGAAGGTTCTAGTAGATGAAATAACAAAACTGAAAAGCAGAACTGGATTCTAGATTCAAAACACTTACTAGCATTTGGGCAAATCACTTCCCTCAACTACTTACTTTGTAAAGTAAAGAAGGAAAGCAGACATCCTATCTCAAAGAGGAATACAAGACAAATGCTGCAGAAACAATAGAAATGGTTAGATATCTCTCTACAGGCCATCTAAATGCCAGAGCCAGAATAAGAATTCAGGTTTTCCAGCTCCCAGGACTGTACTCTTTGTACCCCCCACACTGTTAGGAAATTTCCCATGTAGGCAGGGTATCCTCTGTAAACCCCTTTCTGATGTTCTCTCCCCCACCCCCTTCAGGACGTCTGTGTGAGATATGTGATGATGGCTTTTTCGGGGACCCCTTGGGAAGATCTGGCCCTCGCCAACCCTGCCAGCGATGCCAGTGCAATGGGAATGTGGACCCCAATGCTGTGGGCAACTGTGACCCCGCAACAGGCCACTGTTTGCGCTGCTTATACAACACGACAGGTGCCCACTGTGAGCAGTGCCAAGAGGGTTTCTACGGGAGTGCTCTGGCCCCACACCCTCTAGACAAATGCACCCGTGAGTATGGAGGGCCCTGGGAGATCCGGGAAAAGGGGAGGAGAGTGCAAGGATGGCACAGAGCTCTGCCCTCTCCCTCACTGGGATTCTCTCACTGTCTGTGCTATTGCTCCCAGAAGGGAAGGTCCCAAGAGGAAAACCCAAGGAGAAAGTCACGGTAGTTTCCCTTCTCTGCCTTTGGCTCATGAACCCAAACATTTCACATCTTCCTCCTTTTCCCTCTTGTCCCCCAGCCTGCAGCTGTAACCCATCAGGCTCAGCCAGAGAGCAGGGGGTTTGCGACCCCAGGACAGGCCAGTGTTCATGCCTCCCCCACGTGACCGGACGAGACTGTAGTCACTGTAGCCCTGGTTTCTATGATCTCCAGCCAGAGAGGGGCTGCCGGAGGTGGGTAGCGTCAGGTCAAGCTACTTCTAGAGTGCCTTTCATTTCCTGGCTCTCCTCGATGCCCCTGTTTGGGAGGGCTTGGTCATCCGGAGAAGGGAGTTGTGGTTGTGAATAAATCTGTCCCAGCTGCACTGTACCATCTGCCTGCCAGGCAGGTGGCACTTACTGAATAAGCACATGGGAATTGCACACTGAGTCAGACCCCTGGTCTAGCTGGCTACCAGCGGCGCCCACGGTTCAGTGAGTGGGTTGGCAGGGCTCGTGTTCTCCCTGGCAGCAGGCTTCCAGTTTTTGCCAGTGTGTGATTCTGCCATTCAAACATGCCTAAGCCCTCCTCCGTTCCATTTATCTCAGCTTCTTCTGCAATATCCTGCTTGGTTAGTGATGTTTTAAAAAAAAAAAAAGTATTTACATATGCTTGTTTATTCATCCATTTGTTTATATTTTCAACTTAATAAATACTGAGTCAAATGAACATTTTCATGTAAACAGTAGAGGAGTTTCTTAACCTAGGAACTTGGATGAGGAAACAATTGCATCTTTATTTTCATTACCCTCTACCTGAAATTTAAGCATTTTCTTCCATCATGAATTTTTAAAAATAATATCTAATCTGAGAAAAAATTTATAGGCTTGGGGTACCTAGATGGCGCAATGGATAGAGCACTGGTAATGGAGTTCAAATCCAGCTTCTGATACTTAGTAGTGTGACCTGGCAAGTCACTTAACCACAAAAGAAAAAATTGTATAGGTTTCACCAGATTGCCAGATGCACACAAGAAGAACCCCTGAAATAAAAAAAATAGAAAAAAAAAAAAGAATTATACACAAAGCTATGAATCTCTATCATATAGAAGAATAAGTTCTATATTCTATTTATTCTTCTTTTTAATAAAAAAAAATTCAACATGTAGTTTTCAAAAGTGTCCTGTTTGTGATTCCTTTTGATCTCTTTTCTGTTTTCATCTGTTGATTTTTTTTAAAGACACTCAGTAGTGATTCTGTGTGTGTGTCTCCTGCTTCTATCTCTGTCGCTATGTGTGTGTATCTCTGTCTCTGTGAGTATGTCTCTGTCTCTCTTCTCTTCTTTTCTTTTCTCTCTCTCTCTGTCTCTGTCTCTCTCTGTGTGTCTCTCTCTCTGTCTCTATGTCTCTCTCTTTCTCTTTCTATAAGAGAGAGGAAGGGAGGGAGATAGAGAGAAAAAAAAAAAAGAAAAAGTAACCAGCACAGAGCCAATCATCACATTAACTATGTCTAACAATGTATGTAATATTCCACACTCATTGTCTCTTAGCTCTGCAAAGAAGAGAAGGGATTAGACTCTAGTTTCAAAGGTGACCCTTCATTCTAGTATTTGTTCATCAAATCTGTCTCCATATCATATTAATTCACAAAAAAAAAAAAATATCTAAGCATCTTGTATTTTTTAGTAGCCTTAACCTTCTCCTGACTAGATTATATTCTTTCCCAGCTTGAGCATATGAAAAAGCTAGATTTAACATCTGTGCCCATCATGTGCTAGACTAAATAAGAGGGATAAAGACCTCAGTTCTGATGTCTAGCGTTCTTCTTTATCTCAGCTGCAAGTGCCATCCTGTAGGCTCTCAGGAGAACCAGTGCCACCCCGTGACTGGGCAGTGCCCTTGCCTTCCTGGGGTCAGTGGAGTGGCATGCACCCACTGCCAACCTGATTTCTTTGGCTTCTCTGCCAAGGGCTGCCGAGGTAAGGAAACATCACAGAACTGGAGGGTTGAGGCAAGCAGTTTTCAAAGCTATTTCACTAGGGCAGAGGAGTGGCAAGTCTCCTTGCACAGTGGGACATTGAGATTCTTGGGCAGAACATCCCTACATTAGTAGGTAATTCAGACAGAGCTGCCTTCCAAGAATGGATGCTAGAAACTGCAGGTGAGTACAAGAAATGATGGAGATCTATGACACTAGGTCATCTGTCTGAGCATGGAACTAGGTAGCAGGACAGTTGGGAGATCTTGGGCAGAATCTTTACCTCTCCAAGACTCAGTCCCCTCATCTACAACATGACGCATTTGGATTAGATGATGTTCAGTCCCTTCCAGATGTGACATTCTATGATCTCATGGGATGGTTTGAGAAACAGTGTCATATAGTGGTTAGAAAATTAGTTGTAGAGTCTCAAGTCCTACGTCTGATATGTTCTATCTAAGTGACTATATGTAAGCCATTTCATTTCCCAAACAACTACCAGGTAACTCTCTTAAGACTATAAGCTATAGACAAATTTGGTGGGCTGCATCAGTGGAGAAAGTTTTCCATTCTTGGAATTCTCCACATCAATAAAGGCATAATTCGGAGAAAAGGAAAGAAGGAAGGAAGGAAGGAAGGAAGGAAGGAAGGAAGGAAGGAAGGAAGAAGGAAGGAAGGAAGGAAGGAAGGAAGGAAGGAAGGAAGGAAGGAAAGATGGAAGGAAGGAAGGAAGATAGATTTAAAAAAATGACTTTGGTATGGCCCAGCACAGAGATGGAGCATTAATCTTGGTGACCTCCAAAGGACCAACCCAAATCTAAAACTCCAAGAGCATCAGGTCCTTTTCATTCCAAGGAGATTTTTAAAGTACTGACTAACTGCCTCAGGAACTTCCACAATAGGATAGCAACTTAGAGATCATTTAATCCACTGTGTTCATTTTAAAAGATGAGGAAACAGATCTTACAGGAAGCTAGGTGACTGTGTCAAAGGTCTCACAGTGAATTCACAGCACAGCCTACATTTCAATCCAAACTGAATGCTCTTTCTACTTCAATCTTTACACAAAAAGCAGTAGCTGATATGCACCTCCTGATAAACTCCATCTTTTGTCTCTAGCCTGTAACTGTTCCCCACTGGGCTCTGTCACCACCCAGTGCCACGAGAACAGCACTTGTGTGTGCAAGCCAGGCTTCGTGGGCTACAAGTGTGATCACTGCAAGGAGAACTTTTTCCTCACTGCTGAGGGATCTCAGTGCCAGGAGTGCCCCATTTGCTTCTCCCTAGTGAAGAAAGAGGTAATTCATCCTTGGACTCTTTCTTTTATTCTGCCTCAATCTATCTATCTTCTTTTGTGGTTTCACCCAATTATTTGAATAAAAGTCATTTTTAAAATTTATCTTCATCCTTCTAGTCTCAGGGACATGGAGGTTAGGCCATATATTTTTTAGCTGAATTAAATTCAATTCAACAAGCATTGATCATGCCCATTTAGTGTGCCACTCATTGTACTAGATACTCTGCTAGACACTGAGGATATAAAGGCAAATATGAATCATTCCTGCCCTCAAGGAGTTTGTATTCTTGTGGGGAGAGGGAGAGAAACTATACACAAATAAGAAAATACAGAACATAAGCAAAGTAATTTTAGAGTGGGTACTAATACATGGGGTGATGAGGAAAGGTCTTGGGTAGAAGGTAAAATTTGATCTGAGTCTTGAAAGGAGCTAGGGATTCCAGGTGGTAGAGGGAAGAGAGAGAACATTCCAGACCTGTGTAAAGATAAAGCATCAAGACATCCATTAACCTACTTGGCCTTAAATAGTTGAGGATAATAATTATATGAAGAGGAAAGACTGAAAATTTAGTGGGCTGAAGGACTTATGCAGGGGCCTACAAGAATGGGTAGCCCCTAAGTAGGCAAATCTATCAAACAAGCATTGACCAAGCCTTCAAATGCCAAAAAGACTATTTTATGAAGAACTCACACAGGGAAGCCCTGACAAGGTGGTCAGAAAAAGCCGTACAAGAAGGCTCTCAAGGTCTCTCTTAAGAGCTTTAGAATTGATTACATGGGAGACACTGGCACAGAATGCCCAGCATGGTATGAACTCATCTGAAAACATGATGTGTTCTATGGCAGAGCAGAATTAAATTAGCTCAAAAAAATACAAGACACATAAAGTTAGAGAATCCACCCCAACAGTTCATCTTTGTGACTGACCTGTGGCAGAATTCAGATTGGTCTGATTGGCCACAATCAGACACACTAATTTGATTCCAATATAATGATGTCATTTTGGTCCTCTTCAAAAACAAAGGACAACAACTATGAACAAGGTACTATGCTAATTGCAGAGTATACAAAGAAAAGCAAAAACACTCCCTGCCCTCAAGCAGCTTACATTTTAATGAGGGAAACAAAGAATTGGAAAAGGAGTGCATGTCTATCAATTGGGGAATGGCTAAACAAGTTGTGGTACATGAAGATAATGGAATATTATTGCTCTATGAAAAATGATGAACAAGCTGATTATAGAAAGGTCTGGAAAGATTTCCATGAATTGATACTGAGCGAAATAAGCAGAACCAGGAATGCATTGTACATAGTAACAGCAAGATTGTGTGATGATCAACTATGAAAGGCTGGGTTCTTCTCAGTAATTCAGTGATCCAAAGCAATATCAATAGACTTTAGACAGAAAATGCCATCTGCATTCAGAAAAAGAACTAAGGAAACTGAATGTAAATTAAAATATGCTATGTTCACTTCTTTTTCCTGGGTTTTTGTTTTCGTTTTTATCTTTCCTATGGTTTTTCCCTTTTGCTTTGATTTTTCTCTCCCAACACAATTCAAAAAGCAATATCTATTACAAATAAATAAACTTGCTACAAAAAAAAAAAAAAAAAGGAAACCAACCTACAAATACAAACTAGATATATCCAGAATAAATGGAATGTAAAGATTAGTGCAGGGGGGCATTTCAGTGAGCCAAGGCAAACTACTTCTGGATACCAATTTCTAAATTTCATCCCTTACTGGAACGCTGTTTCCATGTTGCTCCCAGGCCACCAAACTCAAGGCCACGCTAACAATGCTGGAACAGTGGCTGCAAAAATCTGACTGTGACAGTCCCTGGAGGAATTATATCTTGCTGGGAGAGTCAACAAGAGGAGATGCCTACCAGGGAAGTTATTTGCTTCAAGGTACTGCAAGGGAACTGGGTGTCCAGGGAATCCTTAGGAAGTCTACCAGGTCAGAGGCAGATTACTCTCAGGAAAAGAAAGTCCCCTTGGTCTTTTCCTTGTGTTTAGTATTTATTAGAGGTTAAGTATCATGACAATAGTGACAGGAACTCAAAGGCAGTATAGTATGATGGCTAGAGAGAGTATCTTAAAGGAAGGAGACTCTGGGTATGAGTCCTACCAAATGCTGACTATAACTCAGGTAACTCTCTAAGACCCTAAATTGTAGATCAGCATTGCTAAGAGGCATGCTCTTCTCCAGGAGGTTCTTCTATAAATTTGGACCCAAAAAAAGTTTTTAAAAAAAATAACATTTATGTAATAATAATATTAGCTAGCATTTGTATAGAATCTTCAGGTTTATGAAGAGTTTTACAAACATTATATTATTTGTTCCTCAAAATAACATTGGAGAATAGGTGCTATTTTCCTGGTAAGAAAACTAGGGCAAACGGATACTAAGTAACTTGCCTAGTGTCATGTAGCTAGTAAGTATCTGAGCTCAAATTTGAATTCAGGTCTTGATTCCAGGCCCAGTGCTACACCCATTTAACCACCCAGCTGCCTTCACTTAGACTGCAATTCAGTGGATAAGTGGGAAGACCCGATGGGTAGGGCAGGTGGGAGAAGGATGGTAGAGAGCCTTCTTTAATTCTTTGATCACTGGCCACACAGGCACCAGAGAAGCCTTCCTGGAGCAAATGGAAGAACTGGAAAGTTCCATGAGGGCTGCCCGGCATCAGCTGGGGACAGCAAGCGAGAGCGTGAACTGTGCCAAAAATAGTTTGGAGAAGACCTGCATCCAACTGGCGGATATCGAGGCTCTGCTGCTATCAACCGAGCTGGAGATTCAGCAGGCATCTGGAGCCCTCAGGACGATGGTATCTCCGGGGATCAGGCTTCTAGGTTAAAGGGCAGTAACATGGCTTAGTAGATGAGACATTGAACTGCAAACCAGGATATGAGTTCTAGTTCCAGCCATGTAACTGTAAGCAAATCACTTCTCTTTAAAGCTCAGGTTTCCTCTCTGAAATGGAAAGATACCTGAACTAGATGGTCTCTAAGGTTCCTTCCAATTCTGACATTCTGTACTGTAAGACCTCCCAGCTCTGACACTTCTGCCTTCTAAAGCACTTGTGACATACTCTTTCCCAAAGCCCCTTCTAGCTCTGACATTCTGTGTTCTAAAGTCCCTTCCAACTCTGACACTCTTTCCCAAAGCCCCTTCTAGCTCTGACATTCTGTGTTCTAAAGTCCCTTCCGACTCTGACACGCTCTTTCCCAAAGCCCCTTCTAGCTCTGACATTCTGTGTTCTAAAGCCCCTTCCGACTCTGACACGCTCTTTCCCAAAGCCCCTTCTAGCTCTGACATTCGTGTTCTAAAGTCCCTTCCAACTCTGACACTCTTTCCCAAAGCCCCTTCTAGCTCTGACATTCTGTGTTCTAAAGCCCCTTCCGACTCTGACACGCTCTTTCCCAAAGCCCCTTCTAGCTCTGACATTCTGTGTTCTAAAGTCCCTTCCGACTCTGACACTCTTTCCCAAAGCCCCGTCTAACTCTGACATTCTGTGTTCTAAAGTCCCTTCCGACTCTGACACGCTCTTTCCCAAAGCCCCTTCTAGCTCTGACATTCGGTGTTCTAAAGCCCCTTCCGACTCTGACACGCTCTTTCCCAAAGCCCCGTCTAGCTCTGACATTCTGTGTTCTAAAGCCCCTTCCAACTCTGACACTCTTTCCCAAAGCTCCTTCTAGCTCTGACATTCTGTGTTCTAAAGTCCCTTCCGACTCTGACACTCTTTCCCAAAGCCCCTTCGAGCTCTGACATTCTGTGTTCTAAAGTCCCTTCCAATTCTGACATTATATGATTCATTCAACACTCAGCACCTCTAGAATTTAGGGCAACTTGGACAAAACCAAAGCCTTTAAATGTGTGCAATTTATTTCTTCCTTTGATCCTTTTCAAAAAAAATAAAACAAAGGTAATTCCTCAAGAAGTACCCCACCAGCTCACCAATTGGAGTCGTCTAAGCTCTGAGTCTCAGGCTCTGGCCAAGAGGTAACTTGCCTTGCTCTTCCTGACACACTGTACACACACTCCCAGATCACAGTTAGATTGTCCTCGCCTTGGAGGAGTGATCATATCTATTTGTATTGGGGGACAAGAAATAGGAGGAGTGAGGTGGAAGCTGTAGAAACTTTATAGAAGCTGGTAAATCTGCTTATAATAAATATTAATTAAACCTGACACTGACCAGCTGTGTGCATATGAGAAGAGAGAGGTATTTTCCAATTCATAGGCTCCAAGTTTTTGGAGGCATTAGGGTGGGAGATTGTGGGCTGACTGGATGTTTGGTAGGAGGAGAGGGAACGTCTGAGCCAGTTTTTTCATTTGTAAAATGAGGGTATGGGATGAGGTGATGGCTAGTGTCCTTTCCAGCTTTAAATCTAGGAGCCGAAGACATTTTAGAACTTGGAGAAACCTTGGAGAACCTGAGACCACTCTTTTAAAGATAAAGAAACTTAGGCCCAGGGAGGGGGAATGACTAGCTTTAAGTCACCTATGTTGAACTCTGGTGATGATTTAAAAGAAATATGCAGCCTAATCCCAACCTTCACAGAGCTTAGTTTTGTTGGGATGACCAGAGGACCATGTGGATTTGGGGGTCAATCCATCTTGCTGATGTGGACTGGTTGGAGTGTTTTCTTTCCACAGTCATAGAGACACAGCCACTAAGATAGAGGCAGCTGCACAGAAGGCTCTGCTGGCTTCCAATACCAGTTACACTCTTCTATGGAGTCTTGTGGAGGGAACGGATGCCCAGAAGATCCAGCGTGAGCTAGAGGACAGGTAAGTCTTCTCCAAGGAGGCTGTGGATTTAATAGGAAGAGAGAAAAAAATATAAATTATTGGTTAAAGATTTTATCAACCCCTAGATCATTTTCTTAACCAGGAGCTATGACAGTATTCTATTGCAAAGACATCCTTATTATTTCATGATATTCTGAAATATCTTGATTTCCTATACTAACCTGGAAACAAGAAGACCCCAAATGAGGTGGGAAATGTCCATAAAGAGAGAAAGGTGCACACATAGAATGCAATCAGGAGTTATGGGCATGAAAAGTCAAAGAGCTAAGCCAGTGAATGATTGCACAGGGACTGGAACATAACAACAAGCATGTAGAATCATAGAACTTAAGATCTAAAATGGATTTTAGAACTCATCTAGCTATGTAATTATCAAGCAACCCAACCAAAATGCCATCTAATCTACGAAGCCCTCATTGAACCTCAAGTTGGTATACATATTTCATCTTGGTCTTCTCATATCACTTTATTTCATACAGCTCTGAAAACATTAGTGATTCCATTTTGCCTTTATCCACAATTTTATGAAGCTATGTTTCATCTACTTATAAATCACTTCATTTTGAAGAAGTTACAGAATTACTTCCCCTCCCAAAGTTCATCCAACTTAAGGAATGCCACAAAACTATCCAACTCCCTTGCACCTCAAATCAAATATACTCCATCAAAGAGAAACCAGGTATCTCAGTGCTTATAATCCTATTTTTCACTCCTCCAAATTGTCTATCATTTGTGTAGAAATTGAATTTTGGAGTCCTTGGCTACCAAGAGCCTTGGACCCAATTTGTTTTGTAATCACATGCATTACTAAATAAATTATTTGTCTGGATGAAACTAGGTCTTCTCCCCCCCCCCCCCCCCAATCTAAAGGAGTAGACAATATGCAAGCAATTGTGTATTTGTAAGATTTATACAGAGTAAATTGGAGGTAATCTCATATGGCGGACGCTAACATTGAGGAGGGAAGCCAAGACAGCAAGGTAAGGAAAGAGAGCATTCAAGGAAAGGAGGCAATTCTCCAGCAATTCCAGGCACAAGATCAAATAATTCCAAAATATTAATTAGAAAGGAGCTTGGGAGATGGAAATATGGGCATCCCAGGTTCATGATTTGTGTTGGTTTCGTTTTCATTAGATACCAGGAGGTGCAGAGGGCCCAGGAGGAGCTCAGAACATCCACAGTCCAGGCAGTCAAAGAAGCCAAGAGCGTATTAGCATCTGTTCAGCATGTCAGCTCTGAGAGGGCTCAGCACCTAGCAAAGCTCTCCACTCCTGAAATACTGGTCAGAGCACGTTTCCTTCCTGGCTCTGGTGGGTGGGAGTTAGATACTGGGCTTCCTTTAAAAAGGGAATGTGCAAGATTCTAGCTAAAAGCCCACTAGGCATGCGCGCACACACACACACACACACACACACACACACACACACACACTCCTTGTTACCCCAGTACTACAAATGTGTCAGTTTGCTTGGCAAAACCCCCCATTAAATTTACTTACCCTTATCCTTATTCTTATTTTTACCTTTCCTTGGAAATCCTCATCAAGGAATTAAGTTCTTGTCTCTGCCTCCTCCTCTAGCCTCTCACACACC
The DNA here is from genome assembly GCF_016432865.1 of Antechinus flavipes. Classification (NCBI taxonomy): domain Eukaryota; kingdom Metazoa; phylum Chordata; class Mammalia; order Dasyuromorphia; family Dasyuridae; genus Antechinus; species Antechinus flavipes. The sequence goes on from NC_067399.1 coordinate 502,554,975, forward strand.
TTGCCAGGGACCTGGACAGAAAATTACAGGATCTAGAGAAGACAGTGGCTTCTAGGGAGCAAGTGTTCACCAGAGCAGCCCAGGATCTCTTGGCTACTTCCCAGGGAGAGTTCCAGAAGATCCAGCCCTTTCAGCAGGTGAGATCCTTATCACCTCATTTATCCTGGCCCAGAAAGTCAAGGGACCTTACATCACCCCCGGGGTTAAGAGGGAAGAAGATGGAAAGGCATTGTTTTCATTCTCAACTCTTCCAGAGTCATTATTTTTACAAAATCATTAAAAAATTTGAACTCAAAAAAAAATTTTTTTTTCAGTTAAAGTTGCAAGAACACAGGATGTCAAAATCGAGAGGACCTTTGGAAACCTCTAATTCATGTTACAATTGAGGAAACAGGCTCTCCAAGGGGAAGTCACTTGCCCAGGGTCACAAAAGAATTAGTGCTAGAATTAATAATAGAACCAAAGTTGCCTAACGCCATGACTATTTCTTTTTCTTTTTAAAATGTTTTTATCAATGCTGTTTTTAAACTGCCATCACCTCATAATACCCCTCCATAGAGTTTTCTTTGTAATTAAAAAAATTTAAGTTAAGCAGAACAAACACACAGGGGCACACACACACACACAAAAGATATGCTTTCCTCACCCACAGGTTACTACCTCTCTTTCTCTAACGAGAGGAGTGAAGATCTTCTGAAACTGAGATCTGTCATTACATTTCCCTATTTTTTATAGAACCTTTGAGTTTTTTCATGACTCCAATCTGCCCCTTTCCAGAAGAAGATCTGAGGTTCCTCTTGGCTGTCTCTCTGCCTGTGGTCTGAATCAAACAACAATTCTATGAGATGTGGTTCGATAAAATGTTCTTTCCCTTTCTTGCCTCTCTCCACAGCTCCACGACAGGGCTGATGCTGCCCTCACCCTGGCCACCTCATCCATTGCCAAAGCCAGAGTCACGGCCAGGGATTCCAAGACTTTGCTGGCCGATCTGGAAGGTACAGCTACCCTCTGAGATAGGAACTCCTTCACTAGGGGACACCTAGTTCTTTCATTTAAATTCGTATCCGTTCTGGTCTTTACCCAAGCTGCTCCCTCTGGCTTTGGGCACATTAAACATAGAATCCCAGATCTGCAGATGAGAAAAATGAGCTGTAAACAGGAAAGGAATTGATACATGAGCACAGAGCCACAATAGAGCTGGAATAGGAAGCCGGGAGACCTGTACCTATTAGTACTAGGCAACCGGTTCCTTTCTTGGGGAAGAGGTTTCCTGAGAAAACCTCTCCTCCAGGTCCCTTCCTCTGTAGTGATGTATTAAGAATGTAGCACTCTGAGGCACCACGCCTTATCCCACTTACATATAGTCCCCAGAAAGAGCCATGTTGGAGTCACAGAATCCTAGAGATCTTAACAGCTCAAAACCATACCTTTCCTAATCAAGTAGAAGACACAATTAACTAAGTAAAGACAATGAAATAGCATAGCAAGGACAGTAGCAATAAAACATTTTTTCCCTATAAATCTGGGATACTCTCTAAGATTACACATAACCCTTGGGGGAAGAGTGGATATACAATAGGAGTCTATGTGAAGAAGAATACACATAAGGTAGATGTGTATACAGGATGCACACACCGAGGAGTATATATATGGCTCATAGGTAGACAAGGGCTATCTCATAAAGTGTGATACTGCTGAATCTGCCCCTTCCCCCCATATCTCCAGGATATCACTATATTGCATCCTCTGATTTTGTTCCCTGGGTATCATCTTTACAGAAAATGTAGTGACAGTCCAACTTGTCATCTCTACTACTGTAATGCTGGAGAAACTGAGGCAGGAGAGAGATTAGAGAGTTTTAATATTTTTATTAATGGGAGAGTAAGATTGACTGGACAGGACTCTCGTCTCAGATTATCCAGTCAGACAGAGATAAGTATACTGGGACCAAGGAATCCATATTGGTCCCAGGGCTGGAGGACCCAAAGAATCCAGCGTCCAGCATCCAGCTGCCAGACGCCATTCTCCAGCCATGAATGGAAGAACAACAACTTCTTAAATACCTTTTTGGAGACAAAGAAGAGAAAGGGAGGGAAAGTTTTTTTATCAGGGAGGGGAAGCCATAAAACCTAAAAATTCCAGAGACAAAGAAGTAAAGATATCATGGGTTGGTCTTGGAATATTCTAAAGGAATATTGTAAATCCATAAAAGAGTCAGGAGAGCTACTCTTTTATCTTGCTAATTTACAACCCGAGAGCGAATAATCCTTAGTTTTACTGGGTCAGAGACAGAACAGTTAAGGAAACTGAGACAGGGAAACTGAGTCAGGACAGTTAAAGAAAACTGTGGCATAACACTACATGTATGACCCTTCTGATTACACATAGATACTGTTCATAACTTCCCAAAGTTCTGTGATTCCTGCTAGTTGCTGCTAAGCAAGATTCTCTGGGCATAAAATTCTTAATATCTCTTCCTTTTAGGAAGAATGGCTAAGACTTCTGCTACCATACTTTTTTTTTTTTTTTTAACTATTTCTTTAAATTTTTTTCAATAAAAATCCTCTTCTCCTTCACACTTTCTCCCCCTGTCTTCCTTCCTGGGAACTTTCAAATTTTCCTTTCAGTGGAAAAAAAGAAAAACCCCTTTAATGAAACAGAGGACTTCCAAGAATTCTTGATGGAAAGATCAGAGCTGAGTAGAAAAATCTTAAGTCAAATACAGGAATCAAGAGAAATATACAAAAAAAAAAAAAAAAAAGTAAACATGAACCAGGAACTAAACATAGATAAATTATTCTAATATGAGGGGATATGTCCCTTCCAAACGCTATAATCATTAGACGTCAAAGTAAGAGTCTAATTAAACAGAGGACTTCTGCTGAAAAAGAAAAGAAAACAAAATCTCTGTAACAAACATATGTAGTCAAGCAAAACAAATTCCCACATTGGCCATGTTCAAAAAAGCCCTCTCAAACTATACTCTGAGTCCAATCAAAACATAATCTGTAGCATTTTCTAGAGTGTTGTGGAGATATTGTGGGATGGAGTTCAGTTATATTTCTTTGATCTACATCTTGGCTCTGCTTGTTGCAGCTTTTTTATAAAAACAAAAGCACTAATAACCCAATCACTAGCTAGGAAAAATCTCCAGTGGCCTTGTCCCTCTAGTTCTCAGTGAATGATTTTATGATCCTCTGACCCTTCCCATAAAATGTTGTTTTCTCAGAGCTTAGACTTGCCAGAAAGATCTTTTTCTCTCTGGAAAATAATTCCTTGTCCCAGGTGCCAAGGTTTACCTAGTATCTTCAATCTTAAATGTGCTTTTTGAACTGTATACACTGTAATGCCGGAGAAACTGAGGCAGGAGAGAGATTAGAGAGTTTTAATATTTTTATTAATGGGAGAGTAAGATTGACTGGACAGGACTCTCGTCTCAGATTATCCAGTCAGACAGAGATAAGTATACTGGGACCAAGGAATCCATATTGGTCCCAGGGCTGGAGGACCCAAAGAATCCAGCGTCCAGCATACAGCTGCCAGACGCCATTCTCCAGCATGAATGGAGGAACCCCAACTTCTTAAATACCTTTTTGGAGACAAAGAAGAGAAAGGGAGGGAAAGTTTTTATCAGGGAGGGGAAGCCATAAAACCCTAAAAAATCCAGAGACAAAGAAGCAAAGATATCGTGGGTTATCTTGGAATATTCTAAAAGAATATTGTAAATCCTTGAGGACACAAAACAGTCAGGAATCTACTCTCTTATCTTGCTAATTTATAAGAGATTGAGACAGAACAGTTAAGGAAACTGAGACAGGGAAACTGAGTCAGGACAGTTAAAGATTACTGTGGCATAACAACACTATTTCACTTAGAGTCAATCAACCAAAAAGTGTTTAATAAGCCTCTACTTTGTGTTAGGCTCTAAGGATACAAGTACCAAAAATGAAACAAATCCTATTCTCCAAGGATTTATATTCTAGTGAAGGAAACAAAACCATCTATATACAGCATAAATATAAAGCAGATACAAAGCAATTAAATAAATATTATTATAGAAGAGAAGACACAAAATTCCATGTAATTTCAAGGTTAATTTCCTCTTACTAATCTCTCATTTGCATCTATTTAGCATATATTTACAATGGAATCCCTGAGTTTTTAAATTAAAATATCTTAATAATTGTATTTCAACATAATAGGTTTCCTTTGTAATTTTATGTATATATATATATATTTTAATCTGGAAAGAGACTTGGGACAAAAAAAAAAAAAAAGATTAAGATCTATTCTAGATTATAATTACAACAAATTACCCAGCATTTTCCTGGTCCTGGGCAAACCACTTTCTCTTTTCTAAATCTGTTTTGCTCTTCCATGTAAATTGGGGGTGGGGGAGAGAAGGGCGGGGCAGGGGGGGGGTGGGGAGGGGGAGAGTGTAAAGAAAAGAGAAAGTGGAGGACAAAATTAAGTCCAGGGGGCATAGTTATTTTTCTCCCCTTCCCTTTCCCCCTCCACCTAACCACATTCCAGGCTTTTCATATGTATATACAGCTCTTTTGATGCTTTGAGCCAGTTCTGAGTGAGTGAAGGGGGTTGAAGGAGGTCCAGACTTGTTCCATCTGTGATAAAATCACTGTGGAAGAACTTTAAAATCAGAAGATAAAAAAACAAGACCTTTCTTTCTCAGTTTTCTTAAACCAAAAGGAGCATTTATTAAACCAACACTTGGCTAAGGCCTAGGAATACAAAGAAATGCAAAAATGCTGTCCTTGTCCTCAAAAGAGCTAAGTTAGTTCTAAATTAGACCTATGGGAGAATAACTAGATTTGTGCAAGAGATATACATATTGAAGGAAAGTGATATCCTAGGAGAAGACCTTAGCTGCAGAAGAGATCAGGAAAGGCCGCCTGAAGAAAGCACATTCTAGCTAATTTGTTTGTGTTTACAAGGCAATTAGGGTTAAGTGACTTGCCCAGGGTCACACACACACACACACACACACACACACACACACATATTTAACTAGTGTTACGTGTCTGTGTCATATTTGAGCTCAGTTCCTAGATTGTTGTCCCTAGATTTGTATTAATTTTTTAAGGAATTCAGAGAAACCAAGAAGTGAGGAGGGAGAGCAAGTATACCAGGCCTGGCGGACAGTTAGGTTTCTTCATATCACAAAATTTTTTGCTACAAGGAACTATTAAAACACACAAAAGAGAATAGTGTTGTGGGTTAGTTCTAAATTGGAATCCAAAAGGAATTCAAAACTCAAAACTAGTTTTGTGACTATGGATGAGCAAGTCAAAGAAAAGTAATGCAAAAAAGGTTTTTTGGGGGCTTCAGTGCCTCCTCTGTAAGGATAAGTCTAGTAAGTCAATTAGCATTTATTAAACATTTTCTTCTTAATTAAATTAATTTTATTCTACATATTAATTTTATATTTATGGCATATTAACTTTATTGGAAATTAATTAATTAAGCATTTTTTAAATTAGCATTTATTACACATTCACTTTATGCCAAAAATGGTACTAAACCCTAGGGATACAAAGAAAGGCCAAAAGAAAAAAAATCTCAGCTCTCCAACCAGTCACCAACCAGTTAGAGACATGTAAACACTCTGTATACACAAAGATATATATAGTATAAATCCAGGGTAGTTTTGGTAGGAAGGAACCAAGATTAAGAAAGACTAGGAAAGTACTAACACTTTTAGTATTTTTCTCAGACAGTCATGGGGATCAAATGAAATAAATTATCTCAAGTTCTTTGTAAACCTTGAGGTGTTATATAAATGTCAGTTTTTATTGCTTCCAAGTACATTTTCTAGGAAAAGGGACCTTTGTTCTTAATAAACATCATTCCAAGCTTACATTTCTGAATTCTTAGCTTGCTTCTGTGACCTTCCTTTACTACTAGTTGATGTTTGGTTATAGAGTTCAAATCCAACCTCAAAAACTTTCTACTTTGTAACCTAAGGCAAATCTCTAAGTGCCTCAGTGTCCTCACTTGTAAAATTGTAATGCCGGAGAAACTGAGGCAGGAGAGAGATTAGAGAGTTTTAATATTTTATTAATTGGAGAGTAAGATTGACTGGACAGGACTCTCGTCTCAGATTATCCAGTCAGACAGAGATAAGTATACTGGGACCAAGGAATCCATATTGGTCCCAGGGCTGGAGGACCCAAAGAATCCAGTGTCCAGCATCCAGCTGCCAGACGCCATTCTCCAGCAATGAATGGAGGAACCCCAACTTCTTAAATACCTTTTTGGAGACAAAGAGAAAGGGAGGGAAAGTTTTTTATCAGGGAGGGGAAGCCATAAAACCTAAAAATTCCAGAGACAAAGAAGTAAAGATATCATGGGTTAATCTTGGACTATTCTAAAGGAATATTGTAAATCCCTAAAAGAGTCAGGAGATCTACTCTTTTATCTTGCTAATTCATAACCCGAGAGCGAATAATCCTTAGTTTTACTGGGTCAGAGACAGAACAGTTAAGGAAACTGAGACAGGGAAACTGAGTCAGAACAGTTAAAGAAAACTGTGGATAACATTCCACACTCTTTCTCCTAAATATTCAAACCTTTGAATCTTAGCACCTTCCTCTAGATACCCAGGAGGTCTTTGACCCACCTTATGTAAAGCAAATGAGCCAAAAATAAAACTAGAAAAATGTAAGGACTCATATGGCAAGAGCAAGTCTCTCCCTGATAACCCCAGAGTTAACAGCTGTACAAAGGCTCCCTTGTTGCAAGCATGTCAGGCCCTCTCCAGTTCTGGAGCACCACCTCAGCCAGAGAATCCAGTTTGAGATGGACAGTTAGGTCTGTGGTCATTTGTGCACTTAACTCAGTCTCTGCTTACAAAGCAGCAGGGTCCAAGGCCCATTCAGAGAGGCAGCCCTCTCCATGGGGGAAGGATGAGGCTTGTAGTACTCCACCCGTCTCCACCCAGAGAAACAGGACTGCTATTAGAATACAGATTTCTGAGCAGATTATGCAGTTAGACCATCAAGGCAGGCAAACTCCAAACTTTTTAGGTGCCTCATGCCAAACTTCAAGGTCCTTTGAAATGCTGAAATACTTAATGAACTGGGGTTACAGGAATGGAAAAACAGATCAGAGAGACTGCCAGTGTCACGACAGGTGTCTGATTTCTAAAACTTTTCTAAAAAAAATAATCTCAAAAACTGAGTCTGCCAGGGAAATTTTAACAAAATAAGGGATTCTAAAACTAAAGCATCCAAATTCAATCTGAACTAGTGAGATAGGGAGTGGGGCAGAAATGCCTAAGGCAAAGTGAATAGGAGCTAGGGGTTCCCATTCTTTCAGGTATTTTGAAAAAAATATACCAATTTCCCCAATGTTCTATCTCTACCTCCCCCCTTTTTTTTTTCTCACGGAAAGGAATTATCAAATGACCATTCCCCATATAAATCCCAAGAGCAAATCAAAATCCCTACACATAACAGACTAATACAGTAGCATTTCCTAAAAAGCCCTCAAAACATATCAGCAATAATTACATAGTTTTAACAAATCCATATCAAATCTTAAACACACAGAAATAGATAATCCAGGTAAAGTTTAACAGTCAGTCATCAACCATTCCCAAGGTCCCTCATATCAGTCCAAAGTACAGTCGATGCAGGGTCCAGTCCATGGTCTCATTTTAAAACTGCTGCTTCAGGCTATGAAATGACAGGAGGCTCTCATTCCTTGCATAGTGGGTGTGCGCCGTGGTGACAATCAAAGCTGATCCAAGCTGATCCAGGTTCCAGGAGCAAGCCAATATCTGTAATTTGACCAAAATCTAGAACAAAAACACAAATCTAGCACATAAAGATTGGATCAGTCTCAGATAGAAAGACTCAGTTCAGACTGTTGCAAAACATGAGGAGGCCAAAATAAATTGGCCAGCAGTTTCCTATGTGATGAGACGAGTTTGCTTTACAGGCCAAGCAAACGGCTGCACTTATCATGTAGAAACCTTAAAGAAACGAAACACAAATATCCAGTAACAGACAGATGACCAGGCGAAATACTTAGTTGCCCAAGCATTTAGGATACAATGATTACATATGACCAGACTGAAAATAGCAAGGCATGACATAATTGAATTGCATTAACAGTTCTATTGACCATTGCTCTGATCAGAGAGAGATCAGTTACAAAAGGAAAAATGCAAGAACATAACTATAACATAACATAAGCAATTGAGTTTTAACAGCTTATCAATCAATTGTCCCAGTAACTGTCACAGGGTGGAGCTTTAAAACTCCCAAATAGCATTAGCTAATTAACCCTAAGCCCAAAAATTTCTGATAAATCTTAAAGAGTTACCATAACCTTACAGTAATAACAGAAAGAAATTTCGCCTCAGTAAGTTCACAACTTAGAACAATTATCATATCTAGGTAGATGTTACATGAGTGAACATTATACATACAAATCAGTTTGCTTTTAAAATACCCAATACATAGAAAAACATCCCAAATTGCATATTGTCCATAACAAACATTTTCAAAAGGACAAAGAAAAAAAACTATTATGTTCAGAGGTCCTTTAAATAACCTCAGAATGACCCAAGACAATCAATTTAAACTAATACAAAAGACCCAATTCCACATAAAAGAATTCAAGAAGTTTTTTTTTTTTTAACATAGCAATTAAACTTTTAGAAATACTCAGACCAAAGTATGGATCACATTTATGACCATATCTCTTAACCAAGAAAACCTTTATGTATTAAAAAAAAAACCCCAAATATTCAATCAATTAACCTAAAAGTAAGCATGTCCTTAAAAATCACACTATGCTGCACTGCCGCAATCAGATAAGAAAAAAAGCGGCAGGAACATACTTAGAGAGGAGAGGGGAGGAGAGGATTCCACGTGGCCACCCTTCCCCCACTCCTGACCCCTAGGAAAAAACTTCCCTCAGGTTCCCCACTCAATTTCCTACATGGGGATCCTTTTCAAGATTTAGCCCATCAGTTTCCCAACATCAGGTTTCTTCCCAAATCCACCCATTTCCAACTTTCTCTTTCTCCCTGACCAATCTATTTTTTTTTCCCTTTTTTTCTTCCTTTCCCTTTTCTCCCTTTTTCTCACAGGTTGCTGCAGTCAGCCAGAGACAGAAAGAGAGAGAGAAAGATTTTTCAAACTTCTTGATATTTTCTAAGCCTGCAACACAGAGGCTGAATCCTTATCTCTTACAAGCTTATTTTAACTTTTAACACAGACACACACAAACAAACATGGAGCTCCAATTTACTATGCACAGTTGCAACTTTGTTTTCCAACCAACAACATAACAGACAAACCACACAGAACATAGAACATATATCACACAGACTACACAGTTACAACATTAAGCAAACATATAACATACCCAGAGGATATTTTCCAGCTTCCCAGAAAATACCCGTCTCAGAATTTTTAAACCCGTCGGTATTTATTCTGAGACCACAGGTTGCTAGCAACAGAACAGACCAGAACCAGAACCAAAACCAGATGGTACCCCAAAAGGTACCCAGACAGACTTACTCTCCCGAATGCCGAATCAAATGCCAAAGAGATTTCGTTGTCCACTGTAGGCCGGACTGAGGCTGAAGAAACGCTTCCTTTTCCTAGGAGTGCTGGTCTTTTCTCAAGGAACAGACCCAGGTCCTGAGCCCCCCTCAGGCCTAGGTGGAGACCAGGAGGTCTCTAATCTCTAATCCAGTTCTCAGTTTCTATTATCTCGGTGGGACCTCCAAATTGTAATGCCGGAGAAACTGAGGCAGGAGAGAGATTAGAGAGTTTTTAATATTTTATTAATGGGAGAGTAAGATTGACTGGACAGGACTCTCGTCTCAGATTATCCAGTCAGACAGAGATAAGTATACTGGGACCAAGGAATCCATATTGGTCCCAGGGCTGGAGGACCCAAAGAATCCAGTGTCCAGCATCCACCTGCCAGACGCCATTCTCCAGCAATGAATGGAGGAACCCCAACTTCTTAAATACCTTTTTGGAGACAAAGAGAAAGGGAGGGAAAGTTTTTTATCAGGGAGGGGAAGCCATAAAACCTAAAAATTCCAGAGACAAAGAAGTAAAGATATCATGGGTTAATCTTGGACTATTCTAAAGGAATATTGTAAATCCCTAAAAGAGTCAGGAGATCTACTCTTTTATCTTGCTAATTCATAACCCGAGAGCGAATAATCCTTAGTTTTACTGGGTCAGAGACAGAACAGTTAAGGAAACTGAGACAGGGAAACTGAGTCAGGACACTTAAAGAAAACTGTGGCATAACAAAATGGAGTCAATAAATTCACTTACCTGTTTTGAGGATAAAATATTTATACAGTGCTTTGCAAACCTTTAAGTGCTATATAAATGCTCATTTATTTTTTCTTGTTCTAAGATGAGCTAAAAAAAAAAAGCCTCACTTTGTTCCAAGGGAAATGATTTTTTAACATTTTATTAATAACTCTTATTGAGAGACTTCAAACACAGATCCTGGGCATGATTTGTACAAGCAGATACTATATGGTGTTTGATTTTATTTTAAAGGAATAATCTCTCTTTTCCATAGATTTGGGGTAATTGGGCAGAAAGCTTGAATTTGAACTTTGTGTCACACAATAGTAACTGTATGACCCGTTGATAGATCATTTAGCCTGATTCAGCTTTAGTTTCTTCATCTGTAAAATAGGAATAATAGTTGCAACTACCTCAGAGCTTGTATGGATCGAGTCAAATCAACAGAATTTATTGAGCATCTATGATGTGCCAAGCACTGTATAAAGTATGGGGATACAAAGAAAGGCAAAATGAAGGTTAAATTTAGAACAACATTACCAACTTAAAAATGCTATATAAATGCTGGACATAATTATTATTTAATCATGCCATTCCTCTGCTCAAATGTCTTCTAAGATGGGGCAGTGAGGTGGCGCAGTGTATAGAGCACCAGCCCTGAAGTCAGGAGGACCTGAGTTCAAATCTGACCTCAGACACTTAACACTTCCTGGCTGTGTGACCCTGGGCAAGTCACTTAACCCCAATTGCCTCAGGGGGAAAAAAAAATCTTCAAAGGCTATTTACTAACTAAACTTCAAATTTCTCTATATACCAAAGTCGTCCACAATCTGGGACTACTCTATTTTTCCGGCTTTTTTAAATACCAGTCCCCTTCTTTATCATTGTAGCTCAGCCAAAATGGACTCTGTCTCACCAAACTCAAGCTATAATCTCATGCCTCCTTGCCTTTGCTCATGTTCCTTTAATACCTTCCACTGCTCTCTTTGCTTGTTGATTAATCAGTGCCCATATGCCACATTCTCCATGAAGCTTTCTCTGAGCTTTCTTTCATGAATCTTAAATAGATTTTTTTAAACAACTTTCTGATATATCTATTTCATCTATTATTAGGTATTATCAGACTAAAAACTTCTTGGAAGCAGAACCTATGTCAATTTAAACTTTACATCTGTTTCAGTACCTGAAATACAATGCATGCAGTGGGCATGTTAATAGTAACTCACATTCCCCATCCCTTTATGCTGAACACTTTCAAGAAGAGTTGAATTTTATCACTTTCACTAAATTACACAGTAAATGACGGAGCAGTCTTGTTCCCCCACCCTTACATTCCTGAGAAATCTGAGAATTTTTGGGAGACTCTCTACTCTGTGGTTGTATTTGTTCTCTTGGGTTTCCTCCCACCTCAAGTTTCTGTGTTTTCAAAAGAACATGAAATGAATAAAAAGGTTTTTATGGAAAATAATAATGATTTCATAAGAAAAATATAGTTCTCTAAGGTTTGCAAAATATCTTCCTCACAAAAATCTTGAAAGGTAGGAAGTACAAGTACTTTTATCTTCATTTTACAAATAAGGAAACTGAGGCAAATAGCTTTTAAGGCACTTGCCCCGAGTCACACAACTAATAACCAGATCTCCCTAGTCCGGGGTCAAGGCTTCTTCTACTCTCCAATGATGCTTTTGTTGAATGAATGAATGAATGAATGAATGAACAAATAACATCTAAAGCCAAAAGTTCTAAGGGTATTATCTGTCCCACTGTTGTTTTGTAGAAATGAGAAAAACATTTCCACAGCCAAAGGACCAGGCTTCTCTAAGAAGAAAGGCAAGGATCATTCAAGACAGACTCATTGGTGACAGCCAGAAGAAGACTAAGCAGGCAGAAAGGATGCTAGGAAATGCTGCTTCTGTCTCTGCCACAGCTAAGAAGAAGGCCACGGAAGCTGAACTACTGGCTAAAGAGAGTACAAAGGTCAGAACAGCTAATGGTTCCCTTGAGCTGCTTCTCCTTCTCACCCAGTAGAAGGGTATTAGGTCAAATCAGATCTTTCTGCTTAAACTGGAACCCAGTTCCAAGAGGAGTTTCTTCCTTTGAGTTGTTCTGTAACTAACGTTATTTTCCACTCAGGAGAATTCTGGTTGGGTAAAGAACTTTTGGCTAATGGAAAAAGCTATGGACTAGGAATGCTATTCATAGATCCAGAGCTGGAAGGTTAAATAACTAGTCCAGAGTCACAGAACCAAAATGTGTTGGAGATGGGACTGAATCCAGGTTAGCTCTCTCCCTAGGACACAACACTGCCCTTCAGTTATCATTCATAGAGTGGGACAATTGAGTGAGATCTTGTTCATGTGGTGCTTTGGGTTCCTAGGCCTTGTTCACATAAATCATCTTCCATCAAATGGGGGTGATTAATTCAGGTTATTCTTTAGCTTTTCCTATTCTCCTCCTCCAGCATTCCAAAGCCTTGCTGAGGGAAAGTAAACAGCAATACCGACAAGCAGTCAAACTTGCCAACCAAGCACAAGGAACCCTGCGAGACATCTCCAGGCAGGTGATGGTGTCCAAGGAACGAAGGAAGGAGATGGAGAAACTTGAATGGGTAAGTTGGTCCTCTCAAAGTCCATTTAATTTCTTCCTGGTTGGTGGTTTCTCTGTAATTAGTTGTACATGTATATCTTAAACTCAACATATCCAAAACAGAATTCATCTTTCCCCTAAACCTTTCCTTCTACCTTCCCGATTACTGTTGAGGGCATTCAATCCTCCCAGTCCCTGAGGTTCTCATTCTAGGTGTCACTTTCGACTTCTCACTATCCCTCCCACCTCGTATCCAATCTGTTGCCAAGAACTATTGATTTCACCAATGCAATATCTTTTCAATAAGCTTTCTTCTCTCTTCTCACACTGCCATCATCCCAGTGCATGCCATCTTCCTCTCTTGCTTGGACTATTGCAATACTCTGCTGGTGGGTCTGCTTATCTCATCTTTCCCAACTCTAATCCCTCCTCCATTCTGCTGTCAAAATTATTTTCCTTAAGTACAAGTTCAACCATGTCATTCTTCTACTCAATCAACTACAGAGACTCCCTATTACTTCTAAGATCAAATACAAAATTCTCCATTTGACATTCAAAACCCTTCATAAACCAGCCATCCCTTCCCTCCCAGCCCTCACACACCTTTACAGTTTTCTTACACATATTTCCTCTTCCTCCCCCTCTCCCCCACTAATATTGTCTTCCTTGCTGTTCTTTGAACAAAATACTATATTTCCACTGACCTCTTTAAGATCCAATTAAAATTCCACCTTCTTTCTTTCCAATAGTATTTTATTTTTCCAAATTCAGGTAAAGATAGTTTTCAACATTCATTTTTATAAGATTTTGTGTTTCTGGCAGTATGTAGAGTACCAGCCCTGAAGTCAGGAGGACCTGAGTTCAAATTCGGCCTCAGATACTTCACATTTACTAGCTGTGTGATCCTGGGCAATTTACTTAACTCCAAACGCCAAGTCAAAAAAAAAAAAAAATTGTGTTCTGATTTTTTTTTTTCTCTCTGTCCCTTACCTCTCCCTTTCCCAAGACTGCAGATAATCTGATAGAGGCTAAACATGTACAATCCTTCTAAACATATTTCCACATTTATCATTTTGTACAAGAAAAATCAGACCAAAAGGGAAGAAAATACAAGAAAGAAAAAGAGTATATTTATTTATTTTTTAATTTTTATTAAAGCTTTTTATTTTTCAAAACATATGCATGGACAATTCTTCAACATTAGCCCTTGCAAAACCTTGTGTTTCAATTTTCCCCCTTTCTCCTATACTCTTCCCTAGATGGCAAATAGTCCGATATATACTCAACATGGTAGAAATATATGTTAAATCCAATACATGCATACATATTTATACAATTATCCTGCTACACAAGAAAAATCAAATCAAACCAGTAAAAAGAAAAAAGAAAAAAAAAGAGAGAAGCAAAATAAAAAGCAAACAATAAACAAAAAGTGAAAATGCTCTGTTGTGAACCACACTCAGTTTCCACGGTCCTCTCTCTGGGTATTAGAATTAGAATTAGAACAATTAGAACTGGTTTGAATCATCTCATTGTTGAAGAGAGCTGGTCTTTTTGTAATAACAAGGAATTAGAAATTGAGAGCATGCCCATCAGTTGGGGAATGAGTGAATAAGTTATGGCATATGAATGTAATAGAATATTATTGTTCTATAAGAAATGATGAGCAGGCTGGTTTCAGAAAAGCCTAGGAAGACATATAAACTGATTCTGAGGGAAGAGAGAAGAACTAGGAGAACATTGTACACAGTAAGATTATGTGATGGTCAATGATATGATAGACTTAGCTCTTAGCAATGCAATAATCCAGGACAATTTCCACTGACTTCTGATGGAAAATGCTATGAGAGACCTATGGAGACTAATTAGAAAAATCTAAATTCATCCTGCTGATTGTTTCTTACAGAACAATAATATTCCATAACATTCATATACCACAATTTAGTTAGCCATTCTCCAATTGATGGGCATCCCCTCAGTTTTCAGTTTCTTGCCACTACAAAATAGGCTGCCATGATCATTCTTGCACATACAGGTCCCTTCTCTTTGGGGTATAAGCCCAGTAGAAACACTGCTGGATCAAAGGGTATGCACAGTTGGATAACTTTTTGAGCATAGTTCCAAATTGCTCTCCACAATGGCTGGATCCATTCACAACTCCACCAACAATGTATCAGTGTCCCAGTTTTCCCACATCCCCTTCAACATTCGTCATTATCGTTTCCTATCATCTTAGCCAATCTGACAAGTGTGTAGTGGTATCTCAGAGTTGTCTTAATTTGTATTTCTCTGATAGAAAAGAGAGTATTTTTTAAAAGTAGTATTTTTTTTAAAAGGTGAAAATAGTATTCTTTGATACACATTTAGCTCCATAGGTCTCTCATAGCATTTTCCATCAGAAATCAGTGGAAATTGTCCTGGATTATTGCATTGCTAAGAGCTAAGTCTATCATATCATTGACCATCACATAATCTTACTGTGTACAATGTTCTCCTAGTTCTTCTCTCTTCCCTCAGAATCAGTTTATATGTCTTCCTAGGCTTTTCTGAAATCAGCCTGCTCATCATTTCTTATAGAACAATAATATTCTATTACATTCATATGCCATAACTTATTCACTCATTCCCCAACTGATGGGTATGCTCTCAATTTCCAATTCCTTGTTATTACAAAAAGACCTGCTACAAATATTTTTTGCACATGAGTCCTTTTCTCTCTTTTATGATTTCTTTGGGATACAGACCCAGTAGTGATATTGGTAGATTAAAAGGTATGCACAATTTATAGCTCTTTGGGTATAGTTCCAAATTTCTCTTTAGAATTATTGGATCATTCCACAACTCATCCAACAGTGCATTAATGTCCCAGTTTTTCCACATCCCCTCTAACATTTGTCATTATCATTATATTTTCTAAGATCTCATCTTTTACAGGAAGCTTTTCACAACCTCTTCCAATTTGAATGCCTTCCCTCTGTTAATTACTTCCTATTTATCCCATTTATAGCTTGTTTGTATAAATTTGTGTGCCTATTATCTTCCCAAGTAAATTATAAGCTTCTTAATGGTAAGGATTGTCTTTTGCTTCTTTTTGTAGCTGTATCACCTAGCACAGGGCCTGACACAGAGTAGGAGCTTAATAAATGTTTATTGACTAGCTGACTGATGTACCTCATCTGTCTCTTTTGGAAGGTAGGGACTGGGTTGAACAAGGTGGAAAGAAACATAAGGGAAGCTCGGATCTCCTTGGAGATGGACATCAAGACCTTGTCTGTCCTGCTTACTAGATTGGGTAAGAATTGTGTCTTCCAGGGTACTTTCTCCTCTGTCTCCCATGGAAGGCTTTGTCACCACCAACAAATCTATCCAGGAACTTTGCTTAATGCTGTTGGGGATGCAAATAGATGAGATTCAATCCCTGCCCACCCTGAGATTACAGTTTAGAGGAAATGTGGGATAAGACTCATGACAAAATCATTCACAAAGTGTGGTATGTGCCATGTAAGTGCCCAGTGGCTGGTATAAATTGTGAAGGAGACAGGGAGGGAGATGTCTGCTGGGTGGCACAAAGGATGGATGCCCAGCCTGGAGCCAGGAAGACTCATTTCCCTGAATTCAAATCTGGCCTCAGACTTATTAACTGTAAGTCCTCAGGCAAGTCATTTGACTCTATTTGCCTCAAGTTCCTCTTCTATAAAGGGAACTAGAGAAGGAAATGGCAAACTATTCCAGTACCTTTGCCAAGAAAACCCCAGATGGGGTTATGAAGGGTGGGACGTCACTGAAAAAAGCCTGAACAACAGCATCAACAACAGAGCAGTGAGAAAGAGATCCCAGGGGGCTGGGGTGTTCGGGAAAGACATCATAGAGAGAGAGGACGATGGGGAAAGTAACCCAGGAACTCCAGGTGAAGAAGCTGTCTCCCCATGTGGATCTGAGAGTTGAATAGAGCCATGACAAGTACATTGACTGCCCCAGGGTCCCACAGTTCAAATCCACCCAATTTAGAGGCCAGCTCTTATTCCCGACCCCACTTGTCTCTTGCCTAGCAATCTTTTTTCAGGATTGAATTTCTTTCCATTGTATTCCATCCGTTCATATTTAGCATCCTGTGCTGGGAACTAGGAGAGTGTGTGTGTGTGTGTGTGTGTGTGTGTGTGTGTGTGTGTGTGTGAGATACACATGCAAGGTTGAATGTGATTTTCTGGAAAGAAAGATCCAAAGGAACAATTGAGGAAGAAGAGAGTACTTTCTGCTGGGGAAGGGATAGGGACCGGAGAAGGGCTCCTGGAAGGAGATGGCAGCTGAGCTGGAGAAGGTCTTTCATGAAGCACACTAGGCTGAAGATGGACCCCGGCCAAAGAATACCTGGCTCTGAAGGAGGATGGTTTGGCCATCCTGGAGCTGCTGACCCCACAGAACGATAAGCAGGGACAACTGGGGCTCTGGGTTGGGAAAACTGAGAGACAGTATCTGTTCTTCCCTCTTCTTCCCTCCTCATCCCAGGAAAGCTGGATACCCACCAAGCTCTAGCTTCAGCCCTGAATGAGACTGAGCAGAAGCTGGAGCCACTGAGGCAGCGCCTGGACGGGCAGGGGCCCCTGCAGGATAAACTGAGCCTGCTAGAGCAGGAGGCAGAGCAGCAGGAACTCCAGATCCAAGACTTGGAGAGCGACCTCAGGGAAATCCAGGCAGACAAGCAGAACCTGGAGGACATTCTGCACAGCCTGCCTGAGGGCTGTGCCAGCTGGCAGTGAGAAGCCAGCCCCGGGGGGGCCACACCACGCCCAAACCCCTGAGGGCACACGCAGCTTCAGTGCATGCACAGGGGACCCCAATGTGTGTACACGGCCATGCCGGCACGCGGGCACCATGCCCACCCTCACCACACTGCGCACACACGCTGACATCTGTACAACCATCCCCGTCCACAAGGGTCTCTCCAGCCCACCGCCATGTGGGCAGGCCAAAACTCAGAGAAATGGGTGGTGCACCCATAGCAACACGTCACGGGCCCATCCTGCTGAGTACATTCACTGCCATACTACTGCGTGCATGTATATGTACTTTTTGGTGTACAGACAGACACCAACATGTGCTTCTATAAATAATCAGCCGTGCACACATTCCTATTCCATGAATGTTTCCTGTTTTCTCCTCCCTTTCACAATCTGTGTGTACACAACCACGTGTGCTCATGCTCATTCATGGGGGCTCACACTCATGCCAGTGTGGGCACACACGCCCCCGTGGCACATCCCCACAGACAGGCCCCTCCCCGTACTATTGCTTGCATGCACATGCCCATCCACACACAGGGATCCATTTCTGCTGCCAGGTGAGCTGTAGGTGCTCCTTTTGCTTGCCAGCCTCAGATGCCCAAGGAGAGTTGTTCCCAACTCTCAAGAGTCCAGTGATGAGTTGACAGAGTTCTTGACTCCCTTGGGCTGGGAGCCCTGGATGATCACTGGAAAAACTGGACAACTGGGGCCGCAGTACTTAGAGGGATCTGTGTGTTCCCCCACCTTATCCCTTTCCATTTTTTCACCTCCTGGTTCTCTAGCTCCCATCCAGATTAAGATCAGTGTCTCCTCTACACCCATACCCCTCCCCACCACCCACATCCATTTTACAGATTGAGAAACAAAGTAGGAACACAGGGTTTCTCAATGGTATAACTTGAAATCAAAGGAATTGGGAGTCCACTGCTTGACCAGTTAGGCAGGTCTGCAGGGTCTTTTCCCTCCCTTCTTCCCTTCCTCCTTCTCTCTCTCTGCCTCTCTCTGTCTCTGTTTCTCTCTCTCACTCTCTCTGTCTCTGTCTGTCTGTCTCTCTCTCTCTCTCTCTTCTCTCTTCTCTCTCTCTCTCTGTCTCTCTCTGTCTCTCATATTATACTGGTGCTTAATTCCTACTTCTTGGAAATAATTACAATCTCCTAAGGAATTCTCCCCATTAGCCCTTTCCATTGCACTGAGGCCCTCTTACTATTTGATGCCACATGGAAATCATTTCTAAATTGCCTGCACCTTGGAGGGAACAAGGCTGCAGGTCTGGGTCAGAGTAAACAGGAGCACAGATATTTCTGTCAGCTAAAGTTATTCTGACTCAGCAGCTCAGTTTCCTGTTGGACTTTATTAGCCACCCTCTGCAGCCCCCCACAGGGAAGCAATCAAAGAAATGGAGTCCACAAAAAACTGCCTTCTGCATCTCCTTAATCTAGAGGACATCTCATTGGTTCACCTCTTCTACCCAAGTGCTTACTCCTCCAACTCTGGCCTCTAGGTTTAGAATAGATAACAGCATGGATGCAGGAAGGGTCATAGAGAGGTAGGGGAGGAAGGGGGTGAGTAAAAAGGAGGAATAGAAAGAAGGGATTTACAGAGTAGGAGAGAGCAGAGAGATAAGGTGTTGGGGCACCTTTCTGGAAGCTGCCACTTCCTTCCCTCTCTCACCAGCCCATTGCATAGATTCCTGGCTGTAAACAAGGATATGGAGAAAAGGGTTCCCAGATCTCCAAAGGTTTTTCAAGTAGGAGCTAACACTTTAGAATCTGGTCTGGAAGCAGAGCAATAGTGTAAAGCCCTTCTGTTTACTCTACAAATAAAAGGCCTTAGTAGTATGGTTGAGTTTTATTTTGATATTGCCGCTTTGTGGGGTAATGGAAGAATATACATATTTGCATACATTAACCTTTCAATCAAGTAATCAATCAATGTATTAAGCATCTTTTATGTACAAGGCATTGTTCTGGGCAATATGGATACCAAGACAAAAATGAAACGTTGCCCTCCCTCAAAGAGTTATATTCAAGGGGAACAGGGAGCGGTACGTGTACATATAAATATATAAAATACATAAAAAGTAAATAAAAGGATACAAGATAATTTGTTGGAAGCCATGTCACTGGAAAGCCAGAGAAAAAGCTTAAATTGATCTGATAAGGAACAGCCCACAAGCATTTATTACATGCCCACTGTATGCCAGGTACCATGCTCTGGGGAGATTAAGAACCCCCCCCCCCAAAAAAAATAGTCCCTGCTCTCAAGAACCCCACAGTCTATTGGGAATAAATTGGGAATAATCACCAGAAGGAAGGTAATATTAGCATTAAGGTAGATCATAAAGATTTCTTGTAGAGGTGAGATTTTAGCTGGGACTTGGAGGAAATTAGATGAGCCATGACACAGAAATGAGGAATTGTAGGCATGGGAGACACCCCATAAAAATGCAGGAAGTTTTCAGTCAGAGAGCATCGTGATAAAAATGGTATTTAAATCTAACAGCATATGTGGGATTAGAATGAGAAAAAAAACAAGAATCAGGAAGACCAATTAGGAAACTGCTTGCAATTTAGTCTGGTACTGCTAATAGACTGTGGAGCAGGAGTAATAATTAAGTTATGGGATGTATTTTATAGAAAATACTGGACTTGGAGTCATCTTGAGATCCCTGAGTTCATATTTAGCCTTCAATACTTACTAGCTGTGTGAACCTGGGTGAATCACTTAATAACATGCGTGCCTCAGTTTCCTTATCTGTAAAAGGGAGATAAAGAATAGCACCTACCTCCCAATATTATGAGGAACAAATGAGATATTTGTAAAGTGCTACACAAATGTTAGTCATTACTGTGAATACTGATGTATGAGATATATAATGTTCTTTTGGATTTGGCCACCAAGTAGGCCTCCCATTCATTCATTCAGTCAATCAAAAAGCATTTATTATTCACCTATTAATCACCAAGCCCTGATGATACACATAGTACAGATCGTACAAATGCTAAGAATGAGATGATCCTGACTCTCCAACATTCTAATATAGCTAATGTGGTTCCAGTGGTGACGCTGTTCTCCAGGCTACATCTTTTTTTATCAGCTCAAATCCCACTTAATTCCCTCTACACATTCAATAAGATGGAAAGCTATGTTCTGTTTTTAGCTTAGAGTTATGGGGAACCTTGAAGTTCCATGACTTTCTGCTGTTGATCTGATTTTCTTCAAGAAATCATTGACCCTGTCACCCCAGGATGAAGCAGGCAACTGATCAACATCTGGTTGGTGACACTGCACAATTGTTGAGATCAGGAAATGAAGAAGGAGCTCCTTACTGCCATTGAATGGCAATAAGATTTAGGAAAGCTGGGCATAAATATACAGCAGTCCTGCCAGGAAGAGGCAGAATTTCCAGATTTTGAGAATCTGAATTTTACTGTGATATTATTGTTTTGTTTGCTTCCACTGCCTTCCTCTTGCCATCTTATATAACCCTTAGATATAATTGCTTCTACTAATACCGATGATTAGAAATCACCTTCCTCCCTCTCCCCCAAGTCCCATCCCTTCCCAAACAGTGACCTGTTCACCATTGGCCTCCAATGTTTCTATGAGGAAAAGAACCTAAGAACCCATCTCCAGAGGACCATGAAGTTTATAAAAGTATCCCTATGAAGTAGAAAAAGCAATGAATCTGGAATCAGAGGATTTGAGTTGCCATTAGCTCATACCTTCCACCAACAGTGTGGCTTGAAAAGCAAGTCTTAGCTGGACCTCAATTTCCTCATCTGTAGAATGAAGGAATTGAATTCGATGACTACTAAAGTACCTTTCATAACTTTAGAAAAGTGAGTTTTCTATCAAATATTAATATTTCATTTTCTTCATGTCCAACTCTCTGTGACCCGGTTTGGGCTTTTCTTGGCAAAGATATTGGTGCAGTTTGCCATTTCCTTCTCCAAATATCTCATACTTCTTTAATAATAGATCATTTCTATAAAACTTGAAGGTTAACAAAGCTTTTTCCTTTTTTTTTTTTTTTTTTTTTTTAACTTTTTATTGATAGAACATATGCCAGGGTAATTTTTTACAGCATTATCCCTTGCATTCACTTCTGTTCCGATTTTTCCCTTCCCTCCCTCTACCCCCTCCCCCAGATGGCAAGCAGTCCTTTACATGTTAAATAGTTTACAGTATATCCTAGATACAATATATGTGTGCAGAACCGAACAGTTCTCTTGTTGCACAGGAAGAATTGGATTCAGAAGATACAAATAACCCGAGAAGAAAACCAGAAATGCAAGCAGTTTATATTCATTTCCCAGTATTCTTTCTTTGAGTGTAGCTGCTTCTGTCCATCCTTGATCAATTGAAACTGAATTAGCTCTCTTTATCGAAGAGATCCACTTGCATCAGAATACATCCTCAAACAGTATCGTTGTTGAGGTATATAATGATCTCCTGGTTCTGCTCATTTCACTCAGCATCAGTTCATGTAAGTCTCGCCAGTCCTCTCTGTATTCATCCTGCTGGTCATTTCTTACAGAACAATAATATTCCATAACATTCATATACCACAATTTACTCAACCATTCTCCAATTGATGGGCATCCATTCATTTTCCAGCTTCTAGCCACTACAAACAGAGCTGCCACAAACATTTTGGCACATACAGGTCCCTTTCCCTTCTTTAGTATCTCTTTGGGGTATAAGCCCAGTAGAAACACTGCCTTTATCAAAGGGTATGCACAGTTTGATAACTTTTTGAGCATAGTTACAAATCACTCTCCAGAATGGGTGGATGTATTAACAATTCCACCAACAATGTATCAGTGTCCCTGTTTTCCCACATCCCCTCCAACATTCCGCATTGTCTTTCCCTGTCATTCTAGCCAATCTGACAGGTGTGTAGTGGTATCTCAGAGTTGTCTTAATTTGCATTTCTCTGATTAATAATGATTTGGAGCATATTTTCATATGGCTATAAACAGTTTCAATTTCTTTGTCTGAGAATTGTCTGTTCATATCTTTTGACCATTTTATCAATTGGAGAATGGCTTGATTTCTTATAAATTAGAGTCAATTCTCTCTATATTTTGGAAATGAGGCCTTTATCAGAACCTTTGACTATAAAAATGTTTTCCCAGTTTATTGTTTCCCTTCTAATCTTGTCTGCATTTGTTTTGTTTGTACAGAAACTTTTTAATTTTATATAATCAAAATTTTCTATTTTGTGGTCAATAGTGATCTCTAGTTCTTCTTTGGTCATAAATTCCTCCCTCTTCCACAGGTCTGAGAGGTAAACTATCCTATGCTCTTCCAATTTATTTATAATCTCATTCTTTATGCCTAGGTCATGAACCCATTTTGACCTTATCTTGGTGTACGGTGTTAAGTGTGGGTCAGTGCCTAGTTTCTGCCATACTAATTTCCAATTTTCCCAGCAATTTTTGTCAAATACTGCGTTCTTTTCCCAAAAACTGGGGTCACAAAGCTTTTTCCTTAAACAACCCTGTGAGGTAAGCATTGCAGGCATTAGCAACATCATTTTGGAGATAAATAAATTGAAATTCACCTTGTTCAAAGAAGTCAAATGAAGCAAATAATGAAAGGATCACCCTCATTTTAGAAATAAAGAAATAGGCTCATCTCACTCAGAAAGCAGGGAAATGACTAAGCTATTCAGATATCAGAATCAGTATTTGAACACAGTTCTTTCCTGATTTCAAATTCAACATTCTTTCCCCTTTACTAGGCTGTCTCTTATCAACCCTCTTTTTGTCTCAAAAAAGAATTCAAGTATATTTTGCACATATTGTTTTATTCATTCTCAAGGCTTCTCTAAGAGCTAGGCTAGACAAGCATGGATTTGTTGGTGAAACAGGCTCAGAAAAGTGATCAATAAACACTAATTTTTTTTAAATAATAGCTTTTTATTTTTCAAAATACATGCAAAGATAGTTTTCAACGTTCACCCTTGCATTGTTGGTGGAGTTGTGAATGAATCCAACCATTCTGGAGAGCAATCTGGAATTATGCCCCATAAGTTATCAAACTGTGCATACCCTTTGATCCAGCAGTGTTTCTACTGGGCTTATACCCCAAAGAGATACTAAAGAAGGGAAAGGGACCTGAATGTGCCAAAACGTTTGTAGCAGCCCTGTTTGTAGTGGCTAGAAACTGGAAAATGAATGGATGTCCATCAATTGGAGAATGGCTGGGTAAATTGTGGTATATGAATGTTATGGAATATTATTGTTCTGTAAGAAATGACCAGCAGGATGAATACAGAGAGGCTTGGAGAGACTTACATGAACTGATGCTGAGTGAAATGAGCAGAACCAGGAGATCATTATATACTTCAACAACAATACTGTATGAGGATGTATTCTGATGGAAGTGGATCTCTTCAACAAAGAAAGCTCTAATTCAGTTCCTGTTGATCAAGATGGCTAGAATCAGCTACACCCAGAGAAGGAACACTGGGAAATGAGTGTAAATTGTTTCTATTTTTGTTTTTCTTCCCAGGTTATTTTTACCTTGTGAATCCAATTCTTCCTGTGCAACAAAAGAACTGTTCAGTTCTGCTCATATATATTGTATCTAGGATATACTATAATATATTTAACATGTATAAGACTGGTTGCCATCTAGGGGAGGGGATGGAGGGAGGGAAGGGAAAAATCAGGACAGAAGTGAATGCAAGGGATAATGTTTTAAAAATTACACATGCATATATGTACTGTCAATAAAAAGTTATAATTATTTAAAATAAAAATAAAAACCATTCACCCTTGCAAAATCCTGTGTTCCAAATTTTTCTTCCTCCCTCTCCACCTCCTTCCTTCTTCCCCTACAGCAAGTAATCTAATATAGGTTAAACAAGTACAATTCTTCTAAATCCATTTCCACATTTATCATGCTGCACAAGAAAAATAAAATCAAAAAGAAAAAAAAGCAAGCAAACAACAACAAAGGTGAAACTACTATGTTGTGATCCACTTTCAGTCCCCATAATCCTCTCTTTAGATGCAGATGGCTTTCTCCATCACAAGTCTATTGGAATTGGCCTGAATCACACCTCTTAATAAATATTTATTAAGTACTTTTTATAGGTCAAGTCTGCGCTAAACACCGGAAATACAAAAAGAGATAAAAGACATTCCTTGATCTCCAGGAATCTATATTCTAATGGGGAAGACAACTAGCAAATGGAGACCAAAAAGAAAGCAAGCTATGTACGGAATAAATAGGAAGTAGTTAATAGAGGAAAAGCACTGGAATTGAGAGATTAAGGAAAAGATTTCCTATAGATGGGATTGAGAAAATGCTCCTGAGAAATAGAGGGTCTTGACTCGCCCTCTCCCACACACCAGCATACCATCCTAGACTTACTAGACTCTGCGGACTCTCGGGCAGGCACACCTTATTCTTTCAGGGAATCTGTGCCCTTAAAACTCTCGTTACATATTGGGAATTTCCGCAGGGGATTCTGATGGAAGAGGCGAAAGGGTGGGAGTTCCAACTTGTGGGCAAACGAGGGTTAAAATTTCCCTCGGGCTAGGAGGACAGCAACAGGTTGAGGCGGGCTGGGCTGTTTTCTGCATATTTCCTTTTTCTCCAGCAGAGGGTCTGGGCTCTCTCAGTTGTCCTACATAATAGTTGCATTGAAGAGAGGCTGGGCTGTCTTGGGAGGGGGGTGTGACCGGAGCTCTGCCGGTCCCTCCCCCCTACTGCTGCCCCCAGCCACTGGCGCCTCTGGCCAGAGCACTCCACAGCCCACTTCTCTGATTCTCCTCAGGAGGTTTCACCGCAGAGAGCCAGAAAGATGGACTTCGGCATGTCTGTTACCCTGAGCAAGAGATTCCAAGGTAAAACGATCTTTCTGTCTTCCCGTTGCCCTTACGCCTCCATCCTTAGCCCCCACCCCCACCCCCTCCTGCTTCGGACACCTGCCTATCCCCAAACCACTTCCCATAGTCCTCCAACTTTCAATCCTGCAGAGGATTTTCCAAGTTAACTTTTTACAGCCTAGAATGTCTGGGGGAGAGATTGTCATGCCTCTTGGAAGAGATGAGCACCTTCCTTGCTCGCTTCAAAACTACCCTCTTTGTTTTCTACAGGAGGGAAAGCATTCGGCTTGCTGAAAGCCCGGCAGGGGAGGAGGCTGGAGGAAATTAACAGGGTAAGAGAGCCATTGGCTGCCTCTAGGTGGCTGGAAAAACTTCCCCCTGATCGATCTGTAGTTTCGCACGATTTACGTCGGGAGATGGTAGCTTTGTTTCTCTCCTTTTCCACACTAGAGTGAACTGGAGTCTATTTGGCTTCCCCCACCTCATTTAGTATCTTTCTTTGGGAAATATTTGTGTCTTCTCTAAAACGAACTTTTGGAATCTGCCTCCGTCCACATTTGCAACCTAAAAGTTCATTGATCTCTCTCTTTTTCCCTTTTTCCTCTTTTTTATTCTTCTTTTCCTCGGGACTATGATTGTGATAGACCTGTATTTTGCCCACCCCTTACTAAACTCTTGTCTTCCATAACTTCACCTTTTCTAAATGCATGTCCTAATTAACCCTTTTTCCTCCCTCCACTAAACAAGTTAGATCTTTCTCCCAATTTGCTCAAGATTACTGAAGTTTCAGGTTGCAAATTGTTAATCCCTAACCCAGAAATGTGGGGTAGGGACAGATCATTCTTGGTGAGTATGGTTCTGTCTTTCTCATGATCAGCGAATTTAGGATTGCTTAAGAAAAACTCAATCTGAGAACAAATGATATAAAGGCCAGTTTGGAAGTCTTAAAATCATAGAAAATTAGATCATTTAGGACTTCAGAACAAAGAAGATGAGAGGTAAACTGGAGTTTACATATCCAGTTTAATTCCTTTAACAGATGGAGAAACAGAGGTCCAGAGAGACAAGTCAAATGACTTGATTAAGATCTCCCAGACTTGGGTCAAGAACTTAGATCTCCTTACTTTGAGATCTTTGCTCTTTTCACTACGTTTTATGGATTAAATGCATATTTTGGTTCCTAGATGTTAGGAGTCCTTTCTGTTCCCTTTTCCCCCCATCTCATCCACAAGTTGGGTTCAGGAGTATTACTGATATCTCCCCATTCCTAAGCTTCCCACTTCTATGCTTTATTTATAGCTCTTAAAAGAACTTCCTGAGAAGGCAAAGAACTTTTCTCTCTGTTAGGACAGAGAGAAAAGAGATTTTTTTTAAAAATCAGTTTATATAAGCAATTCTTTTAGCTCTAAAGAAGACAAGGGAATTTAGTCTTGGGAGAAGTATGCCTGCATAATTTCAGTGAAATAATAAGGTTTTTATTTTGGACTAGGTAACCTCCACTCCCAAGGGAGAAAATTTCAAACTCTTCCTGAAAGACAATAAGGGCAATAAGAACAATAAAGAGAATTTATATAGTGCTTTAAGATTTGCAAAGTGCTTTCTAAGTCAGAATCTTCTAGGGCTGGTAGTACAATGGCTATTTACATCTCCCTTTTAGAGATAAGCTTTATCTTAACCATGTGAATTGACTTGCTTAGGACCACCTACTCAGTAGTTTTTAGAGAAAGTATTTCTAGTTCCAGGTCTATTCCAGATCTATTATCACAGACTTTCCATCTCTATCCCCAAGACCTGACCCTCTCTCAGTATATGCTTTATTCTTCTGAATTATAGTGCCTATTTCCCATGGTCTGTCCTTCTAGTACTATACTATGGGGATTGGACTTGGGCAGTATGTGCTGAGGCAGGAGTGTGGGATATGCAGTGGCAGGCTTTCTAATCTACCTGGCTATTTGTTTTGGTTTGTCTAGTAGTATGGGATTCTTCTTCCAGACATTGGAAATTTGGGGAAGTAGGGGAGCTTCTAGGATTTCCATGCACATCTTGTGTCTTTCAGGTCTCCCAAATGAGTTGACTCACCCTATGCTCTCTGCCCCTCAAAGCCCTTGGAAAGGAAAATAAGATAGGGTGCTCAGGGCCTTCTGGAAGATGCTTCCTGTTCATTCTCAGGTCAGCTCTGATGTGGAACTGCCTGGCAGGTCATCAGGAAGATACTGCCAGATTCATACTCAATTCTTGGCTCTTCATGAGGCCACTGGACAAGATCCTGGTACTTTAACCTCTTCCAGGTCCCAGTGGGGCCGCTCCAGCCCAGGGTTGAGTTACATGCTGGATGAGTTCACCCAAAGCCAGCAGGACCCTGAGTATTTGGCTGTTGAAGTCAGGACTGGGGAACGTAGTCAGACTGGAGAAACAATGGAGGGGGGCCGGCTTAGCCGGCTGTTTCCTCATCCAGCCACACCCTCAAGAGATCAGGGGTGAGCTAGAATGAGATGGAATGGGGTGGGAATCTTAGAAGCAATAAATCTTATGGTAGAATGACTAAGAGATCATCTATTAACTCCCCCTTGGAATCTTAGGGATGAGGAAACTGAGGTTAAAATCATTTGCTCAAGGATAAACCAAGATGTAGTAGGGAACTAACTTTGGGAGGGACTGAGGCTGTTTTGGGAAGAGGGAGCTTTGAATTTGAATTAACAGAGGATCTACCTCGAATGAGGTCTAGATGAGGAAATTTAATTGGGCCTCTGGAGCTAGTCCCATTCCATGTTTATTTGTCTCTTTTCTCTCTGACCCTAGGGCGGGGCTGGTCTCAACCTAACCTGGAGCTATCTGGTTTTGTTAATTCTAGGGCCAAGCCCTCATCACCTGAGCTCTAAACATACCCACAAGCAATAGCAGCTCTCTGCCCCCAACAGTAGCCACTGTGTTAGGAATGTAGGCTAGGAGGTCTCTGTGTACCTTGTAGTACTTGACTGGGATGAGTTGATAAGTCAAGGGCCAAGTGTGAGCTGCAAGACAGGCTCAGGATTGGTGAGATGAGTTTCCCCCCCCAAGGGATTTTGTATTTTGCACTGTGCTTAGAGACAAATTGAGCAGTTGCAGCATTTAGAAGTCTAGAATTTGAACAAGATGTTTGTACAAAAGCCTGGCCCACAGGTTAAAATCTCTGATATGCTTGTGAACAGTTGGAATGATATGGGAGATCATCAAAGAATAGACTGCGGCCAGAAACAAAAAACAAAAATGAAGCAAACCTTTTCTTTTTTTCTTTTCTTTCTTTCTCTCTTTCTCCCTCTCTCTCTTTCTCTCTTCCTTCCTTCCTTCCTTCCTTCCTTCCTTCCTTCCTTCCTTCCTTCCTTCCTTCCTTTCTTTCTTTCTTTCTTTCTTTCTTCTTTCTTTCTTTCTTCTTTCTTTCTTTTTTTCTTTTCTTTCTTTCTTTCTTTCTTTCTTTCTTTCTTTCTTTCTTTCTTTCTTTCTTTCTTGCCTTCTTGCCAAGGACCATTTGGATATTTATAACATCATTCACAGGTCATACAGAATTATCAGCTTCTAGAACTTAAGTAGTGGAAAGTTATTGCATGTAACTTTCAGTTCATCTTTGCCTGTGGTGTCTTGTGGGCTGGACAGTAGTCATCTCTGAATTAGGGCTTTGTCTCAAGGTACCAAAGTTTATTTTAAAAGTTTTTATTGATGTTCTTCCCATTACAATCATTTCTTGGGGGTTAAAAATACCTACTCCTGGATCTTTCCTAATAATGAAGAAAAAATAATAAAGAAAACATCTAACATAGTGACTGGTCACATCTGACTATCTGCGTATGCGTGTGTATCTGTGTGTGTATGTATGATATGTATACAATTTCATCTTGGCAGTCTCCTCTCTGCTTGGGAACAGGAGTTATGGCTCATTATCCATTTTCTAGAACATTTATATTTTTAGAGTCATTGCCTATATCCTTTTGGGTCTGCTGATTTCATTCTATATCAGGATATATTCTATGTTTATATACTCTATATCAGTCCATAAAAATTTCCCCATATTACTTTGAATTTGTTGAATTTGCTATTCACAATCTATTACATTCATTCATTCATGTACCATAGTTATTTTCACTCATTCTTCCCCTGGTGAATATTTAGGTTATCAAAAGCACTACAATGGGGAACAAATCTTTCAGTAGCGCATAACTAAGAAAATTTAGCAATTAGGGAGCAAAAAGAATTGACTTGCTCTCCACCCCTAGATACTAGGAAAGCCCCTCTTGGACCTGTCCACCAGCACCCTTGAGTTGATGATTTAAGGCCATGTTTTCTGCCAGTTACCCCAGAAACAGTTTGTGCTGTCATGGCCCCATTATCACTTGCTATGGCGCTGGAGGGTTGCCCAAAAGAGTTTGGAGGCAATTTCCCAAAGAGGAGCATGCATAGTCCTCAGGGGATTCTGTGTAAGAGATTTGCATTCAAGGTCAAATGCCCCTCAGTGACTTCCCCTCCCAACTCTCCTGAGAGTCTGGGAATGTGTAAACTTCTTTCCTTCCCTCCTCTGCACTTTTCCCATCACATTGGTGGTGCAACTGCTGGTACAGAATATGTGTGTGTACACCAAGCCAGTGGCCTGCTGAAAGTGGCAGTCAGCCACCTTTGCCCGCTCTGGAGAAGAATAGAGGTCATTGTGAGAGGAAGCACCTTCAGTTCTGATGTGCAGCCTCTGTTTGGTACCAAACATGTTGCACTTGGAGACACTAGTTGTTCTGTACCATGGAAGGGAAGCCTGGTGTTGGGGTCCTAAAGAACCTTTCCTTGTGGAGTTCTTTGGTGTCAGTACTAGGTCCTTAGGGATTTCAGTGACGCAGGGCTCCAGGTCAAAAACTGATAACCAGATAGAGAAAAATAGAAACGTTCCCCATGGGAACATTCGAGTTGGATAATTTGGCCCATAATTTGGAGGATGGCATCAGAAAAAGAGCCATTCGATCTGCTTCTATTCTACAGCTCTTTCCTCTTTTCTTCTGAGCAAACTAGAAACCTTCCCATCTGCTGTCTGGGCTGGGGCAGTCCAGCTCTAGACTTCTGTTTTTGTTTTTTCACTGTGTGTATTTTGTCTAAAAAACTATGGAGATTAAGGCCTGAGCACTGCCCCCCACTCTTCCCGCATAGTTGACATTCTCCACAGCCCAGATGACAGGACAAGGGCCACCCCAGGCCAGCCAGGTCCAGCCTTATATGGGAAAGGGAGAAAATTGCTCAGACTTCCCACAGGGGCCAGGAGGCCCAGGATTGTGTGGGCAGAGCTTTAGAATGCCCAGGCTGCCTCTGTCTGCCTAGTCTGGAAAGATTGTAGGAGAATGGAAAGAGTAATTGGATCAGCATCCAAGGATATGGATTCTAATTCCAATTCTGTTCTTTATTGACTGGGTGTCCTCTGGCCGGTCACTTCTTTATTTGCAAAAGAAAGGGAAGTGGGGAAGAGAAGAGAGATTGGATCTCTAAAGTCTCTGCCAGCTCTAAATCTGGGATTTTGTAAGGTCTTATGAATTCAGGAATTACCTTCAGAGTAATATTTGACTCACTTTTGTAGAGACACAGTCTGCCCGGGCTCTGGTTCACCAGCTTATTGCAGTCTTGCTCTTACACAGTGCTCTCTTGCTTGGAGGGATAAGGATCTCTGGTCCAAAGCCAGCCCCATTCTCATACGCCCTCCCAAGTGGTTTAAAGAACTTTTAAAGTTTTACATCCACCTTATTTCAGAAGAGTCACTTTAGAATGAAAGTAATACACATACTGTAAAATACTAGGCACAAATCATCTGAGTGTGTAACCCCTCTGAGTGTCTGCATGTCCATTCACAAGAGAGGACAGGGGTCTGCAACTGTACCTGGGAAGGCTGTGTGCCTCTCAGTGCCACCAATATATGTGCCTAGGTGAATGTGCTCAATTGGCATTGCAAAAACACCCTTCTCTCTTGCTCTTCCTTAATATATTATAAGGGAGATGGCTGATAAGCTGCCACGTGAGCCCCAGATATGGTATCACCACCAAAGGTTCAGCCGGCCTTGGCTGCTTTGGGACCGGAGTCATGGGGAGCTGAAGATGGAATTTCTTTGGGGTTTGATCATTTGCGTAATTGGTTGTTTTTCTCTCATTCTGATCATTGGCAAGAGGGTTAAGTCCTCTCAAGGAAAGAGCTTCCACGGGGAATGTGAGATCTTGGTCTTGAGGATCACCTTTACAGAGCTACTGCCCAGATCACAAGTAATACAGTCCTGACCTTGTAGAAGCTATACTGTGCTATACCAATAAAGACACTGGAACCTTTCTGTAAGGCTGAATTTGGGCCCAAGCCTTATACTCAAATTCACTTTGGTCTTTTGAGACATTGGACCCCTTTGGATGAGAGCCAGGGCATAACTGGCTTTCATCCTGTTCTTCCATTCATGGCCCTCCACAGGATAAAACAAGACCAAACAGGGTAGGGAAGGTGCAGGCAGGCAAGAGTTAGAGTTCAGAAAAGGCAGCTAAGTCAAGAAGGAACAGTCAGCTAGGCTGGCAGGGTCTAGTAATAAATAGATCAAGCTCTGATGCCCAATGTCATATATTGGATCCTTAAATGTTCTTCAGGCTGAAATCAGAGGATCATAGCTAAAACCTAGAAAGAAGCAAGATTGGTAGAATCCTCAGAAGGTCTTTATAGGACATTCTATTTCAAATAATGTCATCCTAGAACTCTAGGAAATTACGTCAAAAGTCAAAGTAATCCAACTCTTGCCTAGAGTTTGAATGTCTTCAGTGACTTTCCAACAAGTAGTTAATTGATCCCTTTTGGAAATTAAAATAGCAATAATAATAATTATTAAAATAGCTAGCATTTATGTTGTTGTTTGGTTGTTTTCAGTTGTGTCTAATTCTTTGTGACCCCAACTGTAGTTTAAAAAGATATTAGAGTGTTTTACCATTTTCTGCTAATTTTACAGAAGAGGAAACTGAGGCAAACTAGGCTAATTGACTTGCCTAGGGACACACATAGTAAGCATCTAAGGCTGAATTTGAATTTAGAAAAATGAGTCTTCCTGGCTCCAGGCCTAGTATTCTAGACACTGCCCCAGTTAGCATTTATATTTCGTTTATTACTGGTGTAGGCTATGTCTGATTCTATTCCACAGTCCTAGAAACCAGAGCCAGGGTTTAAATCCAGACCCGTCTTGTCTCTAGGTCCTGTGTTCTTTTTACTGTGCCACAGTGATTTATAATCTCTGGACCTCAGGTTCCTCTTCAGTAAAATCAGAGGATTGGACTGCATGATCTCTGTGGTTCCTTCCACAGTTAACTTCACTCCAAATCTCTCAGACAGGCTGTAGTAAGTCTTTTTTGCTCCTAAAATTCTCCCTGGCTACTTTGAGAATGGTCGTATACTACTCCTTTCAGGAAACTGTAGAGATAGAGGTGCAACCTTCCTGTATTCTAATACCAACTTTTTGTTCTGTCAGTGGAAGTGAAAATCCTCTGTTTCTTCCTTTTCAATTTGGAGGTAGATCCTGAAACAGGACTGGAAGCAGCAGTCTCTCTAGGACAAGTGAGGATTCTTCTTTCCAGGGTTCTCACAGCATCACCCTGATTAACTAATCCCTAATAAGATGGCTGCTATAGCAATGATGAAATAATGGGAATGGAGACTACCTGGGGAAACCACACTGGTTTAGATAATCAGGACTTTTGGTATAGGTTAAGTTGGACTGGACTTGTGGACAGATTCAGACTCTGCCAGAGTACAAGTGGTGAATAATTTCCCAGTGTCAGAGTTGTAGCTAGACCACTTTACATAAACTAGCTCATTCAGTCTTTCCAACTACCCCAGAAGATGTTGTTTCAGAACTTCCCTAATCTTCGTAAGCCTATTTGGGGGTTTTCTTGGCAAATATGCTGATGTGGTTGGCCCTTTCCTTCTCCAATTTATTTTTTAAAACTTTATAAACGGAGATAAATAGGGTTAAGTGATTTGCCTAGGATCACATAGCTTAATTGTAAGTTATCTGAGTCAGGATTTGCAGTTAGGAAAGGAGAATCTTCCTGGTTCCAAACCCTGTGTTCTACTTTATTACTTAGCTTCCCAATAAGGAAGATGCTATCATTCTCATTTTACAACTTGAGAGAAGTTTAGTGACTTGCTCAGGATCACTCAACTAAGTGACTGAGACAGGATTTAAACTCAATTCTTCAAGGAAGACTAATTTTTCAATCTGCTAAATCATTTTGTCCCCACTAAGCCGTTTATTTATGTTTATGCATTTCCCTTTTTTTTTTAAAAGCATCACTGTCCTTTCTCAGTAACTCCACCTCTACTACAACATTTTCTTTTGTAATATTCAAGTGGAATGAATAACATATGGATAGAACATGTTCTATCTGCACAACATCTACATGAGATAAGAAGGGCAGGGATTATTAGCCCTGTAGAAACATAATGAAAATCTTTTTACTTTCTTAAAAATTATATTTCTGTAAAAAATAAAGGCCTTTCCAGACTTTTGGGAAAAACTCCTTGGAAAAGATCAGGGCAAAAGACCACAATGGTTATTTTTAGGAAAATGAAGTAAAAGTGATAACCAAATTTAACTACACCTTCCTCAAACTTTAAAGGATTTGATTATTGACCTAAGAGAAATATCTCTTTACCTCGCCTTAATCACTGATTAGTAACAAACTGATAGCTGCTAGAGATCTTAAGCTTAAGAAGGCCTAGATCTCCACTGCATCCAGGGCCATTTCCAGTCATTTTGATCTATATCTGGCCACTGGACCCAGATGTCTCTGGAGGGGAAAATGAGGCAGGTGACCTGGCACAACTCTCCCTCACTTAAATCCAACTCACTTGCATGTCATGGCATCACATCCCTAATGTCATAGTCCTCTTCATTTATCCACTTGAAGTCTTTGTTAGGCTGGCCTTCTATACTGAGAAAGGATTAAGATATCTGTTGGAGGTGGGAAGTCCCTTTGTTGAACTTCAAAAGTAAGACCCACTAGTCCTGGAAAAAATAAGGTAATAATTTAGATGCTCCTTTATGAAACATTAACCCAGAGGTATTTTAAGATATCTTTTCTTTATTTAAGATTCCTCTAAGTGTTACCAAAAAATCTTTTGGGGGCAGAGAGTCATGTCCAGAGGCATGGGAGACTATTGCCAGTTTGGACATCTCTTTAAGTTAGAAATAGCTTAGATATGAAATGATAAATTGTTTCTAGCAGACTTGAATCTAAAATTACAGAGTATTAGTATTTTTTTTAAATAACTTTTTATTGACAGAACCCATGCCAGGGTAATTTTTTGCAGCATTATCCCTTGCACAGAGTATTAGTATTAATCTTTTTTTCTTTCAACTTCCTTAGTTTATAGATAAGAAAACTGATTCTACTTAAGGTTAAGTCACTTGCCCCACATCACATAGCAAGGTCTATGACAGTGCATACTGTGAGCTCAGCTGAGGCTTCTGAATACAGGTTCAAAGTTCTTTTTGCCATGCCATGCTGACTATTTAGAAAGAGTTCAAGACCAGGGCAAGTCACACTATGTGATGGCCTTACCCTGACACAAGAAACCATCTCTATTCCTGGGAAATCCGATTAAAATGTACTCCATGAGTGGTCTTCAAGGAGAAAGTAAGTCAGGGATTCTTAACATGGGGTATGTGAACTTTTTTTTTAAATAACTACTTTTAAATATAATTTTTAAAAAAATATTTTAATATAATTTTTATATTTTAAATATAATTGGTTTCCTTTGTAATTCAATGTATTTTATGCATTTTAAAACGTCATTCTGAGAAAGAGTCCTAGGCTTCACCATACGGCCAAAACAGGTTAAGAATCCTTTGCAATAACGTAATTTGAAGCCTTAAGTGTGTGTGTCTCTCTGTGTGTGTTTTATGTATATATATGTGTAAAGGTGAGGTGATAAAGTGAAGTAAATTTGACCTTGATGGTAGCTGAGTATTGTTGAGCTGAGCAAGCTATTGATATAGAATGAGAGAGAGAACATGGAGCTTGGGCTTTTTTAAAAAAATATGTTTTTACTGATATCTTCTGTTTCTTACATTATCAGTTTTCCAAATATCCCTCTAAATTCCCTTTCCAGAGACATCACAGAACAAATAGAATTTTTTAGAAAAGAAAAATTATCACAACAGATCAGTACATTGAAAAAGTCTGAAAATGTATATAATAAGCTCTTTGTCAACTTCCCACTTCCACAAAGGAATAGGTTGGGGATATTTTCTAATACTTCTTCATTCAACTTCTGAAGAATCTTTATAATTTTGTTACATTTACTTTTAACTTTTGTGGTTTGTGGTTGGTTATTCTTTCTATTTAGATTGTTGTAGTAACTGTGTATATTGTTTTCTTTGCTCAGCTCATTTCACCTTGCATCAGTTCATATAGATTCCATATTTCTCTATTCTTTGTACATCATTTCTTACAGCACAGTAGTATTCCACAACATTCACATATCACAATTTGTTAGCCTTTGCCCAATTTATGGGTACCTATTTTATTTCTAATTCTTAACTATCCTGTCTCTTCCAAAATATTTTGGAGTATATGGAGAATTTCTTCTTATTAATAACTTTCTTGGGGTATAAACCCAGCACAGGATTCTCGGGTTCAAAGGGTATAGACATTTTAATCACCTTATTTCCATAATTCCAAATTGATTTTCAAAATAATTGAGCATTATACTGCTCCACCAACAATGTATTAGTGTGCCTATTACTCCATAGCCCCTCCAACATTGCTGTTTACAATTTTCTTGTCATTTTTACCAATTTGCAGGTTTGTTTTGATTCACATTTCTCAAATTATTAGCTGTTTGAAGTACTTTTTCATATGGCTGTGAATACTTTGCAATTCTTTTGAGCACTGTTAACATCCTTTGACCAGTTATCTCTTGGGGAATGATATAAATGTATGTCTATAGCTATATATATCTGTATTTATACACATATGATTGGTAAATGTGTGTGGTTGTTTTTTGTACATATTTCTTGGATACCAAATCCTTGGAGAAATTTGATAAAATGTTTTTTCCCATTCCACCACTTCCTTTCTATCTCAGTGCATTGTTGTTTGTGCTGAAGCTTTTCAGTTTCAAGTAATCAGTTATCTGTTTTATCTTTTGTAATTGCTTTTATCTCCTATCCATAGGTGTGAAGCCCTTAAAATTTTTTTTGATTTTTATTTTTCTCAGTTACATGTAAAAACCAACATTTTTGGGGGATTGCGCATGTACCTTTTAAAAAACATATTTCCTTATGAATTGTGTTGGGAGAGAAAAATCGGAACAGAAAAAAAAAAAAGAAAACTGGGGGAAAGTCAATATAGCATGTGTTGATTTACATTCAGTCTCCATAGTTCTCTCTCTGAATGCAGATGGCATTTTCTATCCAAAGTTTACTGGGATTGCCTTGGATCATTGAACCATTGAAAAGAACCCAGTCCATCACAGTTGGTCCTCGAATAATCTTGCTATTGCTGTGTACAATGTTTTCCTGGTTCTGCTTGTTTTGCTCAGCAACAGTTCATGTACATCTTTCCAGGGCAGGGCCTTTTTTTCTTTAAGCTTTTCATTTTCCACTGGGGGAACCATTTCTTTCCATCCCAGTCACTTTCCCAAGTCACAACCCAAAGCACTATTATCAGAGTTCTGGGCCAAGGACAATGGCTCCCTCTTTAGTATATACGTTTGAATCAGTCCCAAGAAGAGCAAGGAAATCTAGGGAGGGCACTGAATGGAATTCTTGGACTGGAGTCAGGAAGGAAGTCAGGAGTTAAAATCCAACCTCAAATGCTTACTAACTGTGTGACCCTGTCAGTTTCCTCAAATGTAAAATGAGAATAACTTGACCACACAGGGATGTTGTGAAGAGCCAGCGAGGTAATGATTATAAAGTGCCTGTTACAGAGTGAATGCTTAATAAATGCTTATTCCCTTTGCACACTTTTAAGAAAGAAGCTGTGGACAGGACAGGATGAGAGGCAGGCAGTCCAAATGGCTGGAGTCAGACATGAAGCCAAGAAGGCTGTACTGGCCATTCAGCTGCCCAAGAGCCCCTGCTTGCTGTGTTCTCTCCTTCCGCTGTGTGTCTCTTGTGAGAGGGTGGAGGAGGTGGAGGGAGGGGAGTTCTGTCAGCAGCAGCTGCTGTGAGCCGTGGGCCAGCTCTGAGGACCATCTGGAGGAGATATGGAGGAGGGTCAGCCTCTCTCTCTTGCAGTTTGAACTCAGCTGCTTCTTCCTTTACTGGGCCCTCTGTTAGCTAAGGCATTTGGCTTTTTGGGCCGTAGGAGAAAAGAGGCTACTTTAACCTCCCTTCTCATGACTCTTCTTACCCCAACCCATATGCCTAAGAAAGCCTTATGGGTACTAGAGAAATAAGGGGTAGTGACTAGTGACTTCTAGACTTAGCAGGAAAGAAGTGCAGAAAACCCAGAGCTTTGCACAAATAGAATTCTAAAGAAACAATGGATCTAGAATGGACTTTAGAGATCCTCTAATTCAACTCCTCCATTTTACAGATGCAAAAGGACTTGACCAAGATCCCACAACTAAGTAGTAAAGCCGATGGCATGGTACAGTAAGAATATAGAATGTGCATGGTGGAAGAGGCTCAACCTTCTTATTTTAAAGATGAGAAAACTGAGGCCCAAATTCAAACAGCAAGTTAGTGACAAAAGTGGGATTTGAAATTGGAGGACTGGGTACAAATCCTGGCCTTCTGCTAATTACCTTTGTGACTGTGGGTAAGTTATTTCCTCTCTCTGAATCTCAGTTTCCCCATCTGTAAAATGGGATAGGGATGATAAAACTAGATATTGCAAGTCCCTCCCATTTTATGAGATTGGAAGCCAGGTATTCTGATTCCCAATGTGTGATTATTTTCTCTTCACCATATTTGCAACTTTTCTGTTTTTTTCTTTTTGGTGAGGCATTTGGGGTTAACTGACTTGCCCAGGATCATACAGCTAGGAAGTGTTGTGTCTGGGGACGGATTTGAATTCAGGTCCTCCAGACTTCAAGGCCAGTACTCTATATACTATACTATCTATCTCCCTCTGCATCTTCTTTTTTCAAAGGAATTTGTTTAAGGGGATCAAAATGAAAATATTTTTATCAGATGTAATTGAAAACTTACCACTTACCCTGATTAGCTCTGCCCTGCATTTAGGAATATAGTTTATATTTCTTCTACTTATGTTCAGCTCTGAAATTTTTCCCATTGTTTCTTAGGTAGGGGTTTTACTTTTGAGAAAATTGGTTTTTGAGACCTGATTTTGGCCCCATTCCCTAAATAGGGAATTATTGTATATACTAATGGTACTCAGTAAATGTTTGTTGAATGAATACATGAATTAATAAATCAATCCATCCATTTTCAAGATAGCATCAGGAGCTGTTACAAGTTTTCACAGAAATTTTGAGCTGGAAGGAACTGTCAAATATCAGATCTAGAAGGGGCATTAGAATATGATATGTTAGAAGTAGGAAAATGGTAGGCTAGAGATGACTTATTCCAACCTCTTCATTTTGGAGAGGAAGTAACTAAGACTCAGAGGAAAGCCCTGGAGGGTAAAAAGGCCTGGAAGAGAAGAAGTCAAGTAGAGAATCTTGAAAGAGAGGGGCCTTAGAGAAGAGAGACTTTGAAGTCCTGGAAGACTAGATTCAGTTTACAGTAAAATGAATATAAAAGAGAAGGCCCAGGCTGCATACAAATCAGGCCCATGTGTGATTACTGGGATTCTGTAGCCTGCTAAGTAAGCTGAGGTTTGTCTTAGGATAGGGCCAGCAGTGCCTGAATGGCCAAGCCAGGGAATTATAGCTGCCAAACTCCAATACCCCAATCAGGGTGGTCACCT
The DNA here is from genome assembly GCF_016432865.1 of Antechinus flavipes. Taxonomy (NCBI): domain Eukaryota; kingdom Metazoa; phylum Chordata; class Mammalia; order Dasyuromorphia; family Dasyuridae; genus Antechinus; species Antechinus flavipes. Next base: position 502,594,404 of record NC_067399.1, read on the forward strand.
TTGCTTCCTCCTTTACAAAGGGTACGTAATACAGACTATTGTTTTGGGAGGATCCATCAGATCCCCTACTCCAGGATCTCTGAACAATTATCTTACACTAGGCCCCTTTGGCAATCCCATGAAGCCTAATAAAACTTTCTCAGAATGATGTATGTGTATATGCATTTGGGTTTATAAACATATATATGTGTATGTCTATCCACATACACACGTGTAAAAATACATGATACAAAGGAAATCAGTTATATTAAAATAAAATTTCAAGATATTAAAATTTTTTTTAAAAAAAGTCACAAGCCCCAGACTAAAACCTCCTGAACTCTAAGGCAGCCCTCTAATTTTACAGAGGTCCAAAGTTACCTGCAGTCAGTGGCAGAAGCAGGACTCTCAATGCTTGCTTTACTGTTCAGATAACTGATTGCATGTGAAAGTGTCAGAGATTTTCACCCCTTCTTGTGTTGACTTGCTCTTTTCATTTAATCTCATTGGCTTCTGGCTGGTTGATTAATGCAATATGGATAATCTGGGAAGAGAGAAGAATTCATAGAGGGGATTTTCTTCCTCCCTTTCTCCCTCCCTTTCTTCCTTCCTTCCTCCCTCCCTCCCTTCCTTCCTTTTTTCCTTTCTTCCCTCACCTAGCCAGAATTATGTAACTTACCCAGAGTCACACAACTAGTAAGTATTTGAGGTCATATTTGCACCCAGATCCTCATAACTTCAAGGCCATTGCTCTATTTATTGTGCTTCCTAGCTGCCCCATATGTCCTTCTCTTGACTGATGAACTATATATGGTAAATGGGAAGTAATCTTAGAGGAAAAACATCAACAGTTAGGGGGATAGGGACCAGGAAAGATTTCTTACAGAAGGTGGGATCTGCCAGCAGGCAGAGTTAAAGAGGAAGAACATTCTAGTCATGGAAGACAGCTGGTGATAAGACACAGAGCAAGAGGTGAAGTGTTATATGGGAAGGAACTGTATGGTCACTAGGCCATACAGTATGTGGAAAGGAATATGAAGGCTACAAAGGAAGGAAGGGATCAAGCTATATAGCACTTTAAAAGCCAAACTGAAGGTTTTATTTTTGATTTTTGTTGTTGTTTGTTGTTCATTCTTGAAGAGCACCATGACATCAGGAAGCTAATACTGTGACATGATTTCAGTCAGGGAGGACTGGGCAAGGTCACCTGCCTCACTTTCCCCTGCAGAGCCTTCTGGGTCCAGGGTCCAGGTATAGATCAGAACGACTGGAGGTGATTCTGGATGCAGTGGAAGATCTGAGCCTTTTTAAGCTAAGGTCTTCAACAGGTCTCACTTTGACTGAGCCAATACCCAATAAGGCTGGATGAGAAATGAGACATAGAGTAGCCTCTTTAGAGTTCATAGGAAGCCACTGGAGTTTATTTGGTGAAAGGATAACATGGTGAGACCTGCATTTTAGAAGATTACTTTAGCAACTGATTGGAGAATAGATTGGAATGGGGAGAGACTCAAGGTGGACACATCAGTCAGCAGACTAAAGCAATCATCCAGGCGTGAGATATTGAAGGTCTGTACCAGGCTGATGGCAGTGTCAGAGGAGAGAAGGGGGTGTATATGAGGGGTTAGAAAAGATGTTTCTAATGATAGGACTTGATATCATTACTTCCTGCTATCCTTGCTACTTATATTCTGAAATCTTCAGCATATAGTTCTGCCACAATGCTGTTTCAAAAACATAAATTTGTTCCAATGTGACTGAAATATCAGGGAACATTTTGAGCATAACTCAAATTTCAAGTTTGCTTATATTTGATTTCTTTCAAGAGGAACATTGAAAAAACAGAAAACTGCATTACATCATAATAATTCACAAGGGCAATGCCTTCATCCACAAGCAAACTTTTGGTCTTTTTCAAGGAAAAGTGTCATGGTTGATGTGTCACTAAGTTTTTGAGCATTGTGCCCCAATCCTATGTTTTACCACAAGCCTTGTAATTTTCATTGCATAATTTTTGCTAAGGCCTATCCTTTTTTTGGAAGGGAATGTGTATGTTCCACTAGGGGAGAACTGATTGTATTCTCCTTCACATTCCCCAGGTAGACCCAAAGTCACTTTTCCCAATCTTCGTACCCCCCCATTCAGATTCTGAAGAAAAAAAAAAAAATAGAAGTTTGAGGAAGTGTGAGAAAGAAAACAAACAAATGTCCCTAAAGAATATTAATCCTTTATATATACATATGACTTCATATTTTTTCCAACACATTTGTATTTATTTAAGGAGATTTATGCCTGATCTGTAAAACTGAATTACTCATACTTTGCTTGCTTAAAGGCAGGGGGTTGAACCAGATGATCTTAAGAGTCCTAAGTTCTGAGATTTACATTCCTCCTTACTTCTGAAAAATTCAAAGTGGCAGTTCTTTACTATAAATTATTCGAAGACTTAAAGGGTTACATAAAGGTTTATATCCCATCTCTGAGGCTTTTTGTATGACCTCTCTAGGTCTCATTTTCTTCATCTGTAAAAATGGGAGGCAGAGGGCCCTGAGCTTCCTTTTAATTCTAGGTCTACGATTCTGGGTTGTTGTTTGACCCTCACAGTAATCTTCAGAGAATAAGGATAGATAGGTCATATATTTATAGTCCCATTTTACAGATGAACAAACTGTGGCTCTGAAACCTCAATTTGCTCAGGATTACAACAAGAAGTGCTTGAAGCTTAGACCTGAACTCAGGTGTACTCTTAGCACCACTTCAGGTGGCCTTGGGAAGGGGAGTCACAGGAGCCATGATGTGTCTGGCCAGGTACCTTGAAGGTATTCAAATCTTACTGAAAGACACTCCTCTCCCCCATTTTGCATCCATCTCCATCTCTAGACTTCAGAGAGCAAGTGTGAACTCACTGTTGCACTGAGCACATCCCTAACACATAGTAGGTGCTTATCTTGTGTTTGTTGAATGAATGCATTAGTGAGGAGCGTATCCAACCAATATCTATTGTCTAAGAAGATAGTAGAGTTCTGGTGCCACCTTGGATTATACCCAGGCTCGTTGACTGGTGGAGGGAGTCTATAGACAAATGAACTTTTGCGTCAGTGAATCCCCCTTCCCTTGTCTTCCCCACCCTTGAGGACTGTTCCTCTCTGTCTCTCAGGAATTTCTCTGTGACCAGAAGTACAGTGATGAAGAAAACCTGGAGGAAAAGCTCACAGCCTTCAAGGGTAAGCCTGGGCTGGTGGCCCCCGGGACTCCCCTGGGAGGGCTTCCCGACGAAGCCCTCTGTCCTGGGAAAGCGCAGAGCCAGTTGCTGTCCCTTGTTCCCTTTGGATGACAGACAATGCAGTCAGACAGATCTCTGTCCCATGGGTCTGGGCCATGACCCTAGATCCATTTTGGAACTCACCCTGTCCCTTTTCCTTTTGTGTTTTTTTCTGGAATCCAGGGCAGAGACGCTGGGTGTGGAATTCTCAGTGAACCTCATTGAGGGGAGAGTTCTTCCCCCCATTCCTTTCTTGGTCCCTCAGCCTGGCGCTCACTTTGGCCTTTCCTGCCCAGAAGGTGCTTGCCACACCTTTAGGGCTTCCTGCCCACAGGACATCCTAGGCAGGAGCCTTTCTCCTTTTCCTGTCCTACCCTGCCTCAGGTCTGCAGGACTGGCTTTTTTCTGCCTTGCTACCCGAGCCCCACTGGCTCTCTGTAGCCTTGTACAATCAGTCCATTGTGAGCGGCCCTCTCCCCCTCCAAGCAGAGAGTCTCAGGAGCCCCTGTGGAGAATGGGCATTTGTGTAGCTGCACTGGGGCAGGGGAGCAGGGGAGCAGGATTTCTGCCCATTGAATCCCAGCAGCACGGGATGAAAAGAAAACACGAACATGGAGCCCATGTTGGAAAAGAGGCAGCATAAAGGCTGCTCTGTCTCACACCATGCCTTCCAGCTTCCAGCTAGCAATCCCCCTCAAAGAAGAAATATATATGTAAGGAGGGTGAGTGGGTAGATTTTTTTTTTTTTTTTGGATGGACCCATACTTACGGGGCAGAGGGAGCTTTGTCCTTGGGCAGGAGATAAGCAGTAATATACAACTTTGTGACCCTAAGCAAACAAACTTTATGCTATGTTAATCAGTCAACAAATATTTACTATACACTGACAAAGTGCCAGCACAGTGTTAAGTATTGGAGTTAACTAAGAAAGGCTAAAAAAAACTTAGTTCCTGCCCTCAAGGAGTTCACTGTCTAAAAGGGGAGAGAATAAGCAAATAACTGGATATAAACAAGAGGAAGACAGTCAGAGAAAAAGTGCTTGCCAACCAAGAAAGGCTTCTTGCAGAAAGTTGAATTTTAGATAACTCTTCTAGGAAATAAGGAACACTTAAGAGATGTGGAGTGAGCAGGCAAAGCTTTCCAGGCCCAAGAGACAGTTAGTGTAAAAGGTTTGGCATGGATTAGAAATTGAGCATCTTGGGGTATAAATACAAGCAAAAACAAAGATAATTTTTGTCCTTAAAGAGCTTACACTAAAGAGGGAGGAGATGATAATTTTTTTTTTTTAAAAAGGAAGATGAAAAAGGAAGGGTTGAGGGAAAGGGAAGTTGGAAAAGATATCGTGTGAAGAGACATGGTGGTGAGTCCAGAAATTCAGAAGCACAGAGGGGAGAGAATGAGGCAGATGTTTGTACCCATTTCCCAAATGAAGGCACACACCAGTGAATAAGAAAGGCCTGAATGGAGGAGGGATGTTCCAGGTGAAAAGGCAGCTGGGTCATAGTGGCAAAATCCAGAAATCTAAGAAAATAGGAAAAGTAGGAAGGGAACAGGTTATGAAGAGTTTAATCCAAACAGACTAGTTCATATTTGATCCTAGAAGTAATAGGGAGCCTTTGGAATTTTATTAATAGGATATAAAATGATCAGTTTCTCCTTTAGGAAAATAATTTTGGCTGCTGAGCAGGGGAGAGACACGCAGCAACTTTAACAGTAATAGTAAAGTTCAGAAGGTGGGAGAATGTTGACTTATAGGGTCTTTGTTTGGAGATGTCCAAAAGGCAATTGGAGTTTTGTGATCGTAGCTCAGTAGAGAGACTAGGACTGGATGTGAAAGTCTGGAAATTGGATGCATAAAGATGGCACCTGAGTTCTTGACAGCTGAGGCATTCACCAAGTAAGAGAGTTTAGAGTGAAAAGAGAAAGCTCAAGACAGAACCTTGGAGAACATCCATGATTAGCTATTGACACAACACAGGTGAAAACCTAGCAAAGGAGATTGAGGAGGAAAGATTGGACGATGTTTCCTTTCATGACATTTCTTTTATTCCCTCGGTCTCATAAATCACTAGGCTACCTTTCTTCTAAGTGGTTCAAAGAATGTCCCATGTGCCATCTTAGTGATTTTTTTTTTTGTGGAAAATTTAAAGTTTTATTAAAAACGTTATTAAAATCAATATAACCAACTTAACTTGATTTGCAAATATTTGCATCTGAATTAATTTCAGTACTCTTTAAATTAACTTAGCCTCCTCAACTCCATCTCTTAAATGTTCCTGACTTCCTTCAAGATTCAGAAAAAGGGGAAAAATTTTATACAACTTTATTATATATTTAAAAGGAATAACATGTTGTACATAATAAATTTGCAGTTTCTTTTTTTATACTTTGTTTTGGAGATGTTTATTTTATAAATAAAAATTAAATAAGTAAAAAATTAAAAAGATTCAGCTCAAATCTCACTTTCTGCAAAAGACCTTTTAGTCCTGAAGTCCACATCAGGATTGTTTCTTTTCTCATTTTTTTTACTCTTATATAGTCATAGTGTATTCTATCCTAGTGCTGTTTTTTCCCCCCCTTTACATTATTCTATAAAGGTGTTAGGGTTATAGAATCATAGATCTGGAGCTGGAAGGTACTTAGCAGCCATTGGTCCAACCCCATAATTTTACAGATAAGGATCCAGAAGCTGAGAAGTCAAGATTTGCCTAAGATCACAGATAGTAAGCAGCAGAAGTAAGATTCAAACCTAGGACTTCAAACTCCAAATCCAGGACTCTTTCCACCTGACCATCTAAATTCCTTATTGTTGTTTTTTAATTCCTCCAATTTATTGGTCTCAAATGCATAATACTATTCTATTATATTGATGTATCATAATTTAACCTTTAATACCCTTATTTTTAAATATTTGAGTTGTTTTTAAGTTTTTGTTTATTTTTGGAAATACACACACACACCACACATATGAAATGCTGCTTTGAGATTTTTTTTTTTTAATAGATTGCTCCTTCTAAAAATGAGTCTTTAAGGGTATATTCCCAATGACTGTAATGGGTAGAAGGATGTGATTATTTTTGTAACTTTTACTACACATTGCCAGACTATTCCCTAAAAAGATTCTGCAAGTTTGCAATTCCACTTGTAATGAATGAATGCACTTGTTTCTCCATGATTTCTTATTTATTTTCATACTATTACTGAGAGAGAGGGAAGAAGCAGGTAATAATATCACCTCCACTTTCCTGAAAGGAAAACTAAAGTCTCGGAGAGGTTGAATGCCTCATTTCAAGATAAACTGGATGTCAATGGAAGAATGTAACTAAGGATGAAAGAAAATGCAGATTCTCTTAGTAGGAAATAATAGTTCAAATTTATGTAATTATTGAGATTTATAATGTTTTCTTCACAATCCTATGAAGTAGATGGAGGAGCATCCTCATTATCCCTATTTTATAGATGAGAAAATTGAGATTCAGGATTAAATGACTTGCCTTTTGGCATACAGCTAAAACGTCTTAAAGTCAGGACTTGAACTCAAGTCTTCTGACTCAGGTATTTCCAGACTTTTGGGGAAAATCCTTCGAAAAAGAGAATGATAGATCAGGACAAAAGAACACAATGGTTTTTTTTAAGGAAAACAGAGTAAAGATGATAACTTTCCCCAAACTTGAAGTGATTTGATTATTGACCCATCTGAGGGAGGTCTGTTTACATAAGCCTTATTCATTGATTTGGCATTGCTTCGGGCAAACTGAATCTGTTAAAGACTTTAACTTAAAGGAGCCTCGGTCTCCCACTGCCTCCAGGGCTATCTCCTTGTCCTGATTCTCCATCCTGCCACTGGACCCAGATGGGCTCTGGAGAGGAAAATGAGGCTGGTGACTTTGCAACAGCCCCCCTCACTTAAATCCAATTCACTTGCATGTGTTGGCATCTTGTCTCTGATGTCAAGGTCCACTTCAAAATGGAAGAACAAACACTGACTCAGTTCAGTGCTCTTTTCTCTCCCCTTTCCTGTTCTCCTGAGCCAACTAACGTTAATCTGGTCCTTTGATGAAGTTCTTGACACGGTCCCTGGTTTCTAGCTAACGTAGACTCTTACTCTGTCTTACAGAGAAGTATATGGAATTTGACCTGAACAACGAAGGAGAAATTGGTAAGTCAATGCACTAAGGACTAAGTGGAGCTGAGAAATTCCATGGAGGTGGGTGAGGGAGAGGGAAGGTGGTAAGGAAAATGCATGCATACAGGGGTCATACCCATGGGTGATGGGTAAGAGTCCACAATGACCTGTGCATATGATTGGGAGAGAATCACAGAATTTAGAGGGGAAAGGGATCTCATTAACTAACTCAGTCAGCTCATGTCCGAATAAGTGATCATCCAGCCTTTGCTTGAAGACATTCAAGGAGTAGGGACCCACTGCCTCAGAAAGAAGACTGACATTCCATTTTAAATAACTCAATTCTTTGGAAGTTTTTCCTGATGTCAAGCCTTTATAACTTTTCTTCCTTTCCCCACCTCCCATGCCCCCATTTGGCTGTTTTTTTTTTAATTTATTATTATTATAGCTTTTTATTTAAAAGATGGGTAATTTTTCAGCATTGACAATTGCAAAATCTTTTGTTCCAACATTTCCCCTCTTTCCCCCCACCCCCTCCCCAGATGGCAGGTTGACCACTACATGTTAAATATGTTAAAATATAAGTTAAATACAATATATGTATACATGTCCATACAGTTATTTTGCTATACAAAAAGAATTGGATTTTGAAATAGTGTACATTTAACCCATTAATTGGAGAATGGCTGAATAAATTGTGATATATGAAATCAAAGAAATAAATGCAGGTGGACAAAAATAGAGGGATTGGGAATGCTATGTAATGGTTCACAGTCATCTCCCAGAGTTCTTTCCCTGGGTGTAGCTGGTTCAATTCATTACTGCTCTATTGGAACTGATTTGGTTCATCTCATTGTTGAAGAGGGTCACATCCATCAGAATTGATCATCATACAGTATTATTGTTGAAGTATATAATGATCTCCTGGTCCTGCTCATTTCACTCAGCATCAGTTTATATAAGTCTCTTGAGGCCTTTTTGAAATCATCCTGCTGGTCATTTCTTATAAAACAATAATATTCCATAATATTCATATACTACAATTTATTTACCCATTCTCCAATTGATGGGCATCCACTCAGTTTCCAGTTTCTGGCCACTACAAACAGGGCTGCCACAAACATTCTTGCACATACAGATCCCTTTCCCATCTTTAAAATCTCTTTGGGATATAAGCCCAGTAGTAACACTGCTGGATCAAAGGGTATGCACAGTTTGATAACTTTTTGAGCATAGTTCCAAATCTCTCTCCAGAATGGCTGGATGTATTCACAATTCCACCAACAGTGTATCAGTGTCCCAGTTTTCCCACATCCCCTCCAACATTCCCCATTATCTTTCCCTGTCATTCTAGCCAATCTGACAGGTGTTTAGTGGTACCTCAGAGCTGTCTTAATTTGCATTTCTCTGATTAATAATGACTTGGAGCATCTTTTCATATGGCTAGAAATAGTTTCAATTTCTTCGTCTGAGAATTGTCTGTTCATATCCTTTGACCATTTATCAATTGGAGAATGACTTGCTTTCTTATAAATTAAATTCTCCATATATTTTGGAAATGAGGCCTTTATCAGAACCTTTGACTGTAAAAATGTTTTCCCAGTTTATTGCTTCCCTTCTAATCTTGTCTGCATTAGTTTTGTTTGTACAAAAACTTTTCAATTTGATATAATCAAAATTTTCTACTTTGTGATCAGTAATGGTCTCTAGTTCTTCTTTGGTCATAAATTCCTTCCTCTTCCATAGGAGTGAGAGGTAAACTATCCTATGTTCTTCTAATTTATTTATAATCTCATTCTTTATGCCTAGGTCATGAACCCATTTTGACCTTATCTTGGTGTACGGTGTTAAGTGTAGGTCAATGCCTGGCTTCTGCCATATTAATTTCCAATTTTCCCAACAGTTTTTGTCAGTGAGTTCTTATCCCAAAAGCTGGGGTCTTTGTGTCTGTCAAACACCAGATTATTGAAGTTATCGACTATTTTGTCTTTTGAACCTAACCTATTCCACTGATCAACTAGTCTATTTCTTAGCCAATACCAAATGGTTTTGGTGACTGCTGCTTTATAATATAATTTTAGATCTGGTACAGCTAGGCCACCTTCATTTGGTTTTTTTTTCATTAATTCCCTTGAAATTCTTGACCTTTTGTTCTGATAAAGGCCTCATTTCCAAAATATATAGAGAACTGACCCTAATTTATAAGAAATCAAGCCATTCTCCAATTGATAAATGGTCAAAGGATAGGAACAGACAATTTTCAGATGATGAAATGAAACTATTACCACTCATATGAAAGTGTTCCAAATCACTATTGATCAAAGAAATGCAAATTAAGACAACTCTGAGATACACTACACACCTGTCAGATTGGCTAAGATGACAGGAAAAAATAACGATGAATGTTGGAGGGGATGCGGGAAAACTGGTTCACTGATGCATTGTTGGTGGAGTTGTGAAGGAACCCAACCATTCTGGAGAGCAATCTGGAATTATGCCCAAAAAGTTATCAAACTGTGCATACCCTTTGATCCAACAGTGTTACTTCTGGGCTTATATCCCAAAGAGATACTAAAAAAGGGAAAGGGACCTGTATGTGCCAAAATGTTTGTAGCAGCCCTGTTTGTAGTGGCTAGAAACTGGAAAATGAATGGATGCCCATCAACTGGAGAATGGCTGGGTAAATTGTGGTATATGAATGTTATGGAATATTATTGCTCTGTAAGGAATGACCAGCAGGATGAATAGAGAGAGGCTTGGAGAGACCTACATGAACTGATGCTGAATGAAATGAGCTGAACCAGGAAATCATTATACACTTCGACATATTGTATGAGGATGTATTCTGATGGAAGTGGATTTCTTTGACAAAGAGACCTAACTGAGTTTCAATTGATAAATGATGGACAGAAGCAACTACACCCAAAGAAAGAACATTGGGAAATGAATGTGTACTATCTGCATTTTTGATTTTTTTCCCGAGCTATTTTTACCTTCTGAATCCAATTCTCCCTGTGCAAGAAGAGAACTGTTCGGTTCTGCAAGCATATATTGTATCTAGGATATACTGCAACATAATCTAATATATATATAGGATTGCTTGCCATCTAGGGGAGGGGGTGGAGGGAGGGAGGGGAAAAATTGAAACAGAAGCGAGTGCAAGGGATAATGTTGTAAAAAATTACCCTGGCATGGATTCTGTCAATATAAAGTTATTATTAAATAAAATAAAATTAAAAAAAAAAAAAGAAATTCTTGACCTTTTGTTTTTCCATATGAACTTGGTTGTTATTTTTTTCTAGGTCATTAAAATGGTTTTTTGGGAGTCTGATTGGTATAGCGCTAAATAGATTGGTTTAGGTAGTATTGTCATCTTTATTATATTTGCTCATCCTATCCAAGAGTATTTGCTCATCCTATCCAATATCTAGAAATTCAAATATGGGCCATGCCAGACTAAAGTTAGTTCTTTTTTGGACAACTTTTTTATACCTCAGATGAGATATAGATCAGATAGTAGTACAATCAGATGGGTTCAGAACTGATTGAGTGGCTGAATTCAAAAAGTGGTTGTTACTATTTCAAAGTCAAGATGGGAATTGGTTAGATCTGACTTTATTTGTGTGGAAAGTGTTTTGTAGTTTTGCTCATATAGTTCCTGATTTTCCCTTGGCAGATACCCTCACCCCTATTTGTAACATTTCAAGTGAAGTTTGGGTTTCTAGGAAGTGTATTCATTGTTTTTTTTTTTTTTAATTTAATTTTATTTAATAATAATTTTATATTGACAGAATCCATGCCAGGGTAATTTTTTTACAACATTATCCCTTGCACTCGCTTCTGTTTCGATTTTTCCCCTCCCTCCCTCCACCCCCTCCCCTAGATGGCAAGCAGTCCTATATGTTAGATATGTTGCAGTATATCCTAGATACAATATATGTTTGCAGAACCGAACAGTTCTCTTGTTGCACAGGGAGAATTGGATTCAGAAGGTAAAAATAACCCGGGAAGAAAATCAAAAATGCAAATAGTTCACATTCGGTTCCCAGTGTTCTTTCTTTGGGTGTAGTCCATCACTTATCCATTGATGATAATGGATCAATTAGATCTCTTTGTCAAAGAAATCCACTTCCATGAGGTATTCATTGTTTTAGGATTTTTCCCAACTCCTGGACTCCAAGGTAAAAAGCCTTTTACTGGAGTTAATTGTCTACCACTGAAGTCAAACCTAGCCTCTGGCATTGCTAATACCCTTCACTTCTCACTCCTTTTAGAGTCTTTCATTTCTTCCAAACTCCACCTCATATTCAGCAATTGCCTGAAATTTTAGATCTGAGAGGGACCTATGGGATATTGGATATTGAACTGTATCTTGGCCCCAGAAACATTTCTGCTATTTTAACAGCAGACAAGAAGTCAAATGCCTTTAAAATGCCTTAGGTTTCTGTTCTTAAACTGTTTCCCTCAATTTTCTTTTTAAATAATCAAATAGGGGCAGTTAGGTGGTATAGTAAATAGATTATCAGGCCTGGAGTCAGAAGGAACTGAGTTTAAATCTGGCCTCATGCATTTACTAGCTGTGTGATCCTGGGCAAGTCACTTAACTCCAATCGCCTCCTCCTCCTCCCCCAAAGTAATCATACATAGACATGTTAAAAAAAACAGTTTTGAAAAATTAAGCAGCTTGAGCTTGAGCATGGTGGATAGAGAGTAGGCCTTGGACTTAGAATGTTCTGTCTCCAACATACCTGTTCCTCTGGGCAACCCTCTATGCTAATAACCTGTAAACTTACAGGCCAGGAAACGAATACTGGGAAAATTTTAGAATGGATCACAAAAAAAGATGATTAACAAATATCTAGAAATTCAAATATGGGCCATGCCAGACTAAAGTTAGTTCTTTTTTGGACAACTTTTTTATACCTCAGATGAGATATAGATCAGATAGTAGTACAATCAGATGGGTTCAGAACTGATTGAGTGGCTGAATTCAAAAAGTGGTTGTTACTATTTCAAAGTCAAGATGGGAAATATCTTGGCCCCTTTATCATGAATTGGGTAAAAGCAGATACTATGCTTATCAAATTTTATCAAATTTGAAGATGACACAAAACTGAGAGCCTACTGGCTTTCCTGGCTTTTCTCATGTCCCAGCTAAAATCCTGTCTTTCATAGGAAGCCTTTCCCAATCCCTCTTTAATTCCTCTTTTAATTAATTTAATTGATTTAATTTAATTAATTGCCTTCCCTCTTTTAATTATTTCCTATTTTTCCCGAATAATTTATTTATATATTTATATTAGGTTGCTTGCACAATCTCCCATTGAATTGTGAAGTCCTTAAAGAAAAGGACTATTTTTTGGCCTCTTTTTGTTTTCCAAGTGCTTAGCACATATTAGCTGGTTAATAAATGTTTATTGACTGACCACTTCCCATAATCCAATCTGTTACCAAGGCCTATTGATTTCACCTCTGTAATATCTCTTGAATATACCCCCTTCTTTCAAAATCTGTCACTACTCTAGTACAAACCCTCAAGTCTAGACTATTGCAATAGACTGCTGATATATTGGCCTACCTCATGTCTATTCTCATTCCAATTCTTGCTCCATTCAGTCATTAAAATGATTTTTTTTCAAAGTCCTTTACAACCCAGCTCCTTCTACTCTTCCAGTCTTCTTGTATCTTCCAGACAAGTATTCTTCAGTCCACTGGCTTCTGGGTTGTTTCAGGAAGAATACACTCCATCTTTCAGCTCTGAGCATTTTTTTGTGTTTTCTTTTTTTTTAATTTTATTTTAATAGTATTTTTTTTTTCCAATTACATGTAAAGATGGTTTTCAACATTGATTTTTTTGAGATTTTGGGGTCCAAATTTTTCTCCCTCCTTCCCTTACCTTCCCCTCTCCAAAACAGCAAACCTGATATAGGTGGTACATGTACAATCATTTAATCATGTTGTGAAAAAAAAATCAGAATAAAAGGGAAAAAAACACAAGAAAGAAAAAAACAAAACAAAAAGGTAAAAATAGTATGTTTCACTCCATATCCACATTTTCTATCTTACTACCATTGGAATTGTCTCGGTTCACTATATTGCTGAAGAGTTAAATCTATCATAGTTGATCATTACGTAATCTTGCTTTTACCATGTACAATATTCTCCTGGTTCTGCTCAACTTCAGTCAGCATCAGTTCCTGTAAGTGCCTCTAAGCTTTTCTGAAATCAGCCTGCTCATCTTTTAATAGATCAGTAATATTCCATTGTATTTATATACCAGAACTTGTTCAGCCATTCTCCACTGGATGAGCATCCACTCAATTTCTAATTCTTTGCTACCACAAAAAGCTGCTACAAATATTTTTGCACATGTAGATCCTTTCCCCTCTTTTATGATCTCTTTGGGATACAGATGCAATAGTGACACTGCTAGATTAAAGAATGTACACCATTTTTATAGCCATTTGAGCATAGTTCCAAATTTGAACATTTTCTCGGGCTGGTTTTCCTTTCTTTGTTCTAACTACTGACCTCCCTGACTTCCTTTTAAGTCCCAACTAAAATCTCACCTTCCACAGGAAGCCTTCTTGCACCCCTTTTAATTCCAATACCTTCTCTCTTTCTATTTATCCTAGTTTGCTTTGTGCAACTTTGCTTTCTATCCTTCCCATTAGATTGTAACCTTTTTGAAGGCAAAGACTTGTCTTTTGTCTCTTTGTATTTCCAGTGCTTAGTACAATACCTTGTACACAGTAGATACTTAATGTTTATTGATTGATTACTTAGATAGCTTAACATAACAGAGTTGACAGAGTTAGGATCCAAAAGGACCTTAGCATGCTAGACTACTGGACTAATCTAATCTAATAAGTGACAAATATAAATTGTTGTGCCTGGCTACAAAAAAATCAACAAAAGTTGGTCAATAAAATCAACAAAAATCATTAGTGTAAGATGGAGGAGGATCAAATAATTCTGAAAAAGATCTGGGAGTTTTAATGTGAATACAGGGTCAATGAGAGTCAGTGGTAATCCCCTAACGCAATCTTGGATTGAGTCATGAGGGGCATAGCTTCTAGTAATAGAAAGGTGTACTTTGTTGTCATCAGATCTCATACAGAATATTATATTTATTTCTTGGAATCTTTGTTTAAGAAGTGTCTAGAAGAAGGCAGTTGAGGGAAATGAACATGTTTGTCTTAGAGAAGAAAAAACATAAGGGAGACAATGATAGCTACCTTTAAATATTTGGAGAGCTGTAATTTGGAGAAGCCACTAGTTTTGGTTGGAGTAATCCAGAGCAAAATCACGAGCAATGGTTGAATGTCTTGAAAGGAGGAGAAATTTCAGCTCATCATCAGGAAAAATCTTCTTAACATTTAAAGCTGTCCAAAAGTAGAATGGCACAGAGAAGTTGTAGTCTCCCTGTCTTTGGAAATCTTCAAGGAAAGACAGCTTAATAGGAAAGCTACAGTGGGGATTCTTTCATATATGGACTGAAATAGGTGGTTTCTGAGATTCTTACCATCCCCAAATTCTTTAATTCTATAAAGTTATAAAGCAGATGTCAGTATACATTAATTAAGAGAATTCCTTTTCTGAGAGTTCACCATGTTGATGAAATCACAGGTCCTGACCATGTACATACATACATACATATTTATACATACACACATTTATTATATATGAAATATGTATTTTGAGGAGAGCAATGTGACATTTCTCCATTGGTTTTTTGGTACACAACTGGGTAGGCAGAGTGTCACTAAAATCTTTTTTGTAAAATGCAAGGGAAGGGAATTAAGGGATAGATAGAGAAAAGTGATTTTTGAAAAAAAAAACAACAAACATTTAGAAAAACATATCATTTGCCATATAGGATGGCTTCTGAGAGGTAGAAAGGTTAATTCTAGAGGTGTAAGGTGTAATTCTAGAGGTAGAAAGAAATTCTAAAGGTGTAAAAACCAAAATATATCAATAAAATTTTATATTGAAAAGAAAGAATAAGCACTGGTCTCACTCCCGTTTACTCTTTCATCCTAAAGCCTTGAAACTAGCTTGGCAGTCTCCGCCCCTGATTGCTGATAATGCATTGTTTCAAAGGAGAGCAAGGGTGGTGGAGGGGAAGGGGTTGAGGATGGGGTGGGGATCTGTCCAAAGCACCAACTCCGCAGGGGTGGGGGTTCTTTGCCTGTGTGTGCTTTCTTTGTTTTTCTTGCATTTTTTTCGTGTTTGTTTTCCTGCTCTGCGTGGTATTTTTGGCATCTCAGTTCCTCCCAGCTGGGGAGGTGCCCCTTCATTTCCCCATGGGGGGGGCATTGTGAGGAGCTGGCACCTGCTGTTCTGCTGAATTGCAAAAAGTACATGTCGGCTTGCCAACTTGCTACCCCCACCCTATCATGAAGTTAAAAAAGAAGCTACAACCAATAGAGACATGACTATTTCAGGAAGGGGCAACAGGAGACAGAAATGAACTCTACTTTAACTTCCTTCAAAAATCCAGCAAACATTTATTAAGAACCTACTGGATGACTGTTCTGGGGATATAAAGATACAATCTCATCCTGTGATGAATTTATGTTTTAATAGGAGTTCATGCATATAAAATAAGTATCAATCAATTAGCATGCACTTATCAAGGTCTTTTTAATGTGTCAAGCATGGTCCTAGGCACTGGGAATACAAACATAAAGAATGAAACAAGGGGACAGTGAGGTTGTACAGTAGATAGAGCTCTGGCTCTGTCAGGAGGACCCAAGTTCAAATCTAGCCTCAGATACTTACTATCTGTGTAACCCTGGGCAAGACACTTAACCCTGATTGCCTCAAATTAAAAAAAGAAAAAGAAAACTAATGTTTTTTGTTTGTTGTTTTGGTTTTTTTAATGAAGTAAGCAGTCTACTCTAAGGTTCACATTCTCACTGGTATATTTCAAGGTAAACTGTGATTTAAAATAAAGAAAATTCAAAGAAATTTTGAGATGAATGAAATCATTTGCAGTAGGATATCAGAGAAAACTTAATAGAGAATGTGGCACCTGAGCTGGATCTTGAAGGGAAAGAAGAATTTCATCAAGTGGAAATATGAAGGGTGTGCATCTCAAACATGGAAGCAACAGAGTGCAGGACAAGATTAAAGAGTAATTTAGCTGGAATATAAAGTAATTAAAGGAGAGTAAGATGAAATGAGGCCAGAAAAGGAGGTTGGAGCCAGATTGTAGAGAATTTCAAATTCCAGATCAAGAAATCTGTAATTTATCCTAAAAGCAAAAGTGAGCCCTAGAAGATTCTTGAGTAGGTAACAATATAGTCAGATCCACTCTGATCCCATGTAGTTATTAATACATTTTATAATATTTTTATTATATCTTTTATATCTTCATTTCCAAATATATCTTTCTCCCTTCCCTACCCAAAGAACTATCCTTTGTGACAAAGAGCAAAACAGGTAGAACAAAAAGGCACTTCTGTATAACTAATTAGTACATCAATTAAGACCAACAGTAACATTCTACAACCAGAGTCTCCCTTCTCTACATAGAAAGGAGGGAAGGAGTTCTATTTTCTCATCTATCCTTCAGTCCAAGCTTTGACATTCTTTAGTGTCTCCTCAGAAGAGAGTCCCCACTGATGGGTATTAAAACCTCGCTTTGAGTGCCATATCACTTTTTCCCACTCCTCAGTACTTTCATAGAGAAAACATTAGAAACATAAAATCTTTTTTTTTTAATCTGAGCAAGATAACATCTTTTTCTTTAATAGCTTTCTTTCCAAATACATGCAAAGACAATTCTCAACATGCATCCCTGCAAAACCTTGTATTCCAAACTTTTCTTCCTTCTTTCTCCCCACCTCTTCCTATAGGCAGCAAGCAATCCAAGATAGGCCAAACATGTTCAATTCTTCCAAACACATTTCCAAGTTCATCATACTGCAAAAGAAAAAGAAACGAGGGGGAAAAAGCAAACAATAAAAATAAAAAGGTGAAAACAACATGTTTTGATCCACATTTACTCTTCACAGTTCTCTCTCTAGATGTAGATGGCATTTTCCATCACAGGTCTATTGGACTTGTTTTGAATCACCTCATCAAGTTGAGAAGAGCCAAGTCCATCACAGTTGATCATCACATAATCTTGTTGCAGTGTACAAGAATCATAAAATCACAGATCTGGAAAGGAACTTAAAAAACACAATGAGCATCAGAACAGAACTGGAAAGACTGTTAAATATCATCCAGTCCAATGATGTCAAATTCAAATAGAAAGGATCTCTGCAGATCACATTTTGACTTAGAAAACCATAATTTAACATTGTGTTGCACTGTATTTTTATTTATTTTGTTAAATACTCCCCAATTATATTTGAATCTGATTTGAGCTGCAATGGGAAGTGGCTTTGAGTTTAACTCCTCTGGTCTAGCCTAACCATGTTAATGTTCATAAGAGTAAATTGGGAAAAGAGGAAGATATATATTTTAGATGAACAGTCTTCCTTGTAAATATAGTCTATCCCAGTTTAGTGAATTTGCTTTTTCCCTAATAGATCTGATGTCCCTGAAGAGAATGATGGAAAAGTTAGGTGTCCCAAAGACCCATCTGGAGATGAAAAAGATGATCTCTGAAGTGACAGGTGGAGTCAGTGATACCATCTCCTATCGAGACTTTGTGAATATGATGCTTGGAAAACGTTCAGCCGTCCTTAAGCTGTGAGTAGCATTCTCTAAATCCACCTCCCCAATCCTCTAAAACCAAAGCCGTTCTGTGCAAATATATTTCCCAAATTGGGAGCTTACATTTATCCCCAGCATTGGAGCTAGATTCCTTGCTCTCCTGTCTTCTTTTTTACCTCTTTACTGGAATAATCATTCTATGGAGTCCCCAGTTTCTCATCCTTGAAGAGGTGTGTATATATGTTCTTTGGAGACATCACAGAATGGAGAGATGTTAGATCTAAGAGAATCTTAGAAATTATTTACTTCAATCCCTTTCTTATGGAGAAGAAAAAGGCCTAGATAGGGGAAGCAATTTACTCAGAATCATATAAGAACTTTCAGGCAGAGTTGGGATGAGAATTCCATGAGATGGTGCTCTCAAAACTCTAAATACCCCTTCAAGGTCCTAAAAACTTTCATACATAATATATATAGGAATTACTATAATTTAGGCCTTTTGATTCCCAAGTTCTGTACCTCCTAATCTGCTAACATCTATATTTGAGAAGAAGTATGGCATGGTAGGCTGCTAAGTCGCACAATGGATAGTGCCAGGCCTAGTGTCAGGAAGACTCACCATCCTGAGTTCAAATCTGCCCTCAGACATTACTGTGCTATGTGATCCTGGACACCCTGTTTGTCTTAGTTTCCTTATCTGTAAAATGAGCTGGAGAAGAAAATGGCAAACCACCCCAGTATCTTTTCTTGGCAAAGAAAAATCCAAATGGGGTCACAGAGAGGCAAGATACAACTGAAAAATGACCAAATAACAAAAAGTCATAGTGGATAGAGTAAGAAAATGATTGGTCCAAAACCTGCTTCAGATGTTCTAAAGCTGTATAGCAGCCCATTTAATCTCTAGGAGCCTCAGTTTCCTTATTTGTAAAATAGGATTGGACCAGAATCTCTTCCAAATCCGGTATTGTGCTCTTTCCATTCAAGCTATGTCCTTTGTACTCTAGCAGAATCTCACTATCTTTCCATGGACAGTAATGATTCTACTCTGTTCTCAAAGGTTAATTAATTCTTAATAGGGGAGAAGAACTGGACCTTCTTTAAAAAAATAAAAAAAATTATAATCATTTTAGTAAAATTACTATTCCTAATCATTACCAATTTTGGTTTCTTTAAATCTCTGTGTAAAGCAGCTAAGGCTGGGAATTGTTGATATTTTATTACCAGAAGGTAATAACTTAAGTACTATTTATATTTCCATTCCTCCCTACCCTTCACTCAGGTAACCCCAGGCTGTCCCAGCTAGAACCAGACATGAATTGCTCCTAGTCTCATGATCACTGGAAATAAAGAACAGAGCCAGAGGTTTCATTCCCCACAGACCAGTGGTTCTTAAAGGTGTGCAGTGTACTTTGAAGCTTGCTAGATGATCCATGGAACTCAAAATTGCATGCTATGCCTGAATACCCCAGGAATTTCATGGAACTGAACTAGCATGCCATAGCTAGGAATCTCCCAAGAACTGCATTATCCCCCTTTTACAGATGAGGAACCTTGACACTGGTAATGATTAAAGGGATCACATGTTTAATAAGTGCCCAAGGTGGGTATTTGAACCCAAGTTCTCTTGACTCCAATTGCAATGCTCCACCTACCATGAAACCTGGCTGTAAGTTATGTTATACCAATTACTAGCCATGTGAGGATGTTTCTTTACTACTTTGAGACTCCGTTTATTTCCCTGTAAAATGGTGATAGTAATTCCCATCCTGCCCTGCCTTATTCATAATGTTGTTAGAAGGTTCTGATGAGATCGCATGTAAAAGTCTGTAAATAAAAGGCATGTTCCCGGCTCAGGAGAACACACATACCATCTAACCCAGTTTTTCTTTTCTTTTTGTTCTCCTACCTCAACAGAGTCATGATGTTTGAAGGAAAAGCCAACGAGAATGCCCCCAAACCTGTTGGCCCCCCTCCTGAGAGAGACATTGCCAGCCTGCCCTGAACATAACTGCTCTGCCTGCCTGCCTGCTTCCCTGGCCCGCATTCAGCTGGGCTTTTTGTGTCTCCTTATGACTTTTCTTGTTTGTTCCTTATTGCTTTGTATTTTTTGTTTGCTTCTTATTTTTCTTTTTTTACATTAGAAAGTTTTAGTGATTATTTTTTTTTAAGGCACAAACTAATCTGCCTTAGGGAAATTAGAAATGGGAAGAATCCAATGCCTTTGATCCCCTCCCTTCTTTTGTAGAAGAGCTCATCTGACTTGAGATGAGGGTTGGGGTATCACTGATGTCAAACCAAATACTCATCCTTGGAGACCACTATCTTCTTTTCTTTCATGAGGTCTCTGAGTGAGATTAGGTACACTCCATAGTGAGATAAAGGACTTAGATTTAGGACTTGTAGATATCTTCCTACTTCTGCTAGTAGCTTTTGGGGTGATATGAGCCAGAATTTCACTTTACCTGCCTCTTAATTTCCCCATCAGGACTCTGACTTCCTGATAATGTAGATGCCTTCTCCATAAATAGGCAAAACAGCTGACTACCATTAAGGTTTTCCCCATCTGCTCTATGGTCCCAGCTGTCCCTAGAGTTTCTACCAGTCAATGTTTTCATTTGTTAAGATCTAGGTGTCCTATAATCTTTTGCTAGTTCTAAATCCCAACTGCTGTTATCATGAGTAAAAGAAGGTGAATGTGCTGAAATCAAACCTCTAGTACTGAAAAGGCAGGAGAGTATGGAAGAAAGAGCTAAAAAGTTGGGCCCAACAGAGTATCATGAAAAAGTTACCTTTGAGACCAATGATGACCCTGAGTGGAGTAGCAAGCTAACTCCTAGATGGCTGAGAAATGAAGGTTGGACCAGGCTGCATGCTATCTCTTCCAGGGATAAGAAAGATATGACAAAAAGATGAACAGACTTTTGGACTTTTAACTCCAGACATGTGAGCATCATAAGGAGTCAGCACAGTTTCAGTCCCATTTCAAGGGACAGCATCAGAGGCCCGTGGGGAACTGAGAAACCTCAGTACCAAAAAGTTACACCTGACTTTTATGAAGAACCAGCTTTGGAACTCTTAAGAGACAGGAGCTTAGCCTTTCTGGCCATAAAAGTGGCTGGTTATTTTTTATTCCCTGCAGAAAGCTTTAATACTTCTTGATAGCAAAAGCCTAGTGTCTACAAACTTTATCTGGCCTTTGTTTTCAAATTGTCCTTCTGATTTCTCTGAATGGGATATCTGTGGTGCATCCCCAAGATGTATTATAAAAGTAGAATATTAGAGCTAGAAGGGATTTGGAACATGGAATATTAGAACTGGAGAACTTCTGGTTCAACTTTATTGTTAGTAAATAGCTGAAACTAGAACTATCTCTTGTGGCAGAAAAGGAGAGAGAGAGAGAGAGGTAGCCAGAAAGAAATTCTAAGTATATGCTTTGTGTAAATCCTGTACTAAGTGATTAGTACTTAAGGTCATACCTTTCAAGTATAGCATTTGCAAGAGAAATCCATTTGCCTGGGCTATCTCTAAGGATTGCACTCCTCAAAGGACTCTCTGCTTCCTGAGCTCCCAAATCTGGAAAACTAAACCTTTGAAATTCTTGTAGGAAGTTGTAAAATGAGTTTTGATCCATAGTTAACAGACTATGCCCTTAAGTCTGAGCTGTCTGGCCTCATGGAGGAGGAGGTGCTTCCTCCTGGAAGCAGCATTCCAGTGGGCCTGTGGAAGGTGCTTATTATATAGAACTGACTCACCATCAACAGTCCATGGGCTATCTGAGTCCCAGGGCAGCAGATGGTCTAGGAATGCCAACATGGATGTCATTACCAAGAAAAGAGTAATCAGAGTTCTGCAAAAAAGGTGGCAAAGATAGACTTTGGTACTGACCAGATCCCCTTGGTGGGGTTATTTGGTGGTGTAAATAACAGCTTTTGGAGGAGGAGGAATTCTGAAAAATATAAGTAATTATGTCTGAATGTTATAGGATATCCCCCATTCTGAGCAGGGTTTAAGCCTATATTGTACCTTGCTCCAATATTAATTGTGAAAGATGCTGCTAAGCAAAGAACTTTCTGAATTAGCTTGGAAGCAGAGTGAATAAGCTAAGAGATAGAGAGCCATGTCATTGTTGCATGTGAGCCTACTTGGTCCTGACAGGTTCAGGAGCAAGTAAACTTTTTTGCCTATAAATGGTTAAATTTTGGCCTAAATAGCTGCCAATATGTGCACACACAGTTGAAGTTTAACCTTTGAAACATTCTTCCTTATAAATTCTACCCTTATTATTTCCTTAAGATAATCAACAGAGCTAGCAACTGACCTGAAATACCCCTATCCCCCTACCCCTGCCCTTTAAACTGCTATCTTTTTTGCCCTGGGATGCACTCTGAGCAACATGAAGTCTGTTTTGGCATCTGAATCAGATATAGTGCAAATGATTCTCCCTTAGAAATAAAGAAAGAAGGAGCTGGGCTTCTTTCAGTGGGTTTTTTGGCTTTCTATGACCCCAGGAAAGCCTTGGGGATCATTTCCTTCTACTTCTCCAAGAAATGGGAGCAAGTGATTTGCTCACAAGCTCTGAGAAGAGGCAGAGAAGGAAGTATTACTCTTTGAAAAGAATCATCTCTGATAAAACTCATCAACATCTTCCCCTTGGCTCTTTTGAGACTCAGAACTTATTAGACTGCCCCTCACACAGAGCCTATTTCTGGGAAAGGTGATACCTTGGATGGATCCAAAGAGCTGCCTCTTGCCTCTGGGGCTCACCCTTTCTGCCTGGGACTTACAAGCTCTGGACTTTCATATCCTGACTTTTTACTTTTGAATGACCAAGTTATGAGACAACCAGATTCCATCAAGGGCTTGGACCCTTTCTTGTGATGGAAAAGAAAGAGTTCAACAGAGCCGAGTGAAGTATCTGTTTATATGCTTGTGTGTCTGGGCAGGGGGAAGCAACAGAGGGGAGGGTCACTTCCATGGACTGAAAATAAACTGGACAAAATGGTCATTGGACTGTTTATTTCATAGTTTCTGGGCCCACTGACATGGGGCTGTGATTATATACCCTTTTTTGCAAGCATACCTGCAAACTTGCCATCTGGGGATGCCTTATCACTCTGTCATCATTACTTGGCAGTCTCCAGTCACGTTCACTTCACTTCACTTCCAGCTCAACTCATTCTGTCTCATTCTGTCTCACCAGCAACCTTGATGTTCCTGTCCCTTTGGAGTAGGAAGTATAAATGTTGTGCCCATTAAGGAAATGGGAGCTCACCAAGGTGAGAATTGCCGGTGATCATATTCAATTCTGTAAGCGGATTACAAAGCAATGTAAGGCACTGAGTTAGGTGCTGAGTAAACTGAACGTACAGAAATACTGGGGTGGAAATTTCACCATACCATTTCAGCAATTCTTCCCTAACATAAGTATTAGAGAGTTAACTGGGCCACTGAGGTATAATGATTTGTCTTTGATCACATGGCTACATATAGTAAAAACAAGATTTGAAATCAGGTCTTCCTGACTCCAAAACTGATCTTGATTCACATTATGTGGCATCTTTATATCATGGTGAGGGTGGAAGACAAAAGCAAAAACCAGACATTGTTCTGAAGGAGCTCACATTTTCCTGGGGGTTATTAAATGAATGCAGAGGAATAAATGCCCGATAT
This sequence comes from Antechinus flavipes, assembly GCF_016432865.1. Taxonomy (NCBI): domain Eukaryota; kingdom Metazoa; phylum Chordata; class Mammalia; order Dasyuromorphia; family Dasyuridae; genus Antechinus; species Antechinus flavipes. The sequence goes on from NC_067399.1 coordinate 502,618,112, forward strand.
TATGAAGAATGAGAAAACTGGTGAAAACGGGAAAGGCTTCCTGGAAGAGGTAGTACCTGAGATGAGACTTGAAGGAAACTAAGAAGTCTAAAACGGAGGGAGGTAAGGAAAGAAATCATTGCAGCAGGGAGATGGGATGGGAGGAGGCCAGCCAGGTCAAAGGTAAAAAAAAATGGTTCACCATAGGAACACTAGTTCTATTTTATTGGGAGTGTGTGAAAGGAACTCATATGAAATAGCTAAAAAGGGAGGTTGGAGTCAAATTATGAAGGAGTTTGTATTTTATCCTAGAAGCAAAGTGATATGGTCAGACCTTTAGGAAGACTTTTGGCAATTGGGAGGAGAATAACTAGAAGGGAAAAAAATGCTCCTTAGAAGCAGGGAGACTGAAAAGGAGGCTACTGCACCAGTCGAGAAAAGGGATTGTGAAGGTCTGAATGAATATGGCCACTTTGAATTGAGAGGAAGGAATGTGGAAAATGTGGCTTGTGTAGAATTGATAAGACCTTTCAATTGATTGGATATGGGGAGATGGAGAATCCAAAGTTGCCAACCTCAGTGATGAGAAAGATGGTGGTACCTATAAGAGAAGTAGGCAATTTTGGAAGACGGATAGTTTTATGGGGGAAGATTGTAACTGCTTTGGACATAACGAATTTGAGTTACCCAACTGTTAGATTGGTTATTTAAGATTGGATCTCAGGTAAAAAATTAAAGCTAGAAATATAGATTTGGGAAATTAAATCACTGAGAGAAGAGGGCCTGGACAATTTCACTAGACATTTATGGTTAAGGTTTGGGACATAGGTGACCCAGCAAAAGAAGGTACAGTTACAATGAGAGCTGGGAGAGAGCAGTGTCACAAGTGCTGGGACTGGAGAGAATATTTGGGAGTGGTTAGCAATGTCAAAAGCTGCTGAGACACTTGAATTGAGGAAAAGGTATTTGTATTTAACCCTTAAGAGATCATATAAAATGTAAAAATAAACATGTAAAATAAAATAAAATATATATGTGGGGGAAAAAATAAAAGGCGATGATCAGGAAAAAAACCATTAAATACACAATACCTTTTATGAGCTAGGCACTTATTACAACTATTACCTCATCTGATCTGTGGACCAGTTCTGTAAGGTAGGTGCTATTATTACCCCCATTTTACAGTTGTAGAAACTGAAGCAAACAAGGCTTAAATGGCTTGTCCAAAGTCACATAGCTAGTGGATGTCCATGTCCATTTTTAAAGTCAGGTCTTGACTTCAGGTTTGGCATTCTACCTGCTGTACTACCTAGCTGCCTCTTACTAAAGAAGGTAACACATTAAGACTTTATTAATAATTAACATCTTAATGTGAACTAGTGGATCATAGCTATTTCAAATCATAATTACTTCACCTTGGCTACAACTAAGGTTGAATGAAGGTTTTAAGGGAGGAGGGAAAGAGGAAGAGAAAACTGCAGGGAATTAGGTCCAAATGTGAATACTAGGGACTCAAGGCACCTAAGAGGTATCATGAGACCTCTGGACATTGAGGGAAGAGATGATAGGAGGAAAGAGAAAGCAATGGAAAAGGTTGCTTGTTCAAACTCTTTGTGACCCTATTTGAGGTTTTCTTGGCAAAGACACTGGAATGGTTCACCATCTTCAGTTCGTTTTACACATAAGGAAACTGAGGCAAATGGGAGTGAGTGACTTGTTAATAACACACACAGTAATAAGTGTCTAGGGTGAGATTTGAATGCAAGAAGATGAATCTTTTTGACTCCAGGCCTAGCACTGTTATTTACTGTGTCACCTAAGTGCCCTATGGAAAGGCACCAGGGTTCAATGTTCTCTTTGCATGTATTTTGAAAAATAAAAAGCTATTATAAAAAATAAAAAAGAAGCTAAATTTGTAAATCACTACTGCCTTAAAAGCTTTAAGCTCAAACATTTGTGAGACAATCTATTGGTGTTAATGAACAGAATTTTAAAATTCAAACAATGTTGCTCATTTTTTTTACAATTAGCTATATTTTGAAATTCCTACATCAAATTTTCTATCTGTGGCTAGTTTTAATTGAAAAAGTGAAAATAGACAGTCACATTTTAAAATAAATTGTTTTCTACATATAGGTACCAATATAAAAACTCCTCCAAAACAAATATACTTTCTTAATTTTCCTCCCCTGGGGGGGGGGGGCATTTCCTTTTTCATTAAAGTATTAGTTTCCTGAGGACAAGAACCTAAGTATTTCTCACTTGACATAATATGTAGAAGAAAAGCTATGTGTAAATTAAACTATAAATTGTCATACTTCAAAATTCAATAAAAATGTTCTCAGGCATTAACTCTTTTTTTAAATTTTTAATAGCTTTTTATTTACAAGTTATATGCATGGGAAATTTTACAGCATTGACAATTGCTAAACCTTTTGTTCCAATTTTTCCCCTCCTTCACTCCATCTTCTCCCCTAGATGGCAGGATGACCAATACATATTAAATATGTTAAAGTATAAATTAAATACAAAATAAGTATACATGTTCAAAGTGTTATTTTGCTGTACAAAAAGAATCGGACTTCAAAATATTATACAGTTAGCCTATGAAGGAAATAAAAAATTCAGGTGGGCAAAAATATAGGGATTGGGAATTCTATGTAATGGTCCTTAGTCATCTCCCAGAGTTCCTTCACTCGGTGTAGCTAGTAAAATTCATTACTGCTCTATTGGAACTGATTTGGTTCATCTCATTGCTGGAGATGGTCAGGTCCAAAACAATAATATTCCATAATATTTTTCACCAATTTTTCATCCATTCTCTAATTGATGGGCATCTACTCAATTTCCAGTTTCTGGCCACTACAAAGAGAGCTGCCACAAACATTTGTGCACATACAGATCCCTTTCCCTTCTTTATCCCCTTCTATATCTGCTCTTTGGGATATAAGCCCAGTAGAAACACTGCTGGGTCAAAGGATATTATTCACAGTTTGATAACTTTTTGAGCATAGTTCCAAATTGTTCTCCAGAATGGCTGAATGTATTCACAATTCCACCAGCAATGTATCAGTGTCCCAGTTTTCCCACATTCCTTCCAACATTCCGCATTATCTTTCCCTATCATTCTAGCCAGTCTGACAGGTGTGTAGTGGTAGCTCAGAGTTGTCTTAATTTGCATTTCTCTGATTAATAATGATTTGGAGCATCTTTTCATATGGCTAGAAATAGTTTCAATTTCTTCATCTGAGAATTGTCTTTTCATATCCTTTGACCATTTATCAATTGGAGAATGACTTGCTTTCTTATAAATTAGAGTAAATTCTCCATATATTTTGGAAATGAGGCTTTTATCAGAACCTTTGACTGTAAAAATGTTTTCCCAGTTTATTGCTTCCCTTCTAATCTTGTGTGCATTAGTTTTGTTTGTACAAAAACTTTTCAATTTGATATAATCAAAACTTTCTATTTTGTGATCAGTAATGATCTCTAGTTCTTCTTTGGTCATAAATTACTTTCTCTTCCACAGGTCTGAGAAGTAAACTATCTTATGTTCCTCTAATTCATTTATAATCTCATTCTTTATGTTAGGCATTAATTCTTAACAAGATTGGGGATATGAATTTTTAAATTTAATTTACATATGTGCTGCACAAGAAAAATCTGATCAAAAAGGAAAAAAAATGATATAGAAAATAAAATTCAAGCAAATAACCACAAAAGAAGTAAAAATGCAATATTGTGATCCACACTCAATTCCTACAATCCTTTTTCTGGGTGTAGATGGCTTTCATCATCACAAGATTATTGGAACTAGCCTGAATCATCTCAATGTTAAGAAGAACCACATCCATCAGAATTGATCATCATATATTCTTGCTGTTGCTGTATACAATGATCTCCTGATTCTGCCTATTTCACATAGCATTAGTTCATGTAAGTCTCCCCAGGCCTCTCTAAAATCATCCTTCTGATCCTTTCTTATAGAACAATAATTCCATAACATTCATATGCCATAACTTATTCAGACATTCTCTAATTGATGGGCAGCCACTCAGTTTCCAGTTTCTTGCCACTACAAAGAGGACTGCCACAAACATTTTTGTGGTCCCTCTCCTTTCTTTAGTATCTCTGAGATATAAGCTCAGTAGAAACACTGCTGGATCAAAGGTTATGCACAATCTTATAGCCCTTTATAGTTTTAAATTACTCTCCAGAATGGTTGGATCAGTTCACAATTCCACAACAATGCATTAGTGTCCCAGTTTTCCCACATCCCCTCCAACATTCATCATTATCTTTTTCTGTCATCTTAGCCAATCTGAGAGATGTGTAGTGATACCTTAGAGTTGTCTTAATTTCATGCATATGTTTTGAAAATTAAAAAGCTTTAATTAAAAAAAATTTCCCCCCATTCCACCTTCCCTATTACCATAAATCTCTCAGGCTCATAACTTAGTAACCATCCTAGATTTTTCAGTATTTCTTACCTCCCAAATGAAGTCCAAAGCCTGTCAATTTCACTTTTGTAAAAATCTCCCGTATGACCCACTGGGTAATAGATGTTTAACAAATATTGATTCATTGATTAAGAGTGGGAGATAGAAGAGACAGGCATTCTGAAAGATAAAACTAAGAAAAAACCCCACCAAACCCTGTGTTCTAAATTTTCCCCCTTCTCCCCTTCCCCATCCCAAAGACAGCAAGCAATCTGATATAGGTTAAATGTGTGCAATTCTTCTAAAGATGTTTTATATTCGTCATACTGAGCCAAAAAACCAATTCAAAAGGGGGGGGGGGAACATGAGATAGGAAAAAAAAAAACAAGAAAAGCAACAACAACAAAAATTGAAAATACTATTCTTTGATCCATATTCAATCTTCATGATTCTTTCTTTGGATGTGGATGGCACTTTCCATTAAAGTCTATTGGAATGGCCTCTTACATAACCTATTAAGAAAATTAATTTTTCTAATATATTCCAAAATGATGTCCCTTTCCTTCTGAAAAATCTTCAAGGATTCTTTACTATTCACAGAATAAAGTTGTAGTCAGAATTTTAGAGCTACAAGGGCTCTTAGAAACCATTTAGTCCAAAAGTTCCTAACCTTTTTTGTATCATGCATCTCTTTGGCAATCTGATGAAGTCTATGAACCCTTTCTCAGAGGAATAGTTTTAAGTGCCTAAAATAAGATATAAAGTATTATACGTAGGAAAACTAAGGTTAATGAAAATAAAGATATATTTTTCCCATTCAAATTCACAATCCATGCTCTCTCCCCCAGTCTATCTATTGATCCCCTTGGATGTCCATAGACTAGAGGTTAAGAACTCTTAATTAAATCCAATTCTTTATTTTTCAGATGGAAAAATGAAACCAAAGAATGTGAGCTAATTTGACCAGTTACATAATTACCAGACAATTCTAACATTCAAAGTTCTGCGCAATGTAGTTTTAACTCATGTTCCCATCATATCTACTGTTACTCTTGTCTGCACAAAGACAAAACTAATCAATTCATTATCCTTTAATCTTGCTTTGTACCTTTTGTATACCTTACTTTGCTTACAGTTTCTCTCACTAAGATTAGTCTCCTTTCCCCCTTTCCTTCTGTCCACTCCCCACCTTTTATGGAAACTCAAATCAAGATTAAGTCCCGATCTTCTCTAATCCCTCTTCCATATCCAATCCATCCCAATTGCTGGACATCTTCCTTATACAAATATATGCTCATATTCTACCACTGTTCAAAACCTTGCAAAGGTTGCTAGCTTCTAAATTCAATCTCAGCTTTACATTTTATGTCATCCACAAGCTAGCCACACCATCTTTCCAGTCTTACCTCTTATTCTATTCTTTTACTGCTCTACTATCCCATCAGAGCTACTTGGTATGTTGGTGCAGTAGGAAAAGTACTAGATTTGGATTTAAAGACCTGGGTTTTAAGTCCAGTAGTGCTGATTTCTACCACATCATCTTGGGAATGACAAACTCTTTCACTCTAGTTAGAATATATGACCTATATGTCCCTGAATGGGGCAGCTAGGTGGTAAAGTAGGTAAAGTGCCAGGCCTAGAGTCAGAAAGACATTTCCTATGTTTGAATTTGGACTCAAATACTTTATTAGCTATATGACCTTGGGCAAGTCACTTGGTCCTATTTGTCTCAGTTTTCTCATTTGTAAATGAGCTGGAGAAGGAAATGGTAAACCATTTTGATAACTTTGCCAAGAAAATCCCCAAAGCAGGTAATAAAGAGAAAGATATAATTGGGGGGAAAAGACTGGACAACAACAACAAAAAGACAAGGACTTAAATACAATCTATACTTTTTTTTTTTTTCCTACATGCATTTGGTTGTGCCCTTACCCAGATTTTGTCTCATCTGAAACAAGATAATGTAGATAAAGGATTTTGCAAATTTGAATCCTCTATAGAAATGTCAGTTATTATTTTTATCTTCACTTTCTTTACTTTAAAATCCAACTCATATTCCACTTCTTTCATTGTGTCTTTATTGAGGCCATCAATAACTGAATAGTTTGCTTGCAGCTCTTGAACACTTATGCTTAATTTGTAGTCTGAATTAGACTGAATTCCCTGAAACTTTCCCTTAGCACCAGAGGACAGTGATATACTTATTCCTTTCAATTCTCACTACACTTCTTATTTTTCTAATGAAGTTATCACTGCTGGCTCCCAAGCCATTATCTGAATCCTGTGTTATCTCCTCTCCCAACCAAGAAGCTGGAATGCGGGAAGGGATTTTAGTCCTTTCTTTATCCCCCCAAGATAGAAACCTGGCAGAATCTGTGGAAGGCCTGCAACCAGTTTTGTAGAATGAACGAATGCAATTCATTCAAAAGCACAGGGCAGGAAGAATTTAACGGAGGAGATGATTGGTCCATGGCTTCTAGGGGAAATGTGGCAGTAGCCCTGAGGCCACGGGGCCTTGGCAGTGCCTGCTTTCACAAACAATGCTGGCTGTCATATATCTGTGGGTCAGTAATGACAAAGATTCTGATTTAATACCAAACCATTCTTCAACTCCACCTCCTTAGTTCTACCTCTGAATCGTAAAATTAGCATATCAGTGACATGAAGCACTTGATCTCTCCATCTTTTGCCTATAAATTTATTTCTTGCTCCTAATTCTTTGCTAAATTCTTTTGGAACTTAGCCCCCTTCAATTGGCGTTACAAAGACAATAAATGTTGTCCCTTGAGTTGAATATGAGTTCAAGCCTGCAAATTCTTTTTGAGACTGGTCTGCGACCCCAACCTTTTGGGGTTTCCTAAACCTTACCATTTGCAGAGACCTTTCCTCATCAATTAAAGTTTAAAAATATATATAGTTTATTTTGTTAAATGTTTCCCAATTATATATAAACATATAACATTTGTGATTTTTGAAAAATTGAATTCGAATTTCCTGCCACTCCCCACTCTTTGGGAAGGCAAGCAAAACGATCGCGATTATCCATATGAAGTCATAGCTGTAAAATTAAAAGTCGAACTAGAATCTCAGAAGCTGTCAACCCTGATCCAAAAAGTCCTTAAAATTCTAGAGGAGATGACTACCAGTTACGAAGAAAGTCTGGTCAAAATCGAATTAAAAAATAGATTGAAGGGCCACTTCCCTTTCCTAGGGTAGACCAATGAGAAGAGGCAGTTGATAGTAAGCGCGAGCCCGACTGACCAATTAAAAAGCTGCAGTTCTCAGCCCGCTTGTGCTAGATGGGCCAATGGAAAGCAGCAGCTCACCGCGGGCTCGCGTCGGACCGGCCTCTTTTCCACCTTTCTAGAAGACTGTTTCTCATGGGAGTGACGTAGTTTGCGTGCGCCGGATATGTCGGCCCCGAGAGCGCGCCGCTGAGCTCAGGGGAGGGAAGTTAACCTCGCTGCCGCTCCGGCTCCTCGGGGGCGGCGGCTCCTCGGTCTCCCGCTAATAGGGAGACTGCACCATGGGAGACGAGATGGATGCGCTGATACCCGAACGAGAGATGAAGGTCAGATGCAGTGCTGCCTGGGCCGGGAGGGGACAGAATAGGTCCTGTCGGGATAGGCCACGCCGCGCCAGGCCTGGCCGGGTTAGGAGGCGTCTCTCAGGCCCTGCGTTGCCTTGGAGAGAGAGCCTAGGCGCTTGAAGAGCCCGCATCCTGTGCCTCCGGCCTCGAATTTATCGAGCCACACCGGGTGCGGGAGTTTAGAGCTTACGGAGCCCAAGAGAATGGGAATTCAAAGACCTCGTTTTCAGATTCAGTTTCTTGGATGTTTCCCCCTAGGTTTAATACTTCCTATCCTCTTGTCTCCCTTCATCTAGGGATCCTAGACTTAGAGATAAAAGGGACCCGAGGGACAGATTGTCTTGGCTGGCCCGCCCTCTACACCCATTTTACAGATGAGGAAACTGAGGCTTAAATCATATGCCCACGATCATAACTGGTGGAGCCCAAATTTTCTGACTGCAGGTCCATTCATTGCCCTTTTAATATAAGTAAGCCCAAAACCCAGTCCATTCCCACACCACCAGAAAAAGTGCACGGAGAAAGAAAATCTTAGCATCTGCACCTTTATTACCTAGCTGTTTAACCAGAACAACTATATGAGAAAGGTAAAAAAGGGATGGATTTCCAAAAGCAAAGAAATGGTTTTTTTTTTTGTTTGTTTGTTTGTTTTTTAGCATATATGAGGGACATGAATCAAAATACTTGTTTGAAGTGTGCAAAGTCAGAGAGAAATAAATGAAACTATTCCTTGGCCTTAAGTTTTATATTTGGAGAGAGGAACCCAAAGTAGAAATGGTAGAAGAAATCGGGAATCATGGGAAAACAAATGACTGGAGGGCACCATCTTCAGCTATAAAGGTCCATACAGGCATACATGAACCTCAGTGAACAAACCACCACTTATCTATGCTACGTCCTTTTTTGTAGGGACCCCAAATCTTAATTTTTCTTTTGTGAATCTAGACTAATCTTATCATTTCTCAAAGCCCCAGTTTTTTCATCTGTAAAACGGAGGGGAATGGATTAAGTTATTTCTGACGTTTCTCATTCCCTCCCCCTCCCCCCCCCCCCCCCCAATACTGACATTCAGTAATTCTTGGTTCAGTGGAATTCCTTGATGAAATTTATCTCTTGGGCCAGATATATCTGAGGGGAATGTTCCAAGGATATTTAGATTGAAAGGTTATTGTGATGGGAAGTGCACCATCCTGGGTGTCACAAAACCCAGATTCTAGTTACTGATTTGTTTCTAAATCAGGATGGGTTGTCATGGGGAAATGTGCTCAGCTGTGTCTCTGAAACCATGAATTTTCAGTCATTGTTCACTAAAATCATGGTGTGATCCTAGGCTTCTCTCTTTCCTTATCTGGGCTTCATTTTTTTGTTTGTTTAAAATTAAGGAGCAGAGCTAGATTGTCCCTAAAATCTTTTTCATTCTATGGTTTATAGCTGTTATCCTGGATGGATTTAGCCATTGAAGCAACAGTGAATGAAATAGATGTCTTGGACAGAGTTAGGTCATTGTTGTGTTGAAAAATAGATTGAATTGAGAGTGAAGAGATCTGAGCCCTACTTGAATCCAGAAGTATGCAAGTTTCTCAAGGACTGGGGATATCTTTTGCTTTTTTATTTATCTCAAGCACTTAGCCCAGTACCTGGCTAATAACAGACTCTTAATGAGTGATTATTGACTAACTTGTAGATTGCCAGTGACTCATTGTATAATCTTGGCAAGTAATTTCCCCCTTAGGGACTTAGTTTTCATATTTGAAAAATGAAACTAGATGGCTTTGAAGGACTCTTTCAGCTCAAAAAACAAACAAATATGGATAGTGATTCTTCATGCTAAGGGATAGACTTGCTTAAGGAGCCCGTTTACATAATTGATTCACCTATTGTTTGGCTATTGGGTAACTATAATTTCAGAGGTCCAAAAATAATCTATTTCTGTTCCGATTTTTTTTTTTTTCCCCTCCCTCCCTTCCCCCCCCCCCCCCCAAGATGGCAAGCAGTCCTTTATATGTTGGATATGTTGCAGTATATCCTAGATACAATATATGTTTGCAGAACCGAACAGTTCTCTTGTTGCGTAGGGAGAATTGGATTCAGAAGGTAAAAATAACTCGGGAAGAAAATCAAAAATCAAATAGTTCACATTCGTTTCCCAGTGTTCTTTCTTTGGGTGTAGCTGCTTTTGTCCGTCATTTATCAATTGAAACTCAGGTCTCTTTGTCAAAGAAATCCACTTCCATCAAAATATGTCCTCATACAATATCGTTGTCGAAGTGTATAATGATCTCCTGGTTCTGCTCATTTCACTTAGCATCAGTTCATGTAGGTCTCTCCAAGCCTCTCTGTATTCATCCTGCTGGTCATTTCTTACAGAACAATAATATTCCATAACATTCATATACCACAATTTACCCAGCCATTCTCCAATTGATGGGCATCCATTCATTTTCCAGTTTCTAGCCACTACAAACAGGGCTGCTACAAACATTTTGGCACATACAGGTCCCTTTCCCTTCTTTAGTATTTCTTTGGGATATAAGCCCAATAGAAACACTGCTGGATCAAAGGATATGCACATTTTGATAATTTTTTGGCATAATTCCAGATTGCTCTCCAGAATGGTTGGATTCGTTCACAACTCCACCAACAATGCATTAGTGTCCCAGTTTTCCCGCATCCCCTCCAACATTCATCATTATTTTTTCTGTCATCTTAGCCAATCTGACAGGTGTGTAGTGGTATCTCAGAGTTGTCTTAATTTGCATTTCTCTGATCAATAATGATTTGGAACACTCTTTCATATGAGTGGTAATAGTTTCAATCTCATCCTCTGAAAATTGTCTGTTCATATCCTTTGACCATTTATCAATTGGAGAATGGCTTGATTTCTTATAAATTTGAGTCAGTTCTCTATATATATTTTGGAAATGAGGCCTTTATCAGAACCTTTAACTGTGAAAATGTTTTCCCAGTTTGTTGCTTCCCTTCTAATCTTGTTTGCATTAGTTTTATTTGTACAAAGGCTTTTTAATTTGATGTAATCGAAATTTTCTATTCTGTGATCAGTAATGGTCTCTAGTTCATCTTTGGTCACAAATTTCTTTCTCCTCCACAAGTCTGAGAGATAAACTATTCTATGTTCCTCTAATTTATTTATAATCTCGTTCTTTATGCCTAGTTCATAGACCCATTTTGATCTTATCTTGGTATATGGTGTTAAGTGTGGGTCCATGCCTAATTTCTGCCATACTAATTTCCAGTTATCCCAGCAGTTTTTATCAAATAATGAATTCTTTTCCAGAAGTTAGGGGCTTTGGGTTTGTCAAACACTAGATTGCTATAATTGACTATTCTGTCTTGTGAGCCTAGCCTTTTCCACTGATCCACTAATCTATTTCTTAGCCAATACCAAATGGTTTTGGTGACTGCTGCTTTATAATATAATTTTAGATCAGGTACAGCTAGGCCACCTTCATTTGATTTTTTTTTCATTAATTCCCTTGAGATTCTCGACTTTTTATTGTTCCATATGAATTTTGTTGTTATTTTTTCTAGATCAATAAAATATTTTCTTGGAAGTCTGATTGGTATAGCACTAATAAATAGATTAGTTTAGGGAGTATTGTCATCTTTATTATGTTCGCTCGGCCGATCCAAGAGCACTTAATATTTTTCCAATTATTTAAGTCTGACTTTATTTGTGTGGAGACTTTTTTATAATTTTGCTCATATAATTCCTGACTTTCCTTTGGTAGATAGATTCCCAAATATTTTATGGTATCCACAGTTATTCTGAATGGAATTTCTCTTTGTATCTCTTGCTGTTGGGTTTTGTTGGTGATGTATAAAAATGCTGAGGATTTATGGGGATTTATTTTGTAGCCAGCTACTTTGCTAAAATTATGAATTATTTCCAATAGCTTTTTGGTAGAATCTCTGGGGTTCTCTAGGTATACCATCATATCATCTGCAAGTCCAAAAATAATCTAGATTAATTTAGAGAGTGGTGACCTCAGAAATAGCAGTTACAAACTCAGAAAGGGTCATGGGCGGTTTCATTGGTCCATTATGCTACTTTGATCCCCCTCAAAACACAGACCCACTGTAAAATTTCAAGGAAGTGTGATCTGCTTGGAATCAATGTATAATAGTAATAGATAATTACTATTTTAAAGTTGATAGGACATTGACATCACATTTTCGCTTCACAGCAACACTGGGGAATAGGTACTATAGCTGTTATGGTCCCCATTTGACAAATTTGGAAACTGAGAATTAGAGAAATTAAATGATTTGCCTGTGGCCACATAACTATTAAGTGTTAGAGGCAGGATTTTTAATCCTTATCCTTCTGACTCCAAGTTCATCTTTCTGTATCTGCAAAACAGAAAACATTATTATCCCCTTATATAAAAGCACACATAAAATGGCTTATTCTGTTTAAGACCTTTAGCTAGGTGCTGAAAATACAGAGAATAACATAGACATGTTCCTCATGGAGCTTACATGTATACATATAAATAGAATTCAAGAGAGACCAAGATGGGTCAAAAGATATTTTGATGTGCTAAAATTTCATTATTGTGAATATTTCTTGAAATAAGTTACTTAGAATTTTTCTCGGTTAGTGTTTTTTGAGTATATGTTATGTATATAGACTTTGTGCTTTGTGGGAATATAATAATAATAATTCACAAGTTACAAAGTATTTTCTTCACAACACCCCTATTAAACAAGTTTTATTTTCCTCTTTTTACAGATGAGGAAACTAGAGCTCAGAGGAAAAGTGACATTCGAATAGTTTCAGATACTAAGTGTCAGAGCTGGAATTCAGCTGGAAAGTCTTCTTATATCAAGTGTTGAGTTCATTCTATCATGTTATTGGGAGAAAAATAGAAGGCACTATCCTTAATCAGAAGGAATTTACAGTGTTCTCATTGAGGAGGTAGAATATATATTCATGTAAAATTAGGGAATAAGATTGTATATAATGTATGATAAAGATAGTGAGTGGGAGAAAACCAGGCTGAGCTGAATTTGACAGGGAAGGAGTAGGAAATATTATGTCAAAATTTTCTTTGTAACTGTATTTGACCTAAGTAAGCAATATTTCTTATCATTTAAACTACTGAATTACTCTCTTTTTATTCTTTATGACAGGATTTTCAGTTTAGGGCACTGAAGAAAGTTCGAGTCTTTGATGCCCCTGAAGAGCTGTCCAAAGACCGTTGCAGTATGCTTGCTGTGTCTAATAAGTATGGTTTGGTGTTTGCTGGAGGAGCCACTGGGTTTCGCGTTTTCCCTACCAAAAATCTTCTTATTCAGAATCGACCTGGGGAAGATCCTAATAAAATTGGTTTGTACAATTGCATAAACTTTTATTAAACTCTTACTATGTAAAGAACATTTTAACAAGTTATTGATTTCTGTAAGATAGAAGAGAGAACTATAGCAAAGCACTAATGAAGGAGTCTTTTTCTCAAAGAAAATCTCTGATATGGTCACTGAAGACTAATTTTAAGCATATTACTCTCATAGCTATCATTGAAGTGCTGGAGACAATCCATGTGGCTCTTTCTTTTAAGGTATCTGGTCATCTTTTCAAGCACAAAGAAGAGAAAATTCTACTTTATTCTTTTATATTTTTGTTTGGCTTATGACTTGATTGTATAATGTCTGGGAGGAGTTTTATTAAATCAAATTTTAATTGGTTTAATAGTACTCTTGTTAAGGAGAATGTAGGCAAATTACTACTAATAATAGAATTATTGTGTCACTGGGGTCATAAACAACAATTGCTTTCCAAAGTTCCTTTCAGGAGGCTATTCCTTTTATATTGGCGTGCCTGACCGGGTTACAGAAGAACCAAAACTTAATGATGTTTAATCGTGTCTTAATATTAAGAATATGTCTGGGAATCTTTTATGTAGAAAAATTCTTAACAAAGCACTAGATTAAAAGATGGTTGTGTCTGTGCTTAAAAAATGATGACTTTTGTTTCTTGTCTTTTTTTCTAATAGTTGAGAAAGTTCCAAATATATTTATCCCTATGAAATTTCCTGTATACCACTTGGCTTTGAGCTGTGATAATCTGACACTCTCTGTGTGTATGGTGTCCAGTGAATTTGGCCTCATTGCTTTTTTTGATGTTCGTACATTCTCAAATGAGGTAAGGGGCTTGTTAGCTGATCTTGGAATCTTCATTTAGCATGAAAATCCAGTTTCTGGTGTTGAACACTTCTGAAGCAGATGCCTGCAGTCTTGCTTGCAGAACAATAATAGTATTTATCCACTCCTGAATCATAGAACTGAGAACTAGAAGAGATGATCTGCTACAGCTACCTCTTCTGAGGTGGGGCATCATTGTTTTTACCCATGAGACCCCAGAAGGGAACTTGCCAATAGTTGCACAGGTGGTAGGATCCTCAGATTTAGGTCAGATGCATGCTTCTTACTATATAGCTTTTTTGCTTTCCCGGCATGTGTGTTCTTCGGCAAATATTTTCATCTCCAGCTGCTATCCGAGTATTTTCCTTTTGCCTTCAGTATTGTCAGTTACTTGGAGTATGTTGAGCTAAAAGTTAACAATTTTAGCATCTTGCCTTAAGCTTTGCCATAATAACTTATTTCCCCTCTCTGGGCCTTAGTTTCTCAATCTATAAAATGAGTGGATAAGACCAAAAAATCACTAAGAAGCTTTCTAAAATTCTTTAATTCTATCAGATGGGTAGTCTGCAGTTGAGAGGAACTAGCATAGACTGATTTTGTCTGAAGGATATGGTGCTTCTGTGCATGTTTTAAAAGGCTAAACAGCAGAAACGCCCATTTGCTTATCATAAACTGACGAAAGATGCTGGTGGTGTGGTTGTCGATATGAAGTGGAATCCTACTGTCCCCACCATGGCAGCAGTTTGTCTGGCTGATGGAAGTATCGCAGTTTTACAAGTCACAGATGCGGTGAAAGTATCCGCAAGCCTTCCACCATCTGTGGCTGTAACATCTGGTAAGTAATAAAAACTTTGACCCTACAATGTATAGTTATGTAACTCTTTTTAAAAATTAATTTCTAGTAGTAAAATATGACATTAATATCTGAAAAGAGAGATAGTATTCTTCTTTGAAGCAAAAGAGTATAAATAATTTTGGAGAATACTTAATTTTTCTGAGGGGAAAAAATGTTTTCAAATTGCTTGCCAATTCTCAATTTGGTTTTGAGAATAATTTAATACTTCTTGTCCTAAAATAAGTGTACTGTGGTATATTCTTTTGCTTCTTCTAAGGAAGAGTACTGAAAATAATAGTGACAAATTGAACATTTTTATGATACTTATAGGACTGCTTAACTGAGGTAGAAGGCCTTAATCCCTCTGGCAGGTCTTGCTTAAAAAGCACTCTTAGCCCTCAAATGATTGGGGCAAAGAGGTCATACAATTTGGTTGCATCCTACACATGTTCTCAGCATTTTTAACTATATTTAATAAATTAAAAAACAAGCAGCCCTCTTCTTTGGATTAGCTAATAAAGTAATAACAAATGGTGATTATGTAAACTATCTTGTCATTGATCTCAATTGTTAATCCACCTTTTAAAAGTGCTCTGTCAAATTTTCTTCTTTCCTCAGTATGTTGGAGTCCTAAAGGAAAGCAGCTTGCTGTAGGAAAACATAATGGAACTGTGATCCAATATCTCCCTGTAAGTTGTCTGCCTTCTCATAATCCTTGTGTGTGTGAAATTCATTTAAGTCATTCCTGCTTATCTTTGCCCTCTTGGCGACTCAAGATGGGTAAAATCAATATGAGACAATATGGCATTAATTTCTTTGTTTCTGGGGAGGACCAATTGGAACTTGGCCTAAGTAGTGTTGATTATTTAAAACAAGGTCTTTTGTTTTTCAGACATTGCAGGAGAAAAAAGTAATTCCTTGCCCTCCATTTTATGAAGCAGATCATCCTGTAAGAGGTAAACTCTCTTAGGTCTAAAACAGTCTGCTTTTTAAAAAAAATTGAAATGACTCCAATGAGTTGTTTGTTTTAAAAGTATATTAACATTAGCCAGGATTTATCACAAAATTCCCAAATTACATGCTCTATTTTATCATTGATAGAATAATTGAATACATTTTAGCTTCAACATAGGAAAGTACTTTTTGATGAATTGTCCTGGGAGATTCTTTATATACATGTCAATTTTTCCTGAAAATGTCCGTTTTTTTTTAAGTTCCCAGAAAAATTAGTTACTATTTTGGCCAGAACTGGGCTTCCCAGTTTCTGTTAAATGTGCACAGTCAATGAAATCTTCTTTAAGTTCTTAAAAGAGTTACTTGATTTCATATATTTAGATGTTAATTTCATTATATCTACTTGTTAAATCAACCACAAACAAATCATTGCTTCATCTGTTATTTTTAATGATAAATTCATTAAGGTATATCCCTTTTCAGTTCTCGATGTGCTGTGGATTGGTACATATGTCTTCTCAATAGTGTATGCAGCAGCAGATGGGACCTTGGAAACTTCCCCAGATGTGGTGATGACTGTACTACCTGTATGTATACTAATTTATATGCCCTACTTAAGAACTTGATAGCATTAATTTAGGTGTACTTTGAACAGATTATTCTTGTTTGAATATTTTTTTTTCCTTTAGAATGTTTTATGTACTTTTACTTTGGATTTTAAGGAAAGGAGTACCCAAGTCCCAGTCATGTGTCTTGTATTCTCCCCCTTAAAAAATTAAATTTTTTAAAAAGTCAGCTCAGTAAGCATTATGTAAAATAATGATGAAAATTCATTTTAGAGACTTTGAACCATGAATCCAACAAACAAGCTTATATAGCTCACTGTGGTTAGTGTTTTATTTATATTGTCCTATTTAAAACTGGCTGAATTAATTTAGTTGTGAATTGAAATTCCTATATTTAAGAAATTGACTTGTTAAAGTTCTGTGTATTTGCCTTTTGTTTTTCGCTTAAGCTAATCTACTAAAAACTAAGAATATTTGTGGTTCACTCATTATTTGAAAATAAATAAAAAGAGCACTAAGTGTTTAGTTTTAGAGACCTAAATTCTTTGATCTTTCTGTTGGTCTATGAAGACACTGATATTGACATTCCCTTAAATGGTGCGGATCATGACTGTCACTCAGGTCTTCTTATTGTGTTCTGTTCTTGTCCTTGTCCTACTGTAAATCTTCCCTAGGGATTATTCAAGTACTGGTGGGAGGCTTTTGGGGTGGGAAAAGGGAGGGGGAAATAAGCATTTACATAGGGCCTACTTATGTTTCAGACATCACGCTAAGCATTTTACAAATGTGATCTCTTTAGATCTGTCGTGATTGAAATAATGGTAAACTGAGGCAACAGAGTTCTAAGCACGATCAATTTATTAGCAAAGCTAGCATTTGCCAATAAATGGGGTCCAAGGCTCCTCAGTAACCAAGGATGCATCTGAGAGTCAAGACAGCTCTTTTATAGTCATACAGGGGAACCCAAAAATAGATGGTGACATCAATTTAGCATAACAGAGGTGCATCTCATTTTTGGTAGTTCAGTGCCAAGGTCACTAACCACAAGATACATAAATTTATTACAAGGTAGGCTAACATCCTCTGGAAAGTCCAGTGGTGGGCAATATCTGAGAGAGAACAAGGAGCTTGTGGTAACATGTTACTGATTTCTGATAGATTAGGATATAGATTAGAATTTTGTGACTGGAGAATCCTTTGGAGGGGAACTTAGTGGGGGGAGGATAGCCAAATTGGGAGCTCATAGCTGTAAGTTTAAGGAGTTCAGAGAGCTCAAATTCACATGATAATGGAGAGTAACTAATATATAACAACTTGAACATTAATACATACTAAACTAATTAAGCCTTAATAAAATAGAGGAGATTATCCATTTTCAATTACACAGATCTTTGGACTCTCCTTGGATACTAATGGAACACATAGGCTGTGTACCTATGTTGTCCTTTGGTTATCTCTCACCTCCTTTTCCAGACATACTTCTCTCCAAGAATATCTTTTATATTGCTTTTCTCATGTAGCCTACTCTTGCTTACCATGCCCTTTCATTGACTTATAACTTTAATTCTTTTGAGACTTTGGGATTTTATGACTCAGTTCCTTATAGCATCACTGAAGAATTTTGCTGTTAACAAGATGGATTTTATTTCAAGTAGAAGCTTGGAATATTTAAAAGCACTGCATGGTTTCCCAAAAGCAATTCAGCCTTCCTGCCTCCTGATGTTCAATTTATTGTTTATTCACATTGTCTGTCCAAGATATATACTGATAGATCAGTTCTACAGGTTGCCCGTCTCATTACATATCCCTATCTGGGCAATGGGCAATGGGCATTCTTTAAATCCCTATTTTTTTTGTTATGGGTAGTTAAGCTGACATTTTTTGATTAATGGTAGTTCTTTTTAAGGAGCCTCTTCAGTATTTCAGGTCTTGATGTCACCAGCACAAAGCAGAACACTTGAAAGACCTTACTATTCATTTTTTTGTTCAGTCATTTTTCAGACATATCCGATTTTTCACAACCCCAATTGGGGTTTTCTTGGCAAAGATACTGGAGAGGTTTGCCATTTCCTTCTCCATTTTACACATGAGGAAACTGAGGCAAATGGAATTAAGTGACTTGCCCGGGGTCACACATTAGGTGTCTGAGGCTGGATTTAAATTCAGGAAGATGAGTACTCTATCCACTGCATCCCTTTCCCCCCCCCCCCCCCCAGCTGCCATTATTATTTATAGAAAATCCATAGGGTTATACATTGAGAGCTGAAAAGGATGTTAGAAGTCCAAACCCTTCGTTTTATAGTTGGGGGTTAAGTGAATTGCCCTGGGTCATAGAACTAGTGTCG
Source organism: Antechinus flavipes (assembly GCF_016432865.1). NCBI lineage: Eukaryota > Metazoa > Chordata > Mammalia > Dasyuromorphia > Dasyuridae > Antechinus > Antechinus flavipes. Next base: position 502,636,981 of record NC_067399.1, read on the forward strand.
TAAGTTAGGATTCAAACCCAGGTCTCCCTAATTTTAAGCCTTGTGCTCTCTCTACTACACTACTGTGCCTGTCTCCAGTTGGATTCTGCCCTGGACATCCCTCTGACAGTGACAAACATCTCTGGTGACCATTTCTTCCCATTTTTACTTGATATTAATAATTGGAAGTTCAAACAAAAACAAAGTGATTTGTTATTTACATTTTTTCAAAACACATATTCTAAAGATGGGAAGATCTCTTGGAGTAGAGCTATAAAGGCAGTTAATTTTGTTCTACTGAATTTTAAATTAAATTAAATCTACTTTTTTATAGCTTAATAAATGCAGTACAATTTTTTATTTTCTGTACTTGTATGACTATAAAGATGTGGTCTTGTCTTGAATGTCTTTTTGAAGACTTTCCTGTTCCTTTCTTATATCTTTAAGCAAAGATACTCTCAGTACATGTGTAGAGTATTCTTATCAAAATTTTCTAGGGATGGGAAAGTAGGCAATGGGTCTTGATAACCCCTTTTTTAGAGGTAGAGATGAAATTAAAGACTGATTTAAAAAAATAAGTTTTACTGCCACCTTTTGTTTTTATATCACAATCTTTTCCTAATATATGCCCTTTGCAGGTCCCACTTAGTATCAAACCCTTCCTTATAACAAAGAAAAAAATAGTTAAGCAAAAACAACCAGTAGAGTTGGCCACCTCTGACAGTAGGTGCAACATTCTGCCTCTGTGGTTCTCCATCTCTTTGCCAAAAGGGAAGAAGGTATATTTTCTTTTCTGTACTCTGGGACCAAGATTGGTCATTACAGTTACTTATAGTTCTTACTTTCCATGATCTTTTCATTTATGTTATTGTATTTATTGTGTATAATTTTCCTCATTCTGAATACTTCAGCCTATATTAGTTTGTGAATCTTCCTGTGTTTTTTTTTAATTTCCCTTATTTGTCATCTCTAACTATACCGTAATGTTGTGACATTTACATATCACATTTCATTGAGCTATTCTCTCCCACTTTGTTTCCATTTCTTTATTGCCACAAAAATCCTGCTTTGAATATTTATGTATACATGAGACTTTTCATCTTTTCTTATATAATTTCATTTTCCACAATGGTTGGGGACTGTGTGTGTGTGTGTGTGTGTGTGTGTGTGTGTGTGTGTGTATGTGTGTGGCGTTTTTTTTTTTTTAAGTACTTGGCATTTCTCCATCTTTTTGATATCTTCCGAATCAAATCACTTAGTGCCATCAAAATTGTGTTACCTCTAGTATGGTCTTCCTCTGGGTGTATTTAGTCTAATGCAGTTGTTCTTCCCATCTTTGTTTTCTTTATTTCCATTTCTATTTCCTTATGCAGGATGTTGAAAGTTGTAATGTTAGAGTCCATCCATCATTGATGGAGAAAAGAATTAGTTGTAGTAATTATTACAGGTCTTTTCCATTTTTGCTCTGTTGTGCTCCACTTTCATTTTTAAATGCTTTCGGAAATATCTGGCTTAATTGGCTCTTTTGTTAGGTTTTCTATAAATTTGTTTTTACCTGGACAGCTTCTTACCATATTGTGAACAACATTACTCAAAATCTTCTCAGTAAGGTTTTATAACCAAGTGTATATTTTAAGCTGCTGCTGCAGTTGGCTGCCATATCTTTCCATTTGGCAAGGAGATCAAGTGTTTGTTGGCTGAGCCAGTTTTAGTCTCCTTATTGTGAGCATTGATTTAGACTGGCAAAGTTCCTTAGGAAATGGTGATACCTGTGTCAAAGTCTATCCTTTTATCCATTTAACCCCTTTTTGACGTCAACTGCTTATTAAAAATAGCCGGATTGGAATTAAGTCGTTTGCAGTCCAGATCTCCCTTTATTCTTCTTTGGCAGTGATTTTGATCTTTGTTCTAACAAATCATTGGTCTGACTACATCTATAACTGATTTTGAAATAACTCCTGCATAAGTAACCATTCATTTCCTTTCCATTAGAATAGATTCAGTTTCATTTTTTTGTGATGTTCTTCAGTGTTTGCCGTGTCTAACATTTTCAGTATCTCTTCTTGAAGAAAGTATTCATAATCTGTAGGCAAGAAACTTTGATATAGTCTGGGGGGGTACCTTTGGCGTCTTTTATTTCTACTTTTAAATCATATAGATCAAGGGTTCTTAACCTTGGGTCTGTAAATTTTTTTGGTGGGGTTGAGGGGGAGGCAGTTGGGGTTAAGTGACTTGCCCAGGGTCACACAGCTAGTATATGTCTGAGGCAGGATTTGAACTCAAGTCCTCCTACCTGGTGCTCTATCCACTGCGCCACTTAGCAGCCCCTTGTAAACTTATTTTAAAAAATATTTTGATAACTTTCAGTATAATTGACTTCCTTTGTAATCTTATATATTTTATTTATTGCCATTTTTTAAAATTCTGAGATGGGTTCTCTTGATTACAACAGGCTGCCCAAAGGTTCAATGATAAAGAAAAAAAAAGTAAAGAACCTCTGGATTAGATCAATTTCTGAACCAGCCTGAACATTTCATGATTTCTTAAAAGTTTAAAGTTATTTATATTAATTGGAAATGTATTTTTTGGGGACACTGAACAATGTAGATTTGGAGAGGAGGGGCATATTAGTTGTTCATTTTTTTCTTCTTCCATGTTTATAGAAAAAAGAAGATAAGCACCCTGAGATATTTGTGAATTTCATGGAGCCATGCTATGGCAGCTGCACTGAAAGACAGCATCATTACTATCTTAATTATATTGAGGAATGGTAAGTATAAAACTCAGGAAAGAGATTATCCTTTTCTCACTACCAGGTCAGAAATCATATTGTTAGGTATATTTTTGGTAATCTTTTTGTAAATGGGAAAAAGAGAAGCTAAATACTGTTGATAGCTTTGTCTATTGCTAAATAAAAAGCTATAGTGACTCTTGCTTTAACATTCTGTCATGCCCAGATAGCATAAATACACAATTTTTAAACATATAACTTAGTTCCAGTGGTTGTTTATAGGGGAATTGGCATATGAGAAACACTTCTAAATTCTCCTGAGCACAAATGAAATTGGAGCTTAAAAAGTTCACTAAGCAGTGCTTCTGCTTATATGGCAGAATGAGATAATGTTTGTAAAGTGCTAATACAGCACAGTGCTTGGCAATATAGTAGGCGCTTAATATATGCTTGTTACCTCTCTCTTGTATAACTAGTAAGGGAATACATGTTTAATGATTTCTTACTGCTTGCAAACTTCACTTCAAGCACTTCCCTGACATCATTACATTATGTTTTGAGATAGGTCAAATAAAAATTTTTATCCTTATTTTTTACAAATGAGGCACATAAAGCTCAGAGACATTAAATTTCTTGCTTGGAGTTTGGATGGAGACTTTGAACCCAGATATTTTCTGAATCTAAATCCAGTGTTCTTTTGTAGTTTGTTATATCTTTGCTTTTTTATAAAATATTATTACTGTTATTTGTTATTGTTGCATCTTTTTCTTGACAAGACGTGGTACAATTGGCTGCCTTTTTTTTTTTTTTTTTTTTTGGCTATATTTCTTGACCCAGTAAGTGAAACATTGGTTGTAAAGTTCTTTTTTTTTTCTGCAGTTGTGATGGGCCATATCACTTTCTCTTTAACTATTGAATAGAGGAATTATATTTTCTATAGTGACATAATGATGTATTTAAGGAAAAGCTTTTTCATATATGTCACAAGTTCAAATCATATTATACCCTTTCTCTATGACATAATAGTGATTTGAATTTGTTTCTTGAAGGGATCTAGTACTAGCAGCCTCTGCAGCCTCAACTGAAGTCAGCATCCTTGCCCGACAAAATGATCAGGTACCTTATTGATTATATAAATAATCTGGTGGTTTTATAAGTAAAATTTCTAGGGGAATAGACAAGTTAAAATTGAGAGAAAAAAGGGGTATATGTAAGTTTGATAGCACTTAATTATTTCATGTCTAGACCATAACAGCCCTTGAATGACATGTTGAAGTTGTAAACAAAATGAGCCATTTGTTGTAGGGCCCGGCAGCCTGCAGAAACATTCGGGGTATCAAATTCAGTGGTAACCAAACACTTCTGCCCTCTACTGATCAGTTATGGATCAGTGGTGTGGACTGGATGACAAAACCATCAGTGAAGTGGCTTGTGCCTTTGTGTGAAGTGGCACTGCAAACTAATCTGCCCTTATTCCTGTTCATGTTAACTTTTTTGTATTAGCTTTCTTAAGCCCATTTCTTCCCACTCATCTGTATATGAAGAGTTGGAATTTGAATGACTTTAGGTCCCTTTTGACTTTTTAAGTATGTGATCCTCTGACCATAAAACAGTAGTTATCACTTGCTTATATCTCCTCTTGTGAGTCAGGATTGGGGTTGGAGGGTGGTTGGGAATAATGTAGATGGTATCAAACAGTGAATAATATGTCTGTCTTGGAACAATAGCTTACATTCATATAGTGCATTAAGTTTACCAGGCATTTTATATATGCAATCACAATCCCGCAGTCAAAGATTTATTCATTTTGGCAGGAGGCTAAGCCCACATGAGATCATACAAGCAGTCCTTGGTAGACAGGCAATCAAGAGACCCAGCTACATTATGCTGCCTCCACAAAATGAGTTTTCTTAATTTATTATAAGAAGGAGAAAGTAAATCTACTTTCACAGGAGAAGAAGGTCAATTTCCCAGCCTCTAGGTTTCTGAGGTTACCCTGGGCTGCCACTATTTTAGTGCCAGATTGGATTTAAATAAATGTGTAGTTAATAAATTGATCTAAGAGAAGTGGTTTTTTTGTTTTGTTTTGTTTTGTTTTGTTTTGTTTTGTTTTGTTGTTTTTGTTTTTAACTTATTCCCACATGAATGAGGTAAAAGATAAACATAGACTAACATGGCTCTTTTTTCCTTTCCAGACTAACTGGGAATCCTGGCTTCTGGAAGACTCTAGCCGAGCAGAACTGCCTGTTACTGATAAGAGTGATGATTCCCTGCCTGTGGGTGTTGCTATAGACTATACCAGCCAAGTAGAAATACCCATCAGTAAGTGAAATGCTCGCCTTTAAATTCAAAAATGCAGTTTTTCAAACAGTTGTCTGACTTTTCAAGCAAGATATCTCTAAAAGGACATATTAATAACAAGTATGTGTCATCTCTCTCATACTTCTCAAACTTATCCCCATTTATTTTGGTGGCATAGAATCCCCTAAAGTCTCTTATACAGGTGTTGTTGAGATTGATACAAGGAGATTATAACACAACTTAATATTTAGCTATAAAATACTTTTAAAATTTAGAAACTTAAGTTTATTGTTAATGCCAAGATAGCTCAGTTGGGGTTTCATTCCTCAATTGTTTTTATTTTATTAGTTATCTTAAATTGCAGTGTTTGAGATGCTTTTCTTTGGTGAAACCTCACAGATTAGAACAATCACTGATTGGGATGCTCCAGTCATTTTAATGTCAGGTTGGATCTGAACTCCTGAGAATTTGTGCAGCTAACTGCTGTATGTTCCCTAGAAGGGCAAAGTGGTTTGACCTACTCCTTAAAACTCCAGCATCACAAATAAAAGGGGCATGCTTTTCTTCTAAAGCACTTGCCATTTGTCAGTCTTCAGGTTGCTGTAATAACCAGCGAGAAATGGAAGAATTTGGGGAGTAATCTTGCTGTAGGTTTTGTGTCACTAGTTTTCAAACAGGTAGGTCTCGTGTCTTCTTATATCTCACATTATTTCCAGTCCATTTTCTGTATCCTGTCCCAATCTTGCCCTCTTTCCTTCTCCCAAAAAAGGTAATAATTCATCTCTTAGTTATCAAGGAGCATTCTTTCTTTACTTTCTGTGTTCCTACCATTATACTAGATGTTTTGGGCGGCACAGAAATAAAAGATGTTCCTTATTCATAAAGAATTTTGAATACCCAGTCTATTTAGAGAAAATAAAATTTGTCTTGCTGATGTCACCACAGCTAAATGACTATTGGGAGTGCCACAATTCTGCTTTCCCTCAGACATTACAACATTTCTTAATTACTGAAAGGGAAGGAGTTTCAGGAGAAAATTCAAGATCTTTCCTCTAAATTGAAAATATGTCCTTTCCCCTTCTTCCTATTCAATGAGACAATTGTGTTTATACAAAAAATGTGATTTTTAACCATATGGATTTGAAAATTGTGGGTTTTCAAGCAGGAAGTCCAAACATTAACAGTCTGGAGCTCTCTCTCTATATATATATTTTAATTTAATTTTATTTAATAATAACTTTGTATTGACAGAATCCATACCAGGATAATTTTTACACAGCATTATCCCTTGCAATCACTTATGTTTCGTTTTTTCCCCTCCCTCCCTCCTCCCCCCCCCCCCCCAAGATGGCAAGCAGTCCTATATATGTTAAATATGTTGCAGTATATCCTAGATACAATACATATTTGCAGAACCGAACAGTTCTCCCGCTGCACAGGGAGAATTGGATTCAGAAGGTAAAAATAACTCGGGAAGAAAATCAAAAATCAAATAGTTCACATTCATTTCTCTGGAGCTCTATATACCACCTACTTGGTATGTTGACACTTAGCCAAATGGCTGTGATCAAGAGAAATACTTTCATCTGCCTCCTAGTGCTCTAAGCTTTGGGAGTGTATCACAGTCAAGCACTATTAAATTCTACAGCATAATCTCCTTATACAAGCCTTAGTCATGCAGGACTGTTTGGTCTGATTAGCCATTTACACTGACTAGTCCAAAAGAGAAGCTGGTTCATTTGATTACCCTTGAAAAATCTGAACTGACAAAGTACATGTTTAGCATATAGCTGTAAATGAGTGTAAAGTTGTTTGACATGTCTTTCAGTCCTTTGCTTTGCTTTACATATAGACATATCTATCATTTTCCCACTAGCAGTTCTGCCTAAAGATTCCTATCCTTTTAATTTTAAATGCTTTGAGCATTTACTCATAGATTTTTGTAACTTGAGTTGAACTACCCTTTGCACTGAGATACATTTTAAAGCTCAGCACTTTTGACAGTAATAAAATCATCTTCATATTGGGCATGGCAGGAAACATCATCTAATAGTTGTGGTGGTTTTCTTTTAGATGGTTATTTTATGACAGTTAAGATTCAAGTCCCAGTACTTTAAGTATGTAATCTCATTGTGGGAAAGGCCAGCTTCTTTTCTCAACCATTGTCTCTGGATTCCCAAATTGATATCGTCTCTCTTTTTAAATCTTTCTCTTTAATAGATGACGAAAAGACTCTTCCTCCTGCTCCAGTTCTGATGTTACTTTCAACAGATGGGGTACTTTGTCCATTTTATATGATCAATCAAAATCCTGGTCTCAGGTCTTTGATTAAGACTCCAGAACAACTTACTATAGAAGGAGAACGACAACCCAAATCATCAGGTACACACCCACAAATTGCTTTTATAGACAATATAATAGCTTGTTTTTTTACTGTACAATTTAAATTTTATTAGATAAACTTTTATATGGTTATCACAATTCTCAGAAAGTCCTCTATATGCATTTCACAGGGAATATGTTAAAGCTAGTATCTGTAATGCTTCCTTTGACAATTCTTTTAACATAAAAGGTCTTTGTCATATTTGTTGTCTAAATTAAAAACCTTGTACACTTGTTTGATGGTGATCATGAGTCTCTGCAGTGGTTAATTTTAGCATAAATTCTTAAATAATAGCTTTTTCAAACTCAATAACCATTCTATGATCTGTTTCTAAGAGAAATTAGTTGTAGTCAGTATGTTGAAGAGTTTTTCTTCTCAGAAGGAAGAAGCCCAGGAAGTACAAATTGTAGTTATTCAATTAGGTTTTAACACATTTACAAAGTACCTACTGAGTGCAAGGCATTATGCTTGTCTTTCATTTCAGAACTCCTATTTTCATATGGGACAGGGAATTCTATACTTTATTCTCTTATGATTTCTTCCTTATCTGTAGACACTAGAAACTTGTTCTAATGCTTCATCTCTAATCAGAATGCTCTGTAATACAGAGCCATCTTGAGCTCTTGTCAAGGAAACTTAGTTATTGCAGTTTCTGGAAGATCTCATCCTAAGTTAGGCTTAAGCATGGTGCCACAAAGATAGCATCTTAAGTATGCATCTTTGTATGCTAGAGCTAGATACAGACGCTTTCAGGTTTGTTGCCTTTGTGTTCAGAGATACCAGTGAAAATTTCAGCATTCAGTCAATCATTTGACTAACAAAACATACAAGATCTGCAAAAGGAAGAACTGAAGTTAATGTGGTTTGGGCAAGGAAGACATTTTTTAGGTATCTTTGGTACTGTGGTAAGAGCATTCAGGCTTAGAGCAGAAGAGACCTGTGTTTATATTCCATCTTTTGACCTACTGGTGTTATCCAGGGTGCCTAACTGCTTTGGGGCTATTTTCTCATCTGTAAACTGAGAATAGTACCTGTAGTACTTATCTCACAGGATATTTGTGAGGATCAAATGAGATAAAGTACTGAGACACACTTTACAAATATTAAAGAGCTTTATAAATGTCACTAGGAGGCAGTATGATGTAATGGTGACTTGGACTTGAAGTCAGGAAGATTTGTGAACATTAGCTACGTGACCCTGAGCAAGTCATGTACCTCTCTCAAATACATTTCCTCATCTAAAAAATGGGAATAATAATAAGAGCACTTCCCTCCCAGGGCTGCTGTGAAGATCATCCAAGGTATTCTGTGGAGAGTAAAGCATTTGGCAACCCTTGAGACCCTCTAGAAGTGTGTACTAGTGTGGAGTGATTGGTAGCACTGAGCTGTCCCAACTCTCTTGGCTAATTCTCCTTAATAGGCGCCACACACTGAGAGATGATAGGTTCCAGAGTGAATTGTGATTCTTGTCACACTTACTTTCTTGATGGTGTTTACTTTGTATGGGATTTACCAGGAACTGTAAAATAAGAAAGACTTGATGTAAATATCAGTTTTTATTCTTAAGCTTTCCCAGTGGAACAGAAGTGAATGCAAGGGATCAATGCTGTAAAAAATTACCCTGGCATGCGTTCTATCAATAAAAAGTTATTTAAAAAAAAAAAAAAAGCTTTCCCAGTGACTTAGGTTGCCCTTCTACATGTCTTGAAGTCACAGTGAAGGAGAGAGTGCTTGTAAGCAGGAAACAGAAGGGAATAGATGTTAGGAGCACATTTCCCCATCCAAGTATTGCAAATGTATCCTTTAATTAAATACTTGGTTCTTAAAGATTTCACCATCCTTTCCTACTTTTAATGTCCTAGTATGTATCTGTCTGGGACAAGCAGAAAAAGGACAATAGCCCATTTAAATAATGATATTTGTGTACATGCTTATGTATATGTGGGTATGTATACCCACACATATATATCCATGGTATGGTTTTTAAATTAATGATGAGCCCTGGGATCAAGTTCCCCCTCTTCAGCTACTTCCTCTTTTATCACTTCATTTGACTAAATCTGTTTTCTCATTCTTAGAATGGGTTTGATAAGAGTTAAATTCCTGATATACCAGATGATTGTGAGGAAAATGTATGGTAAATAGTGCAGTATTAACTCAGCAGTGAAACTTCAAATATTTCTTCTTCTGGGTGCCCCTTGTCAAATTCTCATGAGATTCTGTATTAAAAACTAACTTCTTCCAAGTCACAGGAGGAAAATTGGAAAATTTTCATCTTTACCCAGAAACAGGGATGTAATCTATTTAAGAAGACTCTTCCCCTTGAAGTTAACTAATAACACTTTTATTATTAAATCTTTGATTTTCCTAACATAATCTCTTTGCTTTTTCTTCTACCCATTTATGGCTAGATATACTTTTCACTTCCTTTTTGTTTTATAATGTTTGATTTACACTATGAGTGTTAATTATCTTTCTCATTTTAAAAAAAAAATCCCTTTCCAGGAAGTACTCCCACAACCCCAACGTCCACTCAAGCCCCTTTGAAGCTTGAAACATCACCAGCTCTGGCTCCAGCTTCAGCTCCAGTTCCAGCTCCAGCTCCAGTTTCTGCCCCACCTTTAAACCTTGCCACGTCAACTGCTGCTTTCATTTTGCCTACAGTCACTCTCCCTACTGCCACCTTCCCATTTGGCTCTTCATCCTTGAAATCATCCAGTTTGATGTCAGGGGATCCTCCTCCTTATCCCTTTTCCTCAGATAGCTCCAAACCAACCCTAACCTCTGCTGTAACTAGTGCACCAGCCTTCTCTTTTACACCTCCTTCTAAGACTCCCCTATCCTCAGCCCCGTCCCTAGCTCCCATGACTACCTCTGCATCTTCCTTCTATTTTGGATCACCTGCTTTTAAACCTGCAGTGGAAAATACTCCAGTGGCTAGCATGTCTACTCCACACATAGGGGCAAAGACATCTTTCCCACCTACAACTTCTGCAGCCAAAGTAAACCTAAATGAAAAGTAAGTAATATTTTTTGAGAGAATTGAATTTCTCTTTGTGATACATAGAAATATTTAGAAGATTTAGTTTGGCTAATGGATAGAGTTCAGAGGACTTGTGTACAGATTTATATGGCACTCATTCCCCATTAGACTGTAAATTCCTTTAGGAGGAAGGACCATGACTTCCTTTTTTTTTTTTTTTTTTTCCCTCCTCCACTCACTGCTGCTCCAGGATTCTGCACACTTAATAAGTGCTTAGTAAATAAGGAAGTGGTTAAGTGAGTGTTCTTTTGGCAAAAAGTACAAATTGGAATCCCCTTGGTTGGAAGGCTTTCCTTTGTCCCAAAACTTGGTTGATTTGAATATTTGCTAAAACCTGTACTCTACTAGTACCCATTACTACTAGTAGCTACTCTACTGTGGTAAATTTAGTGTTCGTATATTTATTAAATACTTATTTGATAAGAAGTTTGAATAGTTTATTCTCAAAATAGCAGACTATCCAGTAAAGTATCATATTTTCCTTACCTTACAATCTGTATCCTTTTGAAAATAATATTTAAGGCATTTGCATTACATGAAGTTAGGGGCATTTTTGTTGACAATAAATTAACTTTTGAAGTTGTTACTTTTTATTGTCAGTGGAGAAAAATATTTGTAATGGGTTCTTTTGAAATAGTTTTCTTTTTTTTGCAGGTTTCCTGCTGGGGAGTCATCTACACCCATTAGTAGTTCACAAAGCAACTCTTCAGTGTTGTCATTTTCCTCAGCTTCCAAATCGGCTTCTGCTGGCCCTGTCAGTCACTCCACACCTCTCTCATCTTCATCTAGCTCAGTCTCAGCAAAGTCATCAGTATCTCCATCTGTTTCAGGTATGCTTTCAAGCAGATGGTTTTAAAGAGCTTGGAGCCTCAGTAGGGAAAGGGATAAAGACTGGACTGATAATTTCATTGGTTAATTTCCAGTAATTTCTTTCTCTTGGTGCAGGTCAACATTTCTGCCTCTTAGACAATTACTTAGACAACTAAGAGGTTAAGGAATTTGCCCAAAGATATGTCTAATGTGGAACTTGAACCCAAGTCTTACTAGTTAATGCTGGCTCTCTACTATATCATCCTGCTTCATATATTCTTACCAAGAACTCCTTTTTTTCCCCCCCAAGATTCTTAGAGGTACCAGTTAAGTAAAAGGAAAAAGTTAGTTTTTTGTTTCCTCATAACTAGAATAAGTTACTGTGGATTTTGTATTCTCTTATTTAGGAGAAACTGTAGATTATGTGGTATTATGGACCTAATAATTGTGATTGGCAGTTTCCTTGTCTCCTTGTCATCTTCACAGAGCTGAGAGTATTTGGTGATTCAAATAATGGGTCTGGTAGCCATTCACCTGCATCTAGTGTCTGTCTCATTCCTATATAGATTCTAAAATGATTCATTAAAGGGCAGAGATGAAGATTGTTCTTCAGTGATTATTATATTTGTCACCTGAACCCAAAGCAGTCACAAATGAATGACCTTTGTGGATGTCAAAATCATGAACAATCTGTTATGTGAGGTAGCAGGTAGCTGAGGAGGAAGGGCAATGCAGTCAGTGTCTAGTACATTTCCTTAGCCCATTCCTGTTTGGAATTTGGTATCATGAGTTATTTTCATGAATTAAAATAATGGTTTAAGTTTATATGGCATTTTACAACTTGTAAAATAGCACTGTGAGATAAAAATACAAGGAGAAACATGCTTATTTTATCAATCAGTGAATATTTGTTAAACACTTGGTCTGACAGACAGAATCGTGGGCACTGAGAAGATTTGTATAAAGAATGAAACAATTCCTACTCACCTGGACCTTAATATTCTTGATGAGGTGAGGAAATTCATACTTTGAGAGACTCGGTTTCTTCCTGTGCTACCATGTGTCTTTAAGCACTAGAAAGAGTTTCATTTTCAGTAAGCCTTCAGTGTCTCCTAAATATATCAGATTGTTTGAATTTTTGAAATATTCTTTCTCAAAGTAGCCTGCTCTGAATTCTTAACTATTAGAGGGGAAGGCCTAGTACTGCTTGTCATAATTAACTTAGTCTTCTGATGATGAATTCTTTTTACTTTCTCATCTGTAGAAATATTTCTATACTAACCACTTCTCTCCTCCCCCCAATTTGAGGGAACTAATCTGTTTCTGATTTCAAAATTATGATTTCAAAATGGGTCGAATGAAAACCAAGGACATTTGGTAATAGAAATGATATTACGTGTATCAAAATTGTCATTGTCAAAAATGCTGGTGACACATTTTTGATTCTCGTCCTTGGTTTCTACTCGACCCATTTGAAACCACCCATGCCAGCATGTGTGACTAGCAGGACTTTATCTGAATGTTTCCACTTGTGGTAACTATGGCATCTTTCCACATGTTGCCGTGCCTGTTCTTTCTCATATTTGGGATTGAGGAAATTATTAAATGTGGCATATTTTAATTGAGTTTTATCTCATTGTCATTGCAGGGCGCTCTTCCCAGAGCAGTCCAGTATCCTCAATGGTGCAGAAATCGGCCAGAATCACTGCTCCAGTGGCAAAGTCAAGTACTACTCAGGTACTGAATTTATATATTGGTAATGCTATTAAAAATATCAAAAAGTTTGAGTAACTTAGTGCATGCAAACTTAATCTCAAACTAAAGATGATAGGTTTATATTTGTTGACTCATACCTTTTTATATTATATTATATTTTCTTTTTTCTAAATTCAAAATAGCATTTAATTTTTCTCATTATTTCCTCAAATAAACAAAAAATAAATCTAATTACTTTTTTCCTGGTCCTTCATATTCAGTTTCTTTCTTAAGTCATATAAGTTAAACATCAGAAAAACAGACAGTTGAAGAGTTGAGTCCCTCCTCAATCAACCATGAGCTTATGCCTTTGACAGAATATTTTTAACTGAGTTTGCATTCCAGAACCCTATGTTAACTTTTTTGTGTAACTTAGGATTAGAGTCTGGAGTCAAGACTTATCACCATGGTCAAATCTTTGAAAAGGTTGTTTCAGTGGTTGCAACTTAGCAGGTTTTCAAAACTTCCAATTTCAGGCCAAATCACCACAATCTGCCGTTGGGGTAGAAAAGCAACAGCATCAGTGGAAAGATTCAGATCCTGTGATGGCTGGAATCAGTGAAGAGGTAATATATCCTGCAAATCGATTTTTTTCCTCCTACACTGACCTAATGCAACCACATCAATGAAATTTGGGTCCAGTAAAGGCTTTTAGTCACTATTGTTATCCTAGTGGCTGGCCTTAGCCCATTTCCCTGGAAGCTGATCCACAACATTATAGTAGATTAGTAAGTTATTTATTTAAAACTTAAATTCAAAATAGAAAAAGAGAAAAAGATTTCCATGTGCACAGAACATGAGAAAATTCAAAGTATGAGACAATAAATTTCCATTTCAAAAAACTATATGATAAATATTACTTCTTTGTCTTCAGAGATGTCCATCTCTTCTTTGCTTCCTTATAGGTTTTCTTTTGTTCTTTTATGTTCACTTTTTACTTTATTCTTTTTTTTCCCCTTTCCTCCCCCCACTTCCCTGAGAAGACTATAGTTAAATGTGGGTGGATGTGTGTGTGTGTCTGTGTGTGTCTGTGTGTGCACGCACGCATGCATATATATATATATAAGCACTGACATATATATCTGTACTCACATACATATTTGCACTCACATATTTACACTCACATATGGATATCTGTAATCATACACATATATACATATGTATATTCATATATAACTGTGTAAGGCTGTATTGTACTTGTTTGTCCTCTGTTTCTCTGGAAATGGATACCATCATCCTTTATAAGTCCAAGCCTTTCCATACTTTTCTAAATTCACCAACTCTTCATTTCCTACACCACAGCAATATTCAGCCTTATATTATCTAATTGTTTTAAATAATCTAAAACAATTGATTAATATGGCTGGCATGTAAAATACTTTCTCTGTTTTCTCTTTTAATTAATCTAGTTAAATCTCGTCTCGTTTTTGGTTTGATTTTTCTCACTAATTTGATCGTGTAGATTGCACATTTCCAAAAGGAGATGGAAGAGCTAAAAGCCCGAACTTCCAAAGCCTGTTTCCAAGTTGGCACCCCTGAGGAGATGAAGATGCTACGGACAGAATCAGAAGACTTACATACCTTTCTCCTGGAGATTAAAGAAACAACAGAGGTATATATTCATCTTTTCCCTAGATTGAACTGACTTGTTAAGTATTAATGCTTCACCTCCTCAAAGATGAAGTAGATGAATGTCATTGTTTCCTACATTGCATATGCAATTGATTCTTTCCCTTTTGATTTCAAGCAGCAGTTTAGTCTTTGAGTTTGGAAATTCATTACTTTTTAAATGATTCCCCCCAGTCTCTTTTTTTCCTTTATTTTTACCAAATAATCTAACCCAATTAATCTTTTTGTTGACATCTGCTTATTTAAAAAAAAGGATGAAAACATTTTTCTTCATCATTATATTTCTTTGATTTTTTTTTTTTAAGTCTCTTCATGGAGATATTAGCACCCTGAAGACCACCTTACTAGAGGGTTTTGCAGGGGTTGAAGAGGCAAGAGAACAGAATGAAAGAAATCATGACTCTGGATATCTTCATTTACTCTATAAAAGACCACTGGATCCTAAGAGTGAAGCTCAGCTTCAGGTAGGAAATACTTGGAGAAATGAGCTTTTTAGTTTTTATGTGATGCTTGTCATCACTACAGATGATGACTAGCACTCTTCTTGAAAAATAATTATGAAATGGATTTGATGAACATTGACAAATAGACTCTTTTCTTTATATAAAGAACAGAAAAAAATTACCCATATTATTTTATGCTTTGGGGTTTTTTTTTAATATATAATAAATTTATCACAATAATTCTAACACTATTCTGCTTAAAGTGACATTCTTGAAACTATTTTCTCTTCTTCCTTAACTGGCCATTAGGATATATTCCATAAGTTAGATGAGGAGCATTGGTTATGATCTTCTGATCCAAATATCTGCAGTAGAAAGAAGTAGAATCTATCTAGATAGAATTCTGTCTGTAGTAGAAAGAAAAGTTAGCTTTCCTTTTCAGTTTCTTTTTCTGTTAAAAACAAACACACAAATAAACTAGACTTAAAATTTTGTATGTATCTGCCCTCTTGGTAGATTTTACATTTTATGGACACAGGGGTTCTTCCTAATGTCAAATCTGTCCCTTTCTTAGTGAGGGAACAGAGGCTGTTCCCTCAGTCACAGGATCGAGGGATTGTAGAGTCAGGCTAAGAGGCTATTGAATCTAATCCCCTCTTAGTGTAGATGAGGAAGCAGACCCAGGGAGAATAGGTGATTTGTCTAGGCTCACACAGCTGTATCAGAGGTAGAATTTGAACCCGGGTCTTCCTGATTAAAAGTCCAAGGCCTATTTATCCACTATATCATGCTACCTCCAGTCACTTAACACATGTTCTTTCAACTCTTTGATCAGACAATTAAATATCAAAATATGGTATTGAAAAAACTTTAGTTGGGGGGCAGCTAGGTGGTGCAGTAGATAGAGCATCAGCCCTGAAGTCAGGAGGACTTGAGTTCAAATTTGGTCTCAGACACTTAACATTTCCTAGATGTGTGACCTTGGCCAAGTCACTTAACCCCAAATTGCTTCAGCAAAAAAAAGAAAGAAAGAAAAAGCTATAGTGATAGATTTAATGGAATAAGAAGGTATTCTTTATTGTTTTCCATTACTGCTTAATCTGAGGTTTCTTCCTCAGGTGTGAGTGTATAGAACTCTTCTTTCAGTTCTCCCTAAATCTTTCTGTCTCTAGGTCTGAGATCCTTAGTCAGTGGATCTTTTGTTAGCTCTTCAATCTGGTTGCCTTTCTGCTTGTGTCGACTTTCCTACAAGATTGTCTAGATTTGGGGCAGTGACAGGAACATTCACAGCAGGGGCTACCCCCACCCTTTATTCAGAACTTTTCCTCTCATCATTCCTTCCTCTGAGGAAATGAAAAGTTACTTCTTGTTAGAAAAAGACAGCGGATGCTTCTATTTTAGTGAAAAGCCTTTTTGAGGATTCAGGGCATCTTGAAAACAGAAATCCTTTCAGGTTTTTCTTCTGTGGGTTTTAATTCCCTTAAGCCAGAGAGCAGTTGTCTTCTTAAAATTTTGCAGAGGAAAAGCCCAGTGGGTTCTAACTACTTTTGTTTTTCTGCTTTCTTTTCTGTTTCTTTCTCTGTGAGGCCATGTAGAGAAAGTTATATAGCACTTCCTCTAATTATTGGTTTCCCAATCAAAAGGAAATAATTATTCTTTCTCAAAAGAAAAGGTCTCCACCCTTCCCCTGGGTAGTTTCTTGAAATTCATATATTCTGCTTATATTTATTCCTTAAATACTAAATATTGAGCTCTTTTGTATTCTTATAACACAACTTCTTTTAAAAAGGCCATGTGACTTTTTTAGTTAAAAATTTAAGTGCATCATAACAATTTTTCAAACAGATTGAAATAAAATACAAGATTTGAGTAGAAAGATAGTAGTTTATACTCAGTATACAACAGTCTTTCTTGCCTTTCGGTCAGTATGCAGTTTTCGCGTAAAGCTCCAAATCTTAGGTTAGAACATTTATGACTGGTTTTGTGAAGACCAAGCAGAGAAGGAAAAAAAGTTGTAGGAAAATGAGCATAAATTTAACCTTTAATGCTACTCTTTGTATTTTGTTAGTCTACTGATGTTATGTTCTCATAAATAAAGATATAACTGATCAAAGCTAATAGAAATGACAGGCATTTTTCAGCCTTGCTAGTAAGTTCCAAAAATCTGCAAGATTACTTTTTTTTTCCTTCAGTTAATGCTTGATCGTGTAATTTGATGGTTTATAATGGCTTACCACATTGCCATTAATTTCATGAGTAGTAGTGCATAGAACTAATGACTTATATACAAGTGCCAGAATATGATGGAAAATTCCCAAATTGTTGAGAAACCGGAAAAGGAGAGTTGAGAGCAAAAGCACATGATGACAAAGCAGGTAGATATTTACTGAGAAAAGGCATTTGATTGAATACATTTACACTAAGTTTTTTCTTTCTTTTTTTTTTTTTTTAAATTATTATTATAACTTTTTATTGACAGAGCCCATGCCTGGGTAATTTTTTTTTTTTTTAACAGCATTATCCCTTGCACTCACTTCTTTTCTGATTTTTCCCCTCTCTTCACCCCCTCCCCCAGATGGCAAGCAGTCCTATACAAGTTAAATATGTCACAGTGTATCCTAGATACAATATATGTGTGCAGAACTGAACAGTTTTCTTGTTGCACAGGAAGAATTGGATTCAGAAGGTAAAAATAACCTGAGAAGAAAAACAAAAATGCAAGCATTTTACATTCATTTCCCAGTGTTCTTTCTTTGTGTGTAGTTGCTTCTGTCCATCCTTGATCAATTGAAACTGAGTTAGATCTTCTCTTTGTCGAAGAAATCCACTTCCATCAGAATACATCCTCATATAGTATCATTGTTGAGGTATATTACACTAAGTTTTTTCAATGTGTTACCCTATGTAGAGGTATTAGAATTTTAGAGAACACTATATAATCCAAAGAATTGAATTTCTGTTAGAGGAATATCATGTACCATAATATCAGCAAGTGAAGAATTTTAGGTAGTGATGTGAGTTGGTGTTTTCTTGGTTCTAAATTTTATTTTTTATTTTGATTTTTAAATGCCCCAAAAAGAACATTTGCATATTCATAAAAGGGAATAAAAATCTGATTATATATGAAATCATGAATCTTCCATGATTTATATAGCTTTTTAAAAATGTATATAATGGATTCCAGACATCACTTTCAAACCTATCCTGATTTTCTGAGCTTTTTTCTTTTCTGTGTGTGAAAATAATTTTTTCAGTAGCCCTCTTTTTAAAAATATCAGTATCAATAGATCCTCTCTTCTCCAGATTCAAAACTGACATAAAGGGATGGAAAATCTTTGTAACAAAGAGGCATATTTAGGAAAAAGGAATCTACACAATATCCAAATGCTGTATCTTGAGTCCATCACTTTTGTCTGGAAGAGAGTAACATGTTTTCTTATGAGTCCTTTGGGAACACAGTCTTTGTTTTTATTTACAGTGTTGTCCTAGGATAAATTGTTCTGCTGCTGCTCCCTTTACTCTGCATCTTACCCAAGATCCTCTACACTCATTTTTTGTCATTTCTTATGGTACAGTATTATTCCATTTTTTTACGTACAATGATTTGCTCAGACACTCCATATTTTATGAGCACCATTCTAAATTTTAGTTCTTTTTTTTTTTTTTTTTTTAATCCACACTTCAGGATCAAGGAAGTATTTTGCTTCTGATATTTCTCTCCCCAATATTATTCTCTCTCATAGTGCCCTATCCCTACTTGTTTCTTATTTAAAAATAAAATCATTCTGAACTTAAATCCCCCAAAAAGAACATTTCTGTACACACAATAAAACATGAAAACAACATTCTGAATTTCTAATTTATGCTACTTGCTTTAAAATGTGTGTATGTAAATTCTATACATTATATTTCTATATATATTCTATATTTTATATAGAATGTATAAATACTATACATTATTTTCAAAATTGTCTTGTCTTTGCATTCTTCTGAATTTCCTTTTGTTCAATTAAAAGAAATATTTCAATGGTTCTTTTTTTTTTTCCCTTAGTGGTAAAGGTGAGAGGACTGCTTTTTTTAATTTAAGTTTTATTTTTATTTTCAGTTCCAAATTCTTTCCTTTCCTTCATATTTCCCTCATTCATTGAGAAACACAATACCCATGATCTTTGTGAAGTCATGCAAAATATATTTCCACTTTAGCCATATTGCCTACCCCCAAAAAACAAAAAAAATAAAGTAAGTAAAGAAAAAATGTGCTTCCAAGATTATCAGTTCTCCATCTGACAGTGGATAGTATTTGTTCATAAAGTCTTATTTTATTACAATCATGTACCACAACTTGTTCACCCATTTCCAGTTATCATCTCTTCAATTTCCAATTCTTTGCCAATACAGAAAAAACTGGGATTTTTAAATTTTCTTTTTTATTTCTATTTTATATTTTTATATAGGTATCTTCCTTTCCTTTTTCTTTTGATCTCTTTGGGATACAGACTTAGTAGTGGTGTTGTTGGGTTAAAGGCATAGTTCCAGATTGTTCTTCAGAGTGGTTGGATCACTTCAAAATTTTTTCTACGGAGTATTAGTGTCCATAGTTTTCCACATCCCCTGTAGCATTTGTAATTTTCCTTTTTTGTCATGTTAGCCAGTCTGATAAGTATAAGGCAACATTTTGGGGTTTTTAAATTTTGTATTTTTCTGTTTGTCTAGTGATTTAGAGGATTTTTTTCAAGTTTAAAATTTTTTCTTCTGAAAATTGTGAGGGGGCATTACTATTACTAATATCTCCTTTCCCCTCATTTTTTTTTTAAACTAAAAAGATAGAAAAGAACCTTTGTATCAAATAAGCCTAGTTAAACAAAATACATTCACATAATGGCTATGTAAAAAATGTATGTCTCTTTCTGCATTTTATGTTCATCACTTCTCTCTCATTGTCAGATGAGTAACATTGCTTCATCATTGGTCTGGAAACACAATTGGACATTGTGTGTTGATTAGCAATTTTTTAGTCTTTCTAATTTTTAAAATCTTGTTATCTTTGTAGAAATTGTTCTTCCGTTTTACTGTTTTTCATTCTCACTTCCAGAAATGTTCTGCAATTGTCTCTTTTTTCATTTTTTATGGCAAAACTATATCACATTAAATTAGCATATTATTATTTATTGAGCCATTTCCCAATTGTATAAGAGGTGGTTTAAAACAACTTCTTACATTCTCATTCTTTTCTTTTTTTATCTTTTACTCCTTTCTTCAGATCAGAAAATTGGTTTTGCTCACAGCTATTTCTTCCTCCACTATCATCCTCCTTAATCTTAACCCCTTTTCTATCGATTTTTTCCCTGTGTTTAATTTGATGTATTTCTACACTAAAATTGTGTGTGTGTGTGTGTGTGTGTGGGTGTGGGTGTGTGGGTGTGTGGGTATTCTGATATAAGCATGAGGTTTTCAACTGATGCTTGTTCTCCCTCACCCTCTACGCTTTTCTTTTCTTTTCTTTTTTTTTTAAATATCTGTCTTTTTTTTTTTTTTAAAATAACTTTTTATTGACAGAGTCCATGCCAGGATAATTTTTTACAGCATTATCCCTTGCACTCACTTTTGTTCCGATTTTTCCCCTCCTTCCCTCCACCCCTCCCCCAGATGGCAAGCAGTCCTTTACATGTTGAATAGGTTACAGTATATCCTGGATACAATATACGTGTGTAGAACCAAACAGTTTTCTTGTTGCACAGGGAGAATTGGATTCAGAAAGTATAAATAACCTGGGAAGAAAAACAAAAATGCAAGCAGTTTATATTTATTTCCTAGTTTCTTTCTTTGGGTGTAGCTGCTTCTGTCCATCCTTGATCAATTGAAACTGAATTAGCTCTCTTTATCGAAGAGATCCACTTCCATCAGAATACATCCTCAAGCAGTATCGTTGTTGAGGTATATAATGATCTCCTAGTTCTGCTCATTTCACTTAGCATCAGTTCATGTAAGTCTCGCCAGTCCTCTCTGTATTCATCCTGCTGGTCATTCCTTACAGAACAATAATATTCCCTAACATTCATATACCACAATTTACTCAACCATTCTCCAATTAATGGGCAACCATTCATTTTCCAGCTTCTAGCCACTACAAACAGGGCTGCCACAAACATTTTGGCACATACAGGTCCCTTTCCCTTCTTGTATCTCTTTGGGGTATAAGCCCAGTAGAAACACTGCTGGATCAAAGGGTATGCACAGTTTGATAACTTTTTGAGCATAGTTCCAAATTGTTCTCCAGAATGGCTGGATGTATTCACAATTCCACCAACAATGTATCAGTGTCCCTGTTTTCCCACATTCCCTTCAACATTCCGCATTATCTTTCCCTGTCACTCTAGCCAATCTGACAGGTGTGTAGTGGTATCTCAGAGTTGTCTTAATTTGCATTTCTCTGATTAATAATGATTTGGAGCATATTTTCATATGTCTATAAATAGTTTCAATTTCTTCGTCTGAGAATTGTCTGTTCATATCCTTTGACCATTTATCAATTGGAGAATGGTTTGATTTCTTATAAATTAGAGTCAGTTCTGTATATATTTTGGAAATGAGGCCTTTATCAGAACCTTTGACTGTAAAAATGTTTTCCCAGTTTATTGTTTCCCTTCTAATCTTGTCTGTATTTGTTTTGTTTGTACAAAAACTTTTCAGTTTGATATAATCAAAATTTTCTATTTTGTGGTCAATAGTGATCTCTAGTTCTTCTTTGGTCATAAATTCCTCCCTCTTCCACAGGTCTGAGAGGTAAACTATCCTATGCTCTTCCAATTTATTTATAATCTCATTCTTTATGCCTAGGTCATGAACCCATTTTGACCTTATCTTGGTATACGGCGTTAAGTGTGGGTCAATGCCTAGTTTCTGCCATACTAAGTTCCAATTTTCCCAACAATTTTTGTCAAATAATGCGTTCTTATCCCAAAAGCTGGGGTCTTTGGGTTTGTCAAACACTAGATTATTAAAGTTATTGGCTGTTTGGTCCTTTGAATCTAACCTATTCCATTGATCAACTAGTCTATTTCTTAGCCAATACCAGATGGTTTTAGTAACTGCTGCTTTATAATATAATTTTAGATCTGGTACAGCTAAGCCACCTTCATTTGATTTTTTTCATTAATTCCCTTGAAATTCTTGACCTTTTGGTTTTCCATATGAACTTTGTTGTTATTTTTTCTAGGTTATCAAAGTAGTTTTTTGGGAGTCTGATTAGTATAGCGCTAAATAAATAGATTGGTTTAGGTAGTATTGCCATCTTTATTATCTTTGCTTGCCCAATCCAAGAGCATTTAATATTTTTCCAGTTGGTTAGATCAGACTTAATTTGTGTGGAAAGTGTTTTGTAGTTTTGCTCATAAAGTTTCTGATTTTTCCTTGGCAGATAGATTCCTAAATATTTTATACAATCAGTAGTTACTTTAAATGGAATTTCTTTTTGTAACTCTAACTGTTGGGTTTTGTTAGTGATATATAAGAATGCTGATGACTTATGTGGTTTAATTTTGTATCCTGCAACTTTGCTGAAGGTGTGGATTGTTTCTAATAACTTTTTAGTAAAATCTCTGGGGTTCTCTAAGTATACCATCATATCATCAGCAAAGAGTGATAATTTGGTTTCCTCATTGCCTGTTCTTATTCCTTTAATCTCTTTCTCAACTCTTATTGCCAAAGTTAGCATTTCTAATACAATATTAAATAGTAACGGTGATAGTGGGCAACCTTGTTTCACTCCTGATCTTATTGGGAATGGTTGCAGTTTGTCCCCGTTACATATGATGCTTACTGCTGGTTTTAAATAGATGCTACTGATTATTTTAAGGAAAAGTCCATTTATTCCTATACTCTCAAGAGTTTTTAATAGGAATGGATGTTGGATTTTATCAAATGCTTTTTCTGCATCTATTGAGATGATCATATGATTTTTGTTAATGTGATTATTAATATGGCCAATTATACTGAGAGTTTTCCTAATATCGAACCAGCCCTGCATTCCTAGTATAAATCCTACTTGATCATGGTGTATTATTCTGGGGATGATTTTCTGTAGTCTTTTTGCTAATATCTTATTTAAGATTTTAGCATCAATATTCATTAGGGAGATTGGTCTATAATTTTCTTTCTCTGTTTTCAACCTACCTGGTTTAGATATCCAGTACCATGTCTGTGTTGTAAAAGGAGTTTGGTAGGACTCCTTCACTCCCTATTTTTTCAAATAGTTTATAAACCATTGGGGCTAATTGTTCTTTGAATGTTTGGTAGAATTCACATTTGAATCCATCTGGTCCCGGGGAATTTTTTTTAGGGAGTTGATTGATAGCTTGTTCTATTTCTTTTTCTGAAATGAGACTATTTAAGCAATTTACTTTTTCCTCTGATAGAGGAAGCCTATATTTTTGGAGATAGTCATCCATTTTGCTTAGGTTATCAAATTTATTAGCATAAAGTTGGGCAAAGTAACCCCTTATTATTTCTTTAATTTCCTCTTCATCAGTGGAAAGTTCTCCCTTTTCATTTTTAAGACTACTAATTTGATTTCCCTCTCTCCTTTTTCTAATCAGATTTACCAAGGGTTTATCAATTTTATTGGTTTTTTCATAAAACCAGCTCTTAGTTTTATTTATTAATTAAATAGTTTTTTTCACTTTCTATATTATTAATTTCTCCTTTTTATTTTAGAATTTCAAGTTTAGTAATTGATTGGGAGTTTTTAATTTGGTCTTTTTCTAGCTTTTTAAGTTGCAGGCCCAATTCATTGATCTTCTCTTTCTCTATTTTATTCAAGTAAGCCTCTAAGGATATAAAATTTCCCCTTATCACCACTTTGACTGCATCCCATAAATTTTGGTATGATGTCTCACCATTGTCATTACCTTGAGTGAAATTATTAATTGTGTCTATAATTTGCTGTTTCACCCAATCATTCTTTAAGATGAGATTATTTAGTTTCCAATTACTTTTTGGGCTATTTACACCTAACTTTTTGTTGAATGTAGTTTTTATTGCATTGTGATCTGAAAGGAAAGCATTTACTATTTCTGCCTTCCTGCATTTAATTTTGAGGTCCTTATGTCCTAATATATGGTCAATTTTTGTGTAGGTTCCATGAACTGCTGAGAAGAAAGTATACTCCTTTCTGTCACCATTCAGTTTTCTCCAGAGATGTATCATACCTAATTTTTCTAATATTCTATTTACCTCTTTAATTTCTTTCTTATTTGTTTTATGATTTGATTTATCTAAATCTGAGAGTGCAAGATTGAGATCTCCCACTATTATAGTTTTGCTGTCTATTTCTTCTTGCAACTCTCTTAACTTCTCCTTTAGGAAGTTAGATGCTCTACCACTTGGTGCATATATGTTTAATACTGATATTGCTTCATTGTCTATAGTACCCTTTAGCAAGATACAGTTTCCTTCCTTAACTCTTTTAATTAGATCAATCTTTGCTTTTGCTTGATCTGAGATAAGGATGGCTATCCCTGCTTTTTTGACTTCACCTGAAGCATAATAGATTCTGCTCCAGCCTTTTACCTTTACTGTGTATGTATCTCCCTGTTTTAAATGTGTTTCCTGTAAACAACAGTTTTGACTTTTGATCCAGTCTGCTATCCGCCTCCTCTTTATGGGAGAGTTCATCCCATTCACATTTACAGTTAAAATTTCTAATTCTGTATTTCCTGCCATCCTAATATCCCCAGATTATACTTTTCTTTTTCTTGCCCTCCTTCCCGTTTTCCCTAGTATTAAACTTATTGTTCCCACTTACATCACGCAGCTCTCCCTCTTTAGTATTCCTCCCTCCTCCCTTTGAATCCCTTCCCCTTTTTTGTACCCTTCCCTTATTACTCTTTTTCCTTCTCCCTTTTCCTCTCCCACTTTTTAATGAAGTGAGAAGAATTGCTGTAAAACAAATATGTCAATTATTTCCTCTTTGAGCCAACTCTGATGAGAGTAGGATTCACACAATGTTCCTCCCCCTCTCTAAGTTCCCTCATATATGATAGGTTTCCTTTGCTTCATCGTCGCATGTAGTTTTCCTCTTTTTATCTCCCCTCTTCCCGACACTATCCCCTTTCCATTTCTACTTCCCTTTTTTATGTTATATCGATAAAATCAAATTATACATATGGTTTTTATGTATAACCACAACAGAAATACAGTTCTCAAAAGTTCCTTTTACTTTTTTCTACTTCTCTGAGTCCTGTTGTTGGAGATCAAATTTTTTGTTTAAGTCTGGTTTTTTCCTTAGAAACAAATGGAATTCCTCTATTTCATTAAATGCCCATCTTCTTACATGGAAAAAAATACTCAGCTTAGCTGGATAGTTTATTCTTGGCTGCATTCCAAGCTCTTTTGCCTTTCAAAAAATCTGATTCCAGGCCCTTCGATCCTTTAATGTTGAGGCAGCCAGATCTTGTGTGACCCTTATTGTGGTATCTCGGTATTTGAACTGTTTTTTCCTGGCTGCTTGTAAAATTTTTTCTTTAGTCTGAAAATTCTGAAGTTTGGCCACAATATTCCTCGGAGTCTTTATTTTAGGGTCTTTTTCAGAAGGCGTTCGATGAATTCTTTCAACGCCTATTTTCCCTTCTGGTTCTATTACTTCTGGGCAGTTCTCTTTGATGATTTCCTGTAAAATAGTATCTAGGCTCTTTTTTTCATCATAATTTTCGGGTAGTCCAATGATCATCTTCAGGTTATCTCTCCTAGATCTATTTTCCAGGTCTATTGTTTTTCCAAGTAAATATTTGACATTTTTTTTCCCAATCTTTCCTTTTTTTGCCTTTGCTTGACTGATTCTTGATGTCTCAATGAATCAGTCATTTCTATTTGTTCATTTCTGATTTTTAGTGAGTTATTTTCTTCATTAGCTTTTTTTACTTCTTTTTGTATATATCCAATTGAGTTGTTTTGCTCTATGGAATTTTTTTCCATTTCACTAATTTTTTTTTTTTTTTAGTGAGTTGTTTTCTTTTTCCAATTTGCAAATTCTGTTTCCCTGCACTTCTTGGGAGTTTTTTATCTTTTCCAATTTATATTTTAGGAAGTTGTTGCTCTCTTGCATGGCTTCTCTTTCCTTTCCCAATTTTTCTTCTAGTTCTCTTTTAAGGTTTTTAATAGTCTCTTCTAGGAGAGCCTTTTGTATTGGAGACCAACAATCGTCTGGAGACTGTCTGCTATTAGTCTCTTCAGGGTTGAAAAGCTGTTCTCTTTCTGTATAAAAACTATCAATCGTCCTTTTGATTTTTTTACTCATTTTGTTAAAACCTGTAAGGTCTGCCTTCAGAGCCAGGAGGTTACCAGCTTCCTCTGCAGAACAGTGAAAGGTGTATGGAGGGGTAGCTGTCCTGCCATTCGGCTATAAAAAGCAGGGAGGTACTGGAGTGCTCTGGGAAAGAGTTCCCCACCCGGGAATAACTCAGACCTGCAGGGCAGAGCTGGGAAAGTGCCCTGCAAAGGACCCCCACTGTGTGAGATAACAACTGCCCTGGGGCTAGATGCTGAGCAGTGAGAGTTTCATTTCCCAAGCAAATCCTGCCCTGGGGCTGTGGGTATTAGCAGTTGAGCAGTGAATGGATTTGCAGGGACGGGATCTGCCCGGGAAGCACAGTCTGCTGGGGAAGTTCTATTGCCCCGGGCCGAGCACCCCTCTGTGCCTATTAGAGGCTGCCCAGGCTGTGTCCCCCTACCGTGCAGATTTGTAACTGCCCCTGCAAAAGGCCCGAACTGCAGGATGTGGCTGCAGGGCTACGTTAAAGTCTACCTGTGTCACTTCCGGGTTTGAGGGGTTACAGCCAGATCTCGTGAGGTTCTGGCGATTTTTTAGAGGACCCTCTGTTTTAGGCTTTAACTTCTCTGCCAGTTTACTGCTTTGTAGTCAAGGCAGAGCAGTCAGCCTATAGCAGAGTCGTTTCTATAACTTCTCTAGCCACAGAGATCACCCCCGACCCTGGTCTGCTCAGGACTAGTCTCTCGCTGCCTGTGCTGGTCTGTTCCTGGCCCCTCAGGACAAACCTTTTCTGGCGAGCTTCTGGATTGACTTTGGCTGGTAAATTGTGTGCTTCTAATCTTCATGAGTTTAAGCAGTGAAGAGCTGTTTTTGAGGCTGGATTAAATAGTTGGTTATGAGGGGAATGAGAGGAGTTTAGAGAGTCGTGTGGGCCTGCTCCGCCATCTTGGCTCTGCCCCCTCCCTACTCTTTTCTCACAAACCTCAGTTATGAAAAATAGCTGGTTCCATTCCCCTTTCCTCTTTTATTTTTTTTTTCCTTTTTTATTTTTTATTATAGCTTTTTATTTACAACCCTTTCCTCTTTTCTACCTCTGTGTATTCCTTATACTTTCCTTTCTCTTTTTTCACTTAAAACACTCAATTGGACCTAATCTTCCCCCAGGTCCTCTGTTTTTGTTAATTTAACTTTCTCAGTACCCTTTGAAGGTTTTAAAAGGATACTTTTATGTTCTTCCTGTTAGAATGTTAGAACTACATCATATAAAACCTTCCATATGCTTAAAAAAATTCACCTTTCTAATTCTTTTTTGGCTTTTACCTGAGAAATCCTTGAAAGTGCTTTATACTTTTAAAGGTTTATTCCCCTCCCTCTCTCTTTCATTCCCCAGCTTTATAGGCTAAGTTGCTATTGTTTGTAAGCCTATACTTTTGTTATTGGAATAATGTATTCTAAGATCCCTCTTGTTTATAGTAGAAGTAACTAGGTCTTGTGTGAGCCTGACTCTGGCTCTTTGGTACATGACCTGGTTTCTTCTGTTTCCTTGCAGAATTTTTTGGCTTTACATTACTAGGACTTTTACTTTGGGGAGTTTTATTGAGAAACTGATGAGTAGTTTTTCTCTTTTCATTTTGCCCTCTGGTTCTAATAGATTAGCTTTCACATATAATTTCTTGAAGTATAATGTCCAATATTTTTTTTTAATATGGTTTTCAGGGAGTTTAGTGATTTTTAAATTATCTCCATTTGACCTGTTTTCCAGAATAGCTATATTTTTTAATTTTTATTTATTTATTTATTTTATTTACAAGATATATGCATAGGTAATTTTTCAGCATTGACAATTGCAAAACCTTTTGTTCCAATTTTTCCCCTCCTTCCCTCCACCCCCTCCCTCAGATGGCAGGTTGACCAATGCATGTTAAATATGTTAAAGTATAAGTTAAATACAATATATGTATACATGTCCATACGGTTATTTTGCTATACAAAAAGAAAAGGACTTTGAAATAGTGTACAATTAACCTGTGAAGGAAATCAAAAATGCAGGCGGACAAAAATAGAGAAATTGGGAATTCTATGAAGTGGTTCATACTCATTTCCCAGAGTTCTTTCTCTGGGCGTACGTAGCTGGTTCAATGCATTACTGCTCCATTGGAACTGATTTGGTTCATCTCATTGTTGAAGAGGGCCACGTCCATCAGAATTGATCATCATATAATATTGTTGTTAAAGTATATAATGATCTTCTGGCCCTGCTCATTTCACTCAGCATCAGTTCATATAAATCTCTCCAGGCCTTTCTGAAATCATCCTGCTGGTTGTTTCTTACAGAACAGTAATATTCCATAATAGTCATATACCACAATTTATTCAGCCATTCTCCAATTGATAGTCATCCACTCAGTTTCCAGTTTCTGGCCACTACAAAGAGGGCTGCAATAAACATTCTTGCACTTATGGGTCCCTTTCCATTCTTTAAAATCTCTTTGGGATTTAAGCCTAGTAATAACACTGCTGTATCAAAGGGTATGCACAGTCTGATAACTTTTTGAGCATAGTTCCAAATCACTCTAGAATCGCTGGAGGTATTCACAGTTCCATCAACAATGTATCAGTGTCCCCGTTTTCCCCTCCAACATTCCCAGACTAGCTATTTTTTTTATATCAGCTTATACTTTTAAAAAAAAATTTTTTTAGTCTTTTGATTTTATTTTAAAATTTCGTTCTGACTCAAGAGTCATTGGTTTTTGTTTAGTTTATTTTGCTTTTCAAGGAGTCATTTCTTGAGTAGAATTTACCATGTCCTAAGCCCCTTTATTCACTTTCCATTCTTTCCTCCAGTTTTTGTCTTTTTTATTTTTTAGTCTTTTGCTTCATTTCTTCTATTTATGTAGTCTGTGGAAAATCCTTTTTTGGGGGGTGTCTCTGTAGCTGTTACATTTATTTTCTACTTTTATGCTATATCTTTGAGCATCTCTAGCTACACTAATTTATATATACGTATTACATATATATATATACACACACATACATATACATATATATATATACACACACACATAAATCTATGTAGATAGATAGATGGATGGAAGGATAGATGGATGTGTGCGTGGGTGGATTTATGGGTTGGTATTGGATTTACTTATCTCTTCAGCTTTAGGTCATGATTTGGGGCTTTGTACTAGAGCCAGGCTCAGTTTTTGGTGGGGTGAGTAATTCTGATTTATCTCACCCTGGGTCCACTGAATTCCTCTGCTGACTACCTCCTTTTGGGTTTAGGAGTTGCCCTTAAATCTTCCGGGTCTTCTGTGGCCTATAATTCAGAGTGTTAAGTCCCAGATGTCCTATCTATGTGCTGCTATATACTGTTCTGCTCCCTGTTTTGCCACATTGGTTGCTGCTGTTACCCAAGTGCCCTGCTCTCCATTTACAATTATCTGGAGCTTTCTACTGCTACTTCCAAATACAGTGCTCTCCAGGTTGCCTATCTCTGTTAACTGTGGGATGCTATGGGCTTGTTGGTCAGTGTTGCCCAGCTCTCTCAACTATTTCCCATGGATTACTGGCCATGTAATGGTGTTGTAATCAATGATGTTTAGTATAGTTCTGTAGTAGAATAAATCACTCACTGGCATTTTTTATTAGATTTCTTGATTGTTTGATCTGGTATGATTTTCAAGGTTTTCCTAAAGTAAGTGAGGGGAAACTGGCCAGCCAGCTTCCATTCAGCCAGATATATGGGTCAGAAGATCATACGTGAGTGTTTTTGACAAAAATCTTTTTCCATCACCTCTTAAATCATACCTTTTTATTTATTCTATATGACCAGCCCTTGGTAGAATAGGTTTTTAATATGTATTGCCTACTGCCTTCTATTCTTCTACTCTTTTAGGCCTTTTTATTCTTGGAATCTATCATACCAACAAATTCACGTTTGTTAGCTTGCTTCTACTTACTCTCTTGGTGTTTTCTTTTGCTTCTAAATATTTATATTTGCATGTTTCTGTCCAAGTTAGAAGAAACTTACAAGATTTGTTCATACTGAGTATAACTTTCTCATTCATATTTCAAATATTTATTAAGCACCTACTCTGCAAAATCCATAGATGTTTGCAACAGAGAGAAACACCCTTGAAGAGTTTTTGTTTTAGTAGCTAATGACAATAAGTCACTGAATATCTATAATTCAGTATTTTCACTATGAAGGTTGAAACCTTAGCTTTTTGTATTATTACTCTTTAAGGAAATAAAATTCTCATGTCATGGCAGGGTTCCCAAAGTTGTTAAAAAGAAAATGACTTTCATGTGGATAAGGGATCAGACTTCTTGTCCTTTGTAAGAAGTAGGAAGTGGGACAGAAAAGGCAGAGAAGCAGATTTAGGTTCAATGCAGTGGGCCCTTCCAGACAGGAAAGGTACCCTGATTTTCTAAGCAATGCTTAAAAGGATGTTTCCAAGGCTCTTTCCAGGTTAGTTCCTTTCCAGTGTCATGAGTCTCTCTTCACATGTACTGGGACAGATAATCATTTTATTTACCTTCCTTTTGTACCATCTTGTCCCCAAATGTCAAATAAAATGTTTTCCTAGAATTGTTTTTTTATATTAGTTACAAGTTTTATATGAATATATTTCTACCATGTTTAACATATATTGGACTACTTGTTATCTGGGGAAGGGAGAAGGCGGGGGACTGGAACACAAGGTTTTGCAAGGCTAATATTGCAGAATTATCTATGCATAATTTTTGAAAAATAAAAAGCTTAATTAAAAAAAATAAGTTTAGTATGAATAGTTAAACTCTGATAAAGGATTCCACAGCCTTTCTGTCTCTGTTTCTTTGTACGTATATTATATTTATTCATAAATGTTGTGTATATAGCTCTTTGTGGGATTTTGCATTTGTATTTTTAGCATCAGAATAGTGCTTAATGGATGCTTAATATTTTTGAGTTAAATTGAATTAAGACCCATCATGTTTCGTTCCTTCCATATGTTTAGACTTGCTCTGCTTTATCTCAGAGGGCAGAAATAATAGCAATGGGGAAAAGTTGCAAAATGGGGATTGTAGTTCATTGTAAGAGACAACTTTTCAATAACAATTATCCACAAATGAAATGGGCTTACTCAGGAGGAAATAGAGTCTTTGAGGTTTTCAAATGAAGGCTAGATGGTTACTTGTTAGGAGGTTATTGTTTGGGTATGAACTGTATTAGAAACCTTCAAGATCCCCTGATTCTAGCATTTTTTTCTATACAACAAATTTAGACCCCTGTGTTATGAAATTACTATAGGTATTTTATCAATTCTTTTAAAAATTGCCTTTAATTTGAGCTGTTGTTCAAGCTGGAAAATGAGTCATTTTTCTTTAAGACTTCTTTTTCTTGATAGGAAATTCGTCGTCTTCATCAATATGTAAAATTTGCAGTCCAAGATGTGAATGATGTTCTAGATCTGGAGTGGGACAGACATCTGGAAGAAAAGAAGAAACAAAAGTGAGTACCGATAAGATGACAGAGCATTCTTTATTCTCCTTAATGATGACCTCCTCTCTTTCAGATTTCTAGATGATGCTATTATTAATAATCTCTTTCCCAAATATTTCCTTTGCCTTTGAGTACCCTACTGAAATGCTCAAGTAGGAAGTGATAGCTGCTTACCTTTATCTAGGGAGACAGTTACTTAGTCACAATTCGTTTGGGGAAGCAATTGGGAAGAGTGGGAGAGAAAAAAGACTTGGAAAAGTGTAACATGAAATCATTTGGTATATGGTCGTCATAGATTAAACCAATCATCCCTAAAATTTTAAAGATTTCTCTTTACTGTCAACAGGCGTCTGCTTGTTCCAGAGCGAGAGACACTATTTAACACTCTTGCCAACAACCGGGAGATAATCAACCAGCAGAGGAAGAGGTTGAATCATCTGGTAGACAGTTTACAGCAGCTCCGACTTTATAATCAAACCTCTCAGTGGAGCATACCCAATGAAAGCCCTTCTCAGAGCAGTACTCAGAGGTATGTGAATAAATTGGGGATGGGAATGGAATAGGTCTTTGAGATGATTCTCTCCAGAATTATGAATAATAATACTAAAGTAGTTTATGAGATAGATGGCTATCAGGAAAAGGATACTTTCTCAATAGCTGTTTTATCAAGGACTTCAGCCTGCATGTATTACCTGACATTCATTAGTTCTATGATTATTTCACAATTTAAGTGAAAATGATTATGGGATGGGTTAATATTTTGCTTTTTAGAAATAAATTGTTTTCTTTCATTGTGAAGCTAGTTTTTAGATAAGGGACTGTGCATATCATTTACTACATGAAGTCCCCTAAACAATAGGAGATCCTTTTTTTTTGAATGAGATTTAAAGAATTTAGTAGGATTTTTTTATCTGTCATAATGATTTCTTTTCATTCACTCAACACTCACAGCACATAAGGTCACACAGCTAATTAGTTTCTAATGTTAGATTTTATTTCAGGTCTTCCCATTTGCTGACCTATTGCACTGTCTACCACCTTGCTGCTCTATTGGTTATACACTTAGAAAATAATATTTGCATATAGAATTTAATGTTTTTGTTTATTTGTATAATGTCATATGAATATGGATTTCTGGACCCCTACACACACACACACACACACACACACACACCCCAAAGTTTTGAACCCACAGATTGAAAACTAGTAACGTAGAATTTTGTGTTTCCTTTATTGTTTTTTGCTTTTTTAATGTAACTAGCTGCTCTTTATTTAAAATTTTTTTCCATTTAATAGAAATCTGCCATCTTTCTCTCCCACCTCCAACTCCCAAATAAGAAGAAAAAGTAAACCCTTGTTACAGATGAGTCAAGCAAAACAGATTTCTTTATTGATCAAAGAAATGTTTCATTCTAGGCTCTGATTCTTTTACCTCTCATCAAAAGGTGAATAAGTGAGTTTCATTATGAATCCTGTGGAGTCATGGCTTATTATTATAATGACTGGTCAGGGTTCTGAAGTCTTTCAAAGTTATTTGTCTTTATAATATTGATGTCATTATATGAATTGTTCTGGTTCTGATCACTTTACTTTGCATTAGTCCATATTAGACTTCTCAGGTTTCTTTGAAATCACCACATTTGTATACTATGCCTTGTTTAACCATTTCTTAACTGATTTTCTATCACTGCTAAAAGAGTTATAAATTTTTGGGGAAATCCTTAGTTACAGTTTGTTTTGCACAGGTCTAAATCCTCTTTTTATCTAATCTCTTTTCTGTTCCTATTTCATTCTTCCCTTTCCATCCCCTTTACTTGTGGAGTAAAATTGTTCATTTATCCAACTGTATTCTTTGCTCCTTAAAATAGTTCAGAGGAGAATGAGATTCAGAAATCAGCCTCTCCTCCTATTCCTTCCTCCTTTTGTAATTATTTTTTGTAGCCTATTGACCTGAGCTAACTTTTCCTTACCTTCCTCTCCTTCCCTCTTTTCACTCTCTTTCCATTCTTCTTTAATATCATCAAGATATCATATAGCCCATTCTAGGTGTTTTCTCTTAGATTCCTTCTATGGCCTCTGATGTTGATAGTATTCTGTGGGGACTTAGGTGTCATGTTTCTATATTAGAATATAGACAGTTTATCTTTGTTTAGTTCATTCATGTTTACTTTTTTAAAGTTTCTCTTGATTCCTTTTTTCCACTCACATTTTTTACATGGCTCAGGTTTTTTCATCAGGAATGGTTGGGAGTCCTATTTCATTAAAAGTCCATTCCCTTCCCCTCATCACATTAGAGTCAGTTTTATTAAGTTTATATTATAAGCTAATACTTTGTCTTCTGAAATATTATATTCTAATCTCTCTGCTTCTTTATAATGTTGGCTGCTAAACCATGTGTGATCTTGACTCCTGGCTCCTGGTTATTTGAATTATTTCTTTCTGACTGTTGCAGTATTTTTACATTGATGTGGAAGCTTTGGATTTTAGTATAATTTTCCTGAGACTTTTCATTTTGGGCTTTCTTTCAGGAGGGATGACTGGTGAATTTTTTTCTTTTTTATACTTTGCCCTCTAGTTCTAAAAGATCTGGCAGTTTTCTTTTTCTTTTTTAATTATAGCTTTTTATTTACACGCATGGGTAATTTTTCAGCATTGACAATTGCAAAACTTTTTGTTCCAACTTTTCCCCTCCTTCCCCCTACCCCTTCCCCTAGATGGCAGGTTGACTATACATGTTAAATATGTTAAAGTATAAATTAAATACAATATATGTATACATGTCCAAACAGTTATTTTGCTATACAAAAAGAATCGGACTTTGAAATAGTTTACAATTAGCCTGTGAAGGAAATCAAAAATGCAGGTGGACAAAAATAGAGGGATTGGGAATTCTATGTAGTGGTTCATAGTCATCTCCCAGAGTTCTTTCGCTGGGCGTAGCTGGTTCAATTCATTACTGCTCTATTGGAACTGATTTGGTTCATCTCATTGTTGAAGAGGGCCACGTCCATCAGAATTGATCATCATATAGTATTGTTGTTGAAGTATATAATGATCTCCTGGCCCTGCTCATTTCACTCAGCATCAGTTCATGTAAGTCTCTCCAGGCCTTTCTGAAATCTTCCTGCTGGTCATTTCTTACCGAACAATAATATTCCATAATATTCATATACCACAGTTTATTCAGCCATTCTCCAATTGATGGGCATCTACTCAGTTTCCAGTTTGTGGCCACTATGAAGAGGGCTGCTACAAACATTCTTGCACATACAGGTCCCTTTCTCTTTTTAAAAATGTCTTTGGGATATAATGGGCAGTTTTCTTTTTAAGATTTTGTAAAGGGCTGAAACTCTTGAGTTCATGCACTGAGGTCCAGACAGCCGAGCACTTAAGACTAATTACCAATTGGACAATATTGGCATATATTTGGAAAATGGCCCTTCCCACTATCCTGTGCTGGCTCAATAATTGGTGTATACAGAGAATTTTAGCAGGGACTAGGGGGTGGAGTAAGACTAGCCAATGTCACTCTGGGCGGGAGAGGAAGAAGGAAGGTCGCGGAGATTCTGCTTCCATCCAATTCAATCCTACCTCTAAGATCAAGAGTAAAGACTAAGGACTTTTGCTTATCCTGACTCCAGCTGATTCTAAGGTATCCAGGGTGTTGACACAGTCATCACAAGATTTCATGAAATGCAATGGAGTGGGAGGGATAATCGTTAATTTTCAGATATCACAATGATTATTAAATTCTCTTTGATCTATTTTCTGAGTGTGTGTGTGTGTGTGTGTGTTTACTCTGAGATACTTTATATTTTTTATTTTTTTCAATCTTTAAATTTTGTTTTAATATTTCTTGTTGTCTAAGGAAATTATTAGCTTCTATTTTGTCCATTTTAATTTTCAAGTAGTTTATTGCTTAGGCAGAGTTTTGTATCTCTTCCACCAAACTGTTAATTCCTTTTTCATTTCTTTATTCCATGAATCTTAGTTCTGTTTATGTGTGTGTATGTCATCTAACACTTATTTCATTTAGAAAAGCAGTTTTAAACTGTTTTCCCCAAATTCTAATTAAGTTAATATCTAAGATATTCTCCTTGCAGCTTTGTTTGTAAATGTTTTGAAGTCATTCTCTTCTGTGGTTGTGTCTTGAGTGTCTTTGTCACCATAATAGTTTTTTATAGTGGGATTCTTTTTTATTCAATGATTTCTTCTAGCTTACTTCCTGTCTCTAGAATGGCTTATTTAACACTGGGCTTTTTTCCCTTCTGGGAGAAAATGTCTTTGCTGGTCTTGCTGATACTTTCTTGAAATATTGACTATTGTGTTTTCAATGCTTCCAAAATGTTCTGATCCAGATCAAAATCTGATTACTACCCCACTTGCCTCAGTTGTATAGTTTCCTGGCCTGGGTTTTTGAACAAACTATGGCCTTCCTCCAGTTATAATTTGAGTAGATTACTACTACACTTAACCACAAGCATGTAACTAGAAACTTTGTTGTTTCAGAGTGACAGAGCAGTAGACATCTCCTTTGGACTGGGATATATGCTCCAATTACTTTACTGTACACTTCAAACTAGACAAGAAACTAGAACTAAGATGGTGCTCTCTCCACTTGGGGTCAGAATCAGATAGCTACCATTTGCTTCTAAATTTACTTCTCACTCTGTAATGACACTCCCTATTTTCAAGTCTTCTTAGTCCATCCTTGATATATGACTCAGAAAATAGGTAGTGAGTGAGAACTACCAGTTGGCATGTTCTATATCTTACACAAGTTTGTGTGTTTATATCTATATCTTACTCAATCTGGATCTAGGACTTCTTTTTGCCATATTACATAGACTCTTCCTGTGCTAGAATGCTTTACAGCGTGCTCCTACCCCATACCCAACTTCATCATTTTGCATAAACCTCTCTATTTCCCTATGCCAATCTCAGCTGGAAAAAATTATATATATATTAATTTTCCTAGCACCATTAGGACTGGTGTGTTTTGTAGATCTTTTTGGAGAAGCTGAGGAGAAGAAGGAAGAACTTAGGCTGCTTCTGCTTCACCCCTTTCTAGCTTCACTGTTGAGGGTGGCTGGGCCAGTAGTTTGTGATAACTGTATACTTTTGGCTTCATTTATATCATATTTAGTTTCTTAATGGGAAAATATACTCCTTGGCTCAAGAAGATTTAGTGGCTTTCTATTACCTCTGGGACAACATTTAAATGCATATATTTGGCATTTAAAGTCTTTCACCTTCAAGCTTCAGCCTCTTCCTAGTTGATCATTTCTTACTCTCTTTCATGTGCTTTGAGTGTAGGGTATCTGACTTTTTGCTGTGGCCCATACACATTCTATCTTTCAATTGCCTTTGAAAACTGTGTCTCCTGTACCTGGAATATTCATGCTCTTTACTTCCACTTCTTGGTACTCCTAGATATTTTCAAGATTTAGCTTAAATGCCACCTCCTACATGAGGCTTTTCCTGATTCTCCCAATTATTCTCCCTCCAACCTAATTATTTAGTATTCTATTCGAATCTTTGTTTTATTTGCATACGTATACTTTTATTTGTGTATATTATAACTACTGCATTCATCTACATAAATTCTTTGAGAGTAGATACTGTTTTTGTCTTTATATCCTCAATGTCAGATACATAGTAGATACCTACTACTATAAGCTAAATTGGCTTCTCAATGAATAGTATAATTCTATATGGTCTTCTACCTTTTTTCAGCTTTGACAATGACCTTGAAAGCTTGCGCAATGCTCTAATGAAAACCACCATTGAATCTCACACCAAGCCACTACCCAAAATACCAGGTAAGATAATTCTTCTTTCAACTCTTCCTTTTAATTCTATTTTATGTTCTACGTATATTTTTGAGTGACTTCAGCATTTATAGGTTTATATGATTTCTTACAGCTAAATTGTCCCCTGTGAAACAGGCACAGCTGAGGAATTTTTTGGCCAAAAGGAAAACCCCACCAATAAGATCTACTGCACCAGGTAAACACAACTTTTATAACTCTGAAAAACAAAGCTACAAAATAGCATGGATTTAGAGTATCTTTAATGTTCTTTGAATTTCTCTCTGTAGAGCATGGAGACAGTGTTTTGGCTGGAAAGAAAATATTTGTGTCAGGAATTGATAGCCATTGAGAATTCAGTCTCAAGAAATACTTGCCTAAAAAATGTAGACAATTGAATTCAGTCTTTGAATTATCTGGATAATTTAACATTTCTATTTTGAGCTCCTCTCTCTGTATGTGTGTGTGTGTTTATATATGTGTGTGTGTGTGTGTGTGTATACATACTTACATATAACTTTATTCCAAATCTGAAATTAAAATTTGCTCTTTTTCTTTGACTGTCTTATTTCTTATCAGATCTCTTATGCATGCAAATGTTACTTAGTAACTGAAAACTAAAGAGAAGTTAGTTTTGATTTTCTACATTTGGTTTTATTGTACTGGATTAATTTTTTTTCTTCTTAGTAAACCAGTTTAATAACCATGTAATTACTATTAATAGAAAGGTTAATATCATTTGAGATTTCCTTCATTGTGTTTTGAAGTCATAGAATATGGTTATTTAAATTATATAAGTGTTGAATGTTCATTTATAGTTTTAGTAAGAAGTGCCATTTGGTACTGCCCTAGCAACACACTGTTTTCCATGTGTATGTTTCAGTCTAGTTAAGTAAGCAGATAGATGCCCATAGTCTGGGCCACATGGTTATGAATTCTTTTGTAATGGCAATCTGTGATGGAAAGGAAAATATAAGCTAGCCTTCAGTCATGTACAGCCTCTTCAGTTTTTGTAGCAGTATGGCAGTGTTGAAGAAAGTTAACAGGGAATGCTAAGGATCAAATACTTAAAACCAGGTGCCTCTTTTTTTTTTTTTTTTTTTTTTTTTAATTTAAGCTTTTTATTTTCAAAACATATACGTGGACAGTTTTTAAAAATTCACTCTTGCAAAACCTTGTGTTCCAAATTTTTTCCCTCCCTTCCCCTGCCCTCTTCCTTTGACTAGGTAATCTGTGTGTGTGTGTGTGTGTGTGTGTGTGTGTGTGTGTGTGTGTGTGTAAAAGCTATTTAAAAAATATATATTTATTTATTTATTTTAAATAGCTTTTTATTTACAAGTTATATACATGGGTACATCATTACCCATCATTACCATTACATCATTAACAATTGCCAAATCTTTTATTCCAATTTTTCCCTTCCTTCCTTCCACTCCCTCCCTAGATGGCAGGATGACCAATACATGTTAAATGTATTAAAGTATAAATTAAATACAAAATAAATTTACATGACCAAACTGTTATTTTGCTGTACAAAAAGAATCGGACGCTGAAATATTGTTCAATTAGCCTGTGAAGGAAATCCAAAATGCAGGCAGGCAAAAATATAGGGATTGCGAATTCAATGTAATGGTTCTTAGTCATCTCCCAAAGTTCTTTTGTTGGGTGTAGCTAATTCAATTCATTACTGCTTCATTGGAACTGATTTGGTTCATCTCATTGCTGAAGATGGCCAAATCCGTCAGAATTGATCATCATATAGTATTATTGTTGAAGTATATAATGATCTCCTGGCCCTGCTCATTTCACTCAGCATCAGTTTGTGTAAGTCTCTCCAGGCCTTTCTGAAATCGTCCTGTTGGTCATTTCTTACCGAACAATAATATTCCATAATATTCATATACCACAATTTATTCAGTCATTCTCCAATTGATGTTCATCTACTCAGTTTCTAGTTTCTGGCCACTACAAAGAGGGCTGCCACAAACATTCTTGCACGTACAGGTTTCTTTCCCTTCTTTAAGATCTTTTTGGGATATAAGCCCAGTAATAACACTGCTGGGTCAAAGGGTATGCACAGTTTGATAACTTTTTGAGCATAGTTCCAAATTGTGCTCCAGAATGGCTGGATGTATTCACAATTCCATCAACAATGTATTAATGTCCCTGTTTTCCCACATCCCCTCCAACATTCCGCGTTATCTTTCCCTGTCACTCTAGCCAATCTGACAGGTGTGTAGTGGTATCTCAGAGTTGTCTTAATTTGCATTTCTCTGATTAACAATGATTTAGAGCATCTTTTCATATGGCTAGAAATTGTTTCAATTTCTTCGTCTTAATCAGTATATGTTAAAACTGTGGAATTCTTCTACACATGTACTACTGAGCAAATTCAATTCTACCAATCTTGACATTTTCATTATAATGAAATTAGAAAGAAAAGGAAATTAGAAGTAAAAAAAAGGGTGATTAACAGATTCATCTCAGAGAGAAATGCCAAATAAAATAGTTGGCAGAGTTGGTTTCGCATTTACAGATATAATATGAAACATATGGGATTTTTGGTGATCTCAGATCGCAATACTCATGATGAACATTTGCAAAAAAGAAGACTACTTTAATAACAATTGGAACCCATGCATAAGCATCACTTGTAACAAATGAGGAGATAGACAAAACACTCTGTGTTAAATCTGAATTTAGTACTCTGATTTCATTGCAAAGATGAACATAGAGAAAGAGAATTTTAAAAGTGTTTCACAAAACAATTCAGGAGTAAAAATAAGAGATCAAAGATTTACAGACTACAATTCTTCCAGTCTTTGAGGAAGTGCTGAATAACTGCTTCTAAGTGAAGGAAACTATTTTCTAACAAATGATGAATAACTGGTATTAGCAGAAAAACGATTTTGAAATCAATGACTTGTTAAATGAAAGATCAGAATTAATATCAAATTAGAAGAGTAAATTTGACCAAAAAAAACTGCAATTGAAGCAGATGTAACCTAAACTATTTAAACATTCTATATCAATATAGATAGACAATCTCCATTTTCTAAGATAATCAGCCATGAAAAATTAGCTTTCATAAGAGGGAGACCTAAAGAACTAGAAATTGCCTTATGCAGCAAATACTTGATCTTACCAAATAGAGATAGAGCAATATATAGCAGCATCAGTTTAGAATATAGATTCCTGTGCAAATTATCATGGAGGAGAAGATAAAAGGTAATAAACAGAATAACCTTGTAAAACAGCAAGAAAGTAAAAGAAAACGTAAGCTTATAGAAAGTTTTTAATTCAAATCATCCTGAAAACCTATAGTAAAGAAATAAGGAAGACAACAGAAAAGGTAAAGAAATGGTAAATACCTTTGATAATTACTATTAACAAACTCTTTTCTTCATCATTGACAATGAAACTACCACTTTTTAATGTAAATATCATAACTCATTGTGTACATAACGAAATGGAAATGGCATCAAAGAAAACATGGGAAATGCAGCTAGTCTAGACCAATATATACAGAGGAGGTCTGTCCTCAAGGAAACACATTTTGATAGTATTGAGGAATCAACTCTTTAGACATATTACAGAGAGGATTAAATACTTGGAGGGAAAAACCATAGAACTTCTGACTAGAAAAAGTCACTTGAGGAAATATCAGTAACTGCCAACCCATTTTCCTACTTCCTGATCTCTACAAAATTTTTATAGGAATTATCTATGCAAATATTGGCCACATCCTTGATGGAAGTAGAGAAAAGGAATTGTTAGACTTTCAAAAAACATTCTATAGAAGATTGCAGCCTTATTGGTATATAGTTGACTGAAAGAAATAGAATATACAAAATTGTATTTAATGTTTGTTGACTATTAAAAATATTTTTTGGTTTTTTTTTTAATTGAAGCTTTTTATTTACAAAGCATATGCATGGATAATTTTTCTAACATTGATCCTTGCATAACCTTTTGTTGCAAATTTTCTCCTCCTTCCTCCCACCTCCTCCCCTAGCTGGCAGGTAGTCTAATACATGTTAAATATGTTGAA
This sequence comes from Antechinus flavipes, assembly GCF_016432865.1. Lineage (NCBI taxonomy): Eukaryota > Metazoa > Chordata > Mammalia > Dasyuromorphia > Dasyuridae > Antechinus > Antechinus flavipes. The sequence continues at coordinate 502,678,667 of NC_067399.1, forward strand.
ATACATGTTAGATCCAATATATGTATACATATTTATAGTTATCTTGCTGCACAAGAAAAATCAGATCAAGAAGGAAGAAAAAGAATAACTGTGAAAGAAAACACAATGCAAGTAAATAACAGAGAGAGTGAGAATGCTATGTTGTGTTCCACACCCTGTCTCCATGGTTCTCTCTCTGGGCATATTTGGCTCTCTTCATTACTGAACAATTGGAACTGGTTTGAGTCATCTCAATGTTGAAGAGAGCTACTTCCATCAGAATTGATCATCGTATAGTCTTGTTGCCATGTATAATGATCTGGTTCTTTTCATTTCACTTAGCATCAGTTCATGTAAGTCTCTCCAGGCCTCTCTAAAATCATCCTGTTGATCATTTCTTATAGAACAATAATAATATTGTATAACATTCATATACCATAACTTATTCAACTATTCTTCAAGTGATGGGCATCCACTCAGTTTCCAGTTTCTAGCTATTACAAAGAAGGCTGCCACAAACATTTTTGCACATACAGGTCCCTTTACCTCCTGTAAGATCTCTTTGGGGATATAATCCTAGTAGAAACACTGCTGGATCAAAGGATATGCACAGTTTGATAACTTTTTGATCATAGTTCCAAACTGTTCTCCAGAATGGTTGGATCTGTTCACAACTCCACCAACAATGTTATCAGTGTCCCAGTTTTCCCACATCCCCTCCAAACATTCGCTATTATCTTTTCCTGTCATTTTAAACAATGTTGACAGGTATTTAGTGATATCTCAGAGTTGTCTTAATTTGCATTTCTTTGATCAGTAGTGATTTGGAAAAAAGTAATTTTATTTATAGAGCAAGATAGCCTAAAGGCTATCCTCTTAAGTGTCTCCTGTGTACCCGGCATTCAGTAGAGAGCTTACAAGCTAAAAATGGAGGTGCCTCCCATGTGTATATTAAAATTATGCAAGATTCCTTTTAAAATGAAGCAGTAGATTACTATATTTGATATTAATGTAAAGAATAAAATAGAAGGAAGCATACTTGGTAAAATAATCTACCATTGTCATGGAGACTTGTCTTGAACAGAATGCAAATTGAAAGGGATTCCCCTTAGATGGTGAATACTTCCAAATATTCCTCTTTGGAAAGGTAGTGTGTTAATAGGTTCAAACTCTAGAACACTGTAGAGCCTCCAAAATCAATGAAAATCAGCATGTATTTATTTAAGCTCCTGCAGGCACTGTTCTATATGCTGTTGATGAAGAAAAAAAAATTTTTTTAAATCCTTTTTCTCACAGTCTAGTGAGAGACATAATTACTCAAATGAGCTCAGCCTAATTATCAACATAGGAAATCAAATGGGTGAAGATTTGCATGTAGCTTCATATGATTGTTTATTATTGTCTGGTCCATCAATATATATCTCTTAGGGCAGACATTGTGGATGTATGGTGAATTGGCTCCAGAATTTAACCAAAAGAGAAGAGAGAACTAGGTCTTTAGGAAATTATGTAATGGTTTTAATGATTCCAAACTTTATACAGAAACAAAACCCAGTTTTTTACTATCAATATTAGGACTGTGGACCACGGAATACCTCCATTTGTGAAAAATTAATATATGGGCTCATGTTAGACATAAATAGGTTACAGCTTGTTACCAAAAAGAATTGCACAGGAGAAGCACAGTATTGATATCGGAAAGATTTCTCACCAGAAAAGGTGATTGATTGTGTGATAAGAGAAGGGGATCTCTTATAGACGATTCCCAAGTTCCCTTGTAATTGACTCAGTGTTAAGAGATGTAGCAGAGAGTTCCCACATGTTGAGGAGACCTTGGGAGGTGAAGTGGAAAAATGTCCTGGTTCTAGAGGTTTAAATCTTTTTTTCAGTGTTTACTGTCTCTGACTGTGGGCAAGTCTTTCCAGCTGCTTCAGTCTAAATTTTCTCATAAAATGACGGGGTTGAAATGGATGGTCTCTAAAGTGCCATAGTCTCTAGATCATTGATTCTATGGTATCGACAAGAAATACACAGGATGAAAAGCCTTTAGTGAGTTATAATCTAAGGCTTTGGAGAGAATATCCATAAAATGAGATTGGAGATTCACCTAAGGATCATTTGATTTTTTATTTTAGAAGTCTTTCTTGAGAAGCTGTGTGCATATATCATAATAAATGTAGAATCAAAAGAGATCTCAGAGGCCATCTGACCCAACCCCTTCATTTTACTGATGAGGCAGCCAAGCTCAAGGAACTTCAGTTGACTTGTTCATGTATATTGTACAAAGAAGTATACGTGACAATCCTTAAAGGTATCTTCTCATGGAGTTTATAGTGAAATATATTGAAACTTTGTGGATTATTCTGATTCTCTACTGAGAGTGAAGTTTGTAATTGTTTGTCTTAAGGAAAAACTTTGTCCAGGGTCAGATTCAGCTTTAGTGTATAAATGAAGCTGCCCCCCAAAGTGAGGCAAATTCTGAGAAAAGTCAATATGCTTGGATGGTTTGGTTCCCAGTTATAATATGATGCTAAAATATGTTCTGCCAGGGAACAAGTTAAAACTTAATACATTTCAGTGACATTTAGAAAGAGGAACCTTTTTTGACGGGACATATTTCATAGCAGGTAAACTTGGATAGATGGTCATTGGATGAGGTCTTTTGTCCACTCGAGTGTCAGGGAGCTGATTGCAGCCTTGGCAGTGGTGGCAGAGGGGATCATGTCTGTAATCTCCATGAAACAATTGTCATTGTTTCTGCAGCAGGTCTAGATACTCTCCTTTGAGAAGCAGGTGCTGCTGCTGCTCCCTCTTGGAATGTACCTGTCTCTACCTAGCAATGGAGGAATAACCTCAGATGGTTATGAGACTAGTTGAGTAGTTGAATAGACTATCTCTGTCATTTCAAACAAACAGCAGTAGTGGTCAAAGGTCATGTGTTAAAGTTATTAGCTGGTGTAACTGCTGTTTTCCTTAGCTTTAGAAATGTTGGGTGGAAACATCATGGCTTAAGCCTATTGTTGAGACTCACTCAGGTAACAAGCCTCCAGCAGAAGATTCTGCCATTTCTCTTCATCTCTGTGAGTGTTCATACCCTATCCCTTAGCCCTTAACACTAATAATTAGTTGTAGTGATATCTGTGCACATGGCAGGACAGATGAAGTACTGCAGAGTGGTACTTCTGTGAGGCAAAAACTTATCAATGAATACTAAATAAATGTATGAAAAAGAAATCTGTAGTTACCTATTTCCCCATTCAGCTTCTCTGAATAATTCTGTTAGGTGTCACTCCCTGGATTCAAGTGATACAGCTTCCAAACAAGGCCAGAGTTGTTTGCTATCCACTTTGCAGATTGGGGAAGCACCTTCTAAGAGAGCAAGGGCTTAAGGCTAGTGATTTTCATTCATTTCTGATTCAGAGAGTCCATTTCCACAGAAGCTTTTTTATTTTTATTCGTTCAGTTTATTTGTAACTGTTTGAGACAAGCAGTTTAGGATACTGATTCCCACTTCTGCGTGGTGCTATTGTTAGAAGCAGTATTTCATAGTGAGAGGGACATTCTCTCTGAGCCTCTCCACATATCAGGAAACCTGGTCGGTTCCTTTTTTGGCTTGTTACTCCTACCTGTGAAAACTTTGCTCTGAAGCCCCTTGTTTGCTGGCCGTTAGACCAATACTTTCTCTGTCTCTCACTTTCTTTTCTGTTTTCTTTATTTTACAGTTAGAATGCACTTCTCCCTCACAGCTGGGGGCTTTCAAAGCTATGTCTGAGTTAAACCCTAAAATTGGCCTAATTTACAAATGACATGGCAGGTACACATGAAATAATCATTGAAATGTTTTACACACAGTTCATATACTCTAGAATTGGAGATGTTGGTGATTTCCTTGTTCACTCCAGTTCCTCTGCTGTAAAGTTAGGGGAAAGTAAAGTTCAGAAAGTCAGTGTCACACATTGTAAGTAGGAGAAACATCTTTTGACTCCAGAATCAAATTTTTCACTCTTATCAATGGAGATTCCTTTTGGCATGCTTTAATTAACCTAAAGTTGTCTGTTGTTTTGGACTTTTTTTCTTTTTTAGCCAGTCTTTCCCGATCGGCCTTCCTATCTCAGAGATATTATGAAGATTTGGATGAAGTAAGCTCCACATCTTCCATTTCCCAGTCTCTGGAGAATGATGAACCACAGATTTTATATGAGGATGCAGTAGCCCAAGTAGTCCATCGACATGCTCCAGTGGTTCGCACTTCTTCTGTTCAGCCGACCCTTTTGTCTCAAGCTCCTCCTTTCGCAAAAAGTCATCTGCCACTCAGCTCCTCTCCTAGTCTGGTAGGGAGTTTAAGTAAGTAAACAATGATCAAACTAATTTTTTTCCTATTAAGTCTTTGATGTGTGTTCACGTCATCATACAGAGACATTTTTAGTCATAGTCTACCTCTGCTGATTTGCTATTCCCAAATTGTTAGACAAATGGTGTCAGTACCTTCCATTTGTATTCCCTTTTACGAAGTGCTATGGCATACTTGGTCTCTCGGAGCCTTACAACAACACTGGGTCATAGATAAGACAGACCTGATTATCCGCATTTTAGAGATGGTGGGACTGAAGCTCAGAGACATAAAATGCATCACCAGTGTTTCAAAACAAGTGCCAGAGTGAAGCTTTGCACTTGCTGCTCTTTCAGTGCCTGTTTCTTGACTTTTGGTGTCAGCCAGCTCTAAAGGCTAAGTAAATAGAACCGTTAATATACAGAAAAGAAAGTAGGTAAATTTCATTTCATATTACACTTCTCATGTCTTAGCATATCTCCATCTCAGTTCTTACCTATCGACATACTACTTGTTCTCTTAGAAGCAAGTCAAGGTGTATGTTTTCATTTCCCACTAAAGGGTCTGTTATCTCCTCTATAACAAAACTCACAGCCACAACTAGGAGTATCCTTACAAGTGGCTTCTAATAGAAGTGACTTCATCAACTCCTCTAGGCTAAAAAAGACATGTACACTAAAGCCCTTAAGACAGGCTAGAAGAGTCAAATGTGGCATCAAGGGAGGCCTAGGAATTGAAAGATACAGACTTGCTCTACTACTGAGTCTTTGTGTAACTTTGTACAGACCATTTTCAGAGAATTTCAGTCTCATCATTTCCAAAGAGGACAGTATTAAAGATAGTGGCTGAGTGGAATTTATGGACATACAGACTCGGAATTCCAGCTTCTGCCTCAGGGACACTCTTCTACACAAGATCCTTGAAATATATGTATTTCTTGTACTTCATTCTTTGTTCCTGCAGCTTATAAGGGGAAAATCTATCATTTTAGCTATCAGATTTTTCTTTGTCTTCCCTAGTATTCTTATTTAAATCCAGATTTCTTTCTACATTTCTTAAATCAGTGTCTACATCTACCAGCAAAATTGTTCCACAAGGGGCTGACAGCACAATGCTTGCAACCAAAACTGTGAAACATGGAGCACCAAGTCCTTCTGTTACCATCTCAGCCCCACAAGCAGCTGCTGCTGCTGCTCTAAGACGACAAATGGCCATTCAGGTTCCAGGTAAGAGTGTGATCAACAGATTCTTCATTTGATCATCAGCCATAAGAATTATACTAAAGCACCTGAAATAATTCTCTATTCCTGTTTTCCTCTTCAGAGAGGTGACCCCGGTCTCTGTCTTAGGGGGAGAGCTCCTAGAAAACAGTGATTTGGTTCTTTGAAGTTTTCTTTGCACAGTGGTTAGTATGAGACATTGTGCAGTTATGTGGGTAATATATGTTCTTTGATAAGGGCCTCAACTGCCACAGTTATTTTTTGTTATAGCTACAGTCTTTCTATGTAGAAATTCCTAAATGGTTCATTGTTAGTATATCATTGCTATCCCAATTCTGTTTGAAATTTTGTGTAATGGAATTTGAAATTTTAAGTAATTGGTGTCTCATACCTATTTAATAGCTTATGTCCAAGCTGTAAACTGAATATTTCAGTTTTAGTTTTTTGAATTTATTTATATCTTTTAAATCACTTTGGTGAGACTATCTCACTCCTCCAATAGACTCATTGGATTTTATTAGCTGAAAGAGACTTGAGGCCCATCTCATCAGCACCTTCATTTTACAGATAAACTGAGACCTAAATGGCTGAAATGATTTGTCAGTCCCATGTTACACAGCTATTAATGTCAGAATCGAGATTCAAACCTGGCCCTCCTAATCTCCACTTTTACTTTAAATCAGAAAATTGAAACCATTCCTTCTGAGTTCTCTCTTCCCCCTTTTTCTTCATCTCAGAACATCTCTGATATCATCCCTCATGCTCTCCTTCTTTCTTTTAGTTTCTGAACATGAGGTTATCCTTCTTGCCATGATTAACCCATTTCTATGTGCTCTAGATCTCTGTTTCTCTTGTCCTTCAGTCATGTCACCCTCTGTATAATCTGTAGTCTTTCCCCATCTCTGGATTCTTTTCCCTTTTGTTTTCAGTCAGGCACCACCTTCATCTTAAAAAAAAAAACACAATTAGACCTTATTATACCTTCAAGCTATCATTCTATTCACTTTTCTTCTCAGCCAAATTTTTGGGAAAAGCTTTTTACATTAGTTAACTTTATTTCCTCTTCTTTGTCCTACTTAACAACCCTTTGCAATTCTTAACCTTAATACAGTATTTTTCCTTCTTGACCTTTCTGCTCCATTTGGTATTTTTGATCATACTCTTCTTTTTACAAGTCTTTTCTTTCTGGATTTTTGTGACATTATACTCCTGGTTTTCTTTCTGTCTATCTGACTTTCCATTCCTTCTTAGACTCCTTTTCTGGTTCAACTTCCCTATCACATCCCTTACCTGTGTATGTTCCCCCAAATTCTTTATGCAGTTGACTCCAAGGTCTGTATATCTACCTGGATATTTTAATCTGGATATATTGGAAACATCTCAAACTTGATATGTTCATAGTAGAACTCATTTTTTCTACAAGTTATCTCTCTATCATTCATGTCTTTTTTTATCAGAGCTGCTACCACAGCCATAACCGTGGCACTCTCCTTGATTTTTCCCTCTCCCCCAATCCAGTCAATTGCTACATTTTGCTAGTTCTACTCTTACGACACTTTAATTCTACCCCTCTTCCCTACTTCCACAGATGCATCCTTATTTGAAATTTTAATCATCTCTAGCCTAGATTATTGGAATGGTGTCAAGTCTCTCTCCACTCTGATCCATACTTTACATAGTTGTCAGTGATTTTCCTTAGACGTAGATCTGATTGTGTTACTATCTACTCACTAAACACTAATGGCTCCCTACTCTCACTAGAATCAAATATAAATTCTTCTCATTACCTTTTAAAGGTGTTGTGAGTGAAATTCAGCAAAGGTAGGCTGGGGCACATATTCTATGAGTAAATGTATTAGTAGGGTATAGGGTCTAATGATTCCAAAAGACCCCTAATCAAAATGCAGCTTTTTATAAAAGTAGAACAAAGAGCAGAACAGGGTAGGTGAAAAAAGAATCCAATTGGTTATAGCATCATGGGGATGAAGATGGGATTGCACACAAAGCCAGGGCATGAGGAACAATATGACTGGTTAGAAGTTGGGAATGAGGGGCTAGCAACAATGCCCTCCTTCCCTCCTGTGACTAAGAAAAATGCTCTTTGTTTTAGTCTACCTGCAAGATTAGAGATAGTGGGCCAGACGTCTTTGAATAACCAACAAGATATCCTTGAAAGATAGCTTGGTGTAAAGATACTAAAGCAGATTCCCTGGTATCCACACATATCCCTCAAGGATAGCAGATTTCCTTGAAGTAAGAATAGAACAGTAATTAGCAGGACAACTGGATTTCTGAACAATATATATATGTGTGTGTGTGTGTGTGTGTGTGTATGCTTATTTATTTATGACTTAGGCAGTTAGAGGATAAAATCAATGAACTATAAACAAAATCAATAAAAAATGATATAGAATTACTTGAATCTTCTCAAAGGCCTTTACAAACTGACCTCAAACTGCCTTTCTGGACTTGTTATATTACTCCTCTTCTTTGCTATATGATCAAATCACATTGGCCTCTCCGTTCTTCACACACATTTCCTGACTGCTTTCTTACTACTTGTACTTGCTTTCTTACTTCTGCCTCATAGAATCTCTTTTCTTCTAAGATCTAGTTAGATGCCACTTGTACTTGAAGATTTTCCTGATCTCCCCATCTGCTAATACCCTCATTCAATTCACCAATCAATGAGCAAACCTTTTATTACACACCTGTTTTCTGCCAGGCATTGTGGTAAACAGTGAGGATACAGAGAAAGGCAAAAACAATTTCTTCCTTCAAAGAGCTCACATTTTTAGAGGCAACTAATGGCCTAGTAGTTAGGTTCCTGGGTCTAATATCAGAAGGACCTGAGTTCACATCTGATCTCAGACATTTACTAGCTGTGTGACCCTAAACAAATCACTTCACATCTGTCTATCTCATTTCCCTCAATTGTAAAATGAGAAAAATAATAGCACTTAATTTTCAGGGCTGCTGTGAAGATCACATGGCACAATATTTGTAAAGTACTTGGCACTTTATGTGGCATATGGAGGATGCTCTACTTATTTACTTTCCTTTAATGACATAGACAGCATCTTTATATAAACTATATATGCACAATAAATACTGAGTAATTGAAAGGTAGCCCTGAATGGTAAGGCCTTGGGGAAAGGCTTTCTAACCAATGGTGTTCTGAGAGGCAGGGATTGTGAGGGTGAGCAGAGACCTTTCATACAGTTGTAAATTGTGAGGAAGAAATGTATGTGAAAAAGCTGGAAATAAAGGAAGAGCCCAGGTTGTGAATATGGGAATTTATATGTGATCCTTGAAGTTAATAAGGGAATTATTAAGAGTTTTTTTGAGTAGCTCATGTAGCACTCCAGGGTTTGAAAGATGTTTTATATTATCTTACTTGGCCCTGTGAGGTAAGTATATACTACAGATATTATTTATACTTTATAGATGAGGAAATTGAAACTGTGAGAAGTTGAGTGATTTATCCATGATCACACAATCTGGACCTATCAGAGGCAGGATCTGAGTCCACATCTCCTGATAGAAAGCCCAGCATTCTTAGCACTACACTACTTCTTCCCAGTCTTGTTGTTTCGATGTAATAGAAAATCCTCCATAACTATCTTATATGTAACTGCCTTGTATTTATTCTGTATGTGTTTTTATTGTTTGGGGGGTGAGAGTTGGGGTCCTTTTAATAGTTATTTTTTTATTTGGATCTTTCTTAAGTCAGTATACAATTAAAGCCCTTTTCCTCTCTCCCAAGTAATGGTACCAATTTGAACTCCTAGGGAGAATAAAAAGCCTTCAAATTGAGGAACAGGAAAGGAAAGGAAGAGGTCATTATATATTTATATTTGTATGTGGAAACTTCTCTTGAATATATTTTTTTTTTTTTTGGTATTACCAGTACATAATACATAGTACCTGGCACAAAGTAGATCCTTAATAAATGATTGCCAAATCAAGTCCAGTCCTCTTTTTCTTGTACTACTTTGTCTCTCCTAACTAAGGAATCCTAAAATTTCCAAGGGAAATAGAAATGTTAAAATTCCAATTAAGACATCTAAAAAGGTGAGAGTATCTTGATTCATGGTCTAGATGACATCTCAAGCCCTCTTTAGCCCTTTGATTCTTTTTTTTTTATGGTATTTTATTTTTCCAAATACGTACAACGATAGTTTCCAAATTCACCTTTGCAAAACTTTGTGTTCCAAATTTTTCTCCCTTTCTCCTTCCCTCCCATCTCCTCAAATCAGCAGTTAAAATTAAATCAGTTAAAATGTACAGTTCTTCCAATTTCCATATTCATTGTGCTGCACGAGAAAAATTATATCCGGGGGGGGGGAAAACGAGAGAAAAAAAAATCAAACAACAACAAACTCCATAATTCTGTCTCTGAATATGATTAACCCTTTGATTCTAAGATGCTTAAGATTATAGGTCAGTTCTTCCTCAATTCCCAGAAACTTTAACTGTTCACCGTCTTCAGCCCTTTGATTTTAGGACTCTTTGAAGTTTTATTTCGTATTAGCTGTGTATAAACAGAATAGCAACCTCATGCTTGTAGGTTAGACCAGAGAGGTCTTTCCTTAAATAATAATTCATTCTGCATTTTCATTTCCTTGTGGTGATTCAAGGCAATTCCAATAGATTTATGATGGAAAGAGCCATCCACATCCAAAATGAGAATTATGGAGTCTTAATACGGATCAAAACATAGTATTGTCACCTTATTTTTTTGTTGTTGTTTTCTTTTTTTCTCATGAGGTTTTTTTTTCACCTTTAGATCTGATTTTTCTTGCACAGTGTGACAAAAATGAAAATGTGTTTAGAAGAATTGCACATGTTTAGCCTATATTGAATTGCTTGCTGTGTATGTAAGTGGGTAGGGGAAAGGGGAGAGAAAAAATTAGAACACAAGTTTTTGCAGAGGTGAATGTTGAAAAACAATCTTTGAATGTATTTGGTAAAGTAAAAACCTTTTTTAAAAAAGGAAGTTAATGTTTTGGTTACTAATTTATATATGATAGAAATTTTGATTAATTAATGGAATTAATGTGTTTGTTTTTTTAATAGCTGTGAACACCTCCTTGACAGAATCAACTCTGAAAAATGTCCCTCAAGTCGTCAATGTGCAGGAATTGACAAACAGTTCCCCAATTCCCACTGCAGCATTAGGGTATGTAACTTCTTCCCCTTTCTCACTATTTTAAAAAATTTTATATTATTAAACTAAAAATGATTCTGTAGTAAGGACTAGCTGCCAGTAGAGTACAGTGTTGCCACTTTATTCAATTGGAACACTTCCTGCAGAAACATTTGGTCTTTCTGGAGAACAGTAGCATACCCATATTTAACTCTGCGTATGTGTATGTGTGTCCATGTGTATGTATGCGCACATGCATGTTTACTCGCATGGTGTTTTTAAGAGTGTTCAGGCAAATGAAAAAGGTCCCTTTGATTATATTTTTCTATTAGTTTTGTCCCCTAGTCATATTCTCAATTTTCCATGACCATGCTAAAGGCTATGTAGATTGCAAGTATGGTGGCTAAACACAGGTGTTATTTGAATTCTTAGCTGATAAGCTTCAGAAGCTTAGATAGATCAGAAAATATACTTTGATAAAATAGATAGAAGTCTATTTCTTAGATTTAAATCAGTTAAAATGTACAGTTCTTTCAATTTCCATATTCATTGTGCTGCATGAGAAAAATTATATCCCGGGGGGGAAAACGAGAGAAAAAAAAAATCAAACAACAACAAACTCCATAATTCTGTCTCTGAATATGATTAACCCTTTGATTCTAAGATGCTTAAGATTATAGGTCAGTTCTTCCTCAATTCCCAGAAACCTTAAGTGTTCACCGTCTTCAGCCCGATAGAAAATAGAAAATAGACTTCAGTAATGCAGACTGGTGTATAGTTGATGTTAGTAACAGTAGTTTCTGCCGGCTCTCGATTCTTTTCTGTAATCATTTGTATTTTTCTCTGTTCTTTGCTGTTTTAAAAAAGATGAAACAAGATACTTTCCGAAAAAACAAAAAAAGGTGTCAATTTTTAGTCTTCCAACTGCTCTTTTATCCTGTTTATAAAGACAAAGGATACCAACTGCTTGGTTTCAGAGCTTAGGTTTCTGCTTTTCAATCACTCTGGACATTATATTAGTAGTGTCTTGCATTACTTTACTCAAAGGATTGTATAGCATTATTTTGTTAAGTCTAGGAAGCATCCTTCTAGCAAAACTAGGAATTATATAATATTCTGCTTGTTTAATAGATCGAGATTTTGAAGCCTGTTGTTTTTCCAAGACTTGTACAGAGCTTAGTGATAAGAAAAGAAGGGTTTTCTAAATTTATGGGCCATAGGCTGGGGATTTCCCCAAAGTGCTAGGCTTTAAGTTGCACAGTTGTAAAGTATACTTAAATTTGTACCTGCCTAGAATAAGAGCTCATTTCTTTTTAAGTTTCCAGATGGATTCTCAGTTCCATTTCTGGTTTGCCTAATTGGCCTATTCCATGTATCCTGTGATCTTTTCTCTTTTTCCCATCTAGCACTAAAGAGCACAGCTTGTCCTAGAAATTTTTTAGTTATCTCAAGGTCATTCCAACAATCAAAAGACAAGCTTGTCTGCTTTTTGGTTCTGCTCTTGCCCCTGGTATGCAGTTATTTAGACCAAGATAACATTTCAGACTACGCTGCATTTTTCAAGAGGAAGCATTATATGTGAAAAGTATTGAAAATTTTATAGATTCTGAGTGCCAAGACAGAAAATTTTACTTGAAGTCAGTATTACAATGTTATGGAGTGAAAAATCCCTCCTGTCTGGAGTTGCTATTGCCCATGCCAATTGATCTTGCTCTTGAGAGGTGTGTATTGTAGTGATTTCAATTTGTCAAAATTGTCAAAATTACCTGTCCTCAGGTGTGTAGATAAATAGATTGAGTCATAAAGAGTTTAAGAAACAATTCAGACTCTACTATATCAAGCTAGGTGATCTTAATTATATAAAAATCACTTTACCTTTTTGTCTCAGTTTTCTCATCTAGAAAATGGGGACCTCACAGGATTATTGTGAAGATCAAATGAATTAGCACATGTAAAGCACCTTGCTAACTTAAAGTGCTATATAAATACTAGTTATTATTATGTAGTATTTACATATATTGTGCTAGGTCCTGGAGATGATAAAAAGATAGTTAAATCTTGGTGCCTTTGACAAAAATAGTAACATTTGGATTATCTTCCTCCTAACCCTCTTTCTTCCCCTATATCTAGCTTTTTGCCAAATCTTGCTTCATAAAATCTCACATCTGACTCATTTTCTTTACTCAGCAATTTCCATCTTGATACAAACCCTCATCACCTCTTTCTGGATTGTTATATTAGTCTCCTAATTGGTTTCCCCTAAGTATCTTCCCACTCCAATCCAACCTACACACTGTTGCCAAAGTGATTTTCTTTAAGCACAGATCTGACCATAGACATTTCTTACTTTATATAAGTGAACTGTTCCACAGAACTCCAAGGAAATTAATTTTTATGTGATGTGAATTTACCTGCAGATTTGAGAAAGGAAATCTTTGTGATTGAATAAAATGTGAAAATATTGAAAAATATGAAAAATGTTACATATGATAAGAAAAAAGTTACTGAATTCAAATCATTAACTCATAAGTAATTAACCTTGGAACCAACATAAGAGCAATATAGGTGGGTAGGAAAACAGATCAAAATTTAGAACTCATCAAAAGTGGAATATAGTTCTCTCTGTTAGAGGTAGAATCTGGAGGACCATCTTCTTCAGATATAGATGTTGGACAGAAATAATTAATTTCTCTGCACTGAAGAGGGAATGTTTACCAAATTATAAGACATTCCATTAGACCTGGTCCTTTATTATGTGGAAATCAAATCATTAAAATAAAAGCTTATTTTTGACTCACCACCTGAAAAAAAACTTTATAATATACACTTAAGGCTATTTCCTTCTAGGACAGACTGTTAAATTGCAACTTAATCCTCCATTTAACCCATGATGTAGGTTTATTTACTCATGATAATGCAGTTGATTTATGTTGTTTCAAAATCATTTGGCATGCACAGTATAAAAGAAAAATATTTATATAAATAGCAATTAATTTAATTGACACCTTATATTTTGAAATAGTTTTCTGAATACTTCACACTTTATTTATGCAGAGGGATCTATAATAAGCAGATTGTGTACATGTGATCCCAGTGTTTGCAAGCACTATATAAAGCCTGAAGATCTTTCATTTTCCCTATTCTCTTTTCTCCTTCTTCTGAGTTATACATGAGTTCTCACCCAATACTTAAAAATTGTTAGCTCAAACCCTTGGTCATTATGTGTAAGCAGTTGTATTAAGATAGTTTTCATAGCGTACATCCTGTATAATTACAGTATTTGAGGATTTTGTATTTAATAATGTAACATTTTAACTAAGTTATCACCACAAAGAAAATACATTGAATCAATATATTTTTTAAACCAGTTACATTGCCTAGATAAAATGTACACTGCTAGACCTATTTTTTTTCCTTACACAGCCTTTTCAGTTTTTATCATCATTCAGTCAACCAGCATTTTATTGTGTGCTGTCATTGTGCTAAATATTGGGGGTACAAAGAAAGGCAAGAGCAGTTATGGATAAAAAAATAAAGAGATGTTGACCTTTTTGGTCCATGTGAGCTTTTGGTCTTGGACTGGACAATATATAGTCACTCAACAAGTGGTTATTAAACACTTTGTACTGGATACTGTGCTAAACTCTAGGGATACAAAGAAAGGCAAAATAGATAGAGTCTGTTCTTAAGGGGCTCACATTCTAATGAGGGAGACACATGAAATTAACTTTAACCTATAAAATATATAGAATGTAAATGAAAGTTAACTCAAGACAAAAGGTCTTTTGGAGGGAGTAGGGAAATTCCTGAAAAGATTAGGATGTGAATTGAATCTTCTTAGAAGACAGGAAAGGTTGGAAGTGGAGGTGAGGGGAGAGAACATTCAAGATGAGAGGAAGCAAACAGTAGAAAGGCATGGAGTTGGAAGAAGTGTGAAGTCCACCAGGTTGGCCAGTGTAACTAGCTCATAAAGTGCCTGGACTGAGGTCAGGTGTAATAAAACTGGAAAGTAGGAAGGGGCCAGGTTGTTGAGATTTTAAGGATTTTATATTTTATCTGGGAGGTAATTGGAAACCATTGTAGTTTATTGATTGATTGGGAAAGGGATGTGAATTAGTCAGTTCTACCCTCTAGTAAAATTACTTCAGATCTGATTGGGAAATAGATTGGAATGGGGAGAAACTTGAGACAGGAAGGCCTGTTAGAAGGTTCCAGTAATCCAGGTGTGAAATAATAAGGGACTGCAGAAAGGATGTTGGCTATGTGAGTGTATAGAAAGGAGTAATAGAAGAAATGTTTTAGAAATTTAATGGACTGGATTTGTAGAATGAATGCAAGTGAATAGTCAAGGTCGTCAAGTATCAATAGGAAAATTGAGAAGTACAGAAAGCTTTGGGCAAAGATAATGAGTTCTGTTATGGACGTGTTGAATTGGAGGTTCCTGTGGAATTCTTCCAGGTTCATCATTCTGCAAGTATATGTCTTCTCCAGTGTTCTGTCATGTTCCCTCTTTTTTTTTTTTTTTTTTTTTTTTTGGCTGAGGCAGTTGTGGTTAAGTGACTTGCCCTGTGTTACACAGCTAGGAAGTGTTAAGTGTCTGAGGCCAGATTTGAGCTCTGGTCCTCCTGACTTCAGGGCTGGTGCTCTATCCGCTGCTCCATCTTCCCTCTTCTTGTTCTATGCACTCTCCCTTGATATTGTCATCCATCCCCATAGATTTAATTAATGTGTCTGTACAAGTGACTTCCAAATCCACATATATAGTTTTAACTTTTCCCCTATACTATAGTCCTATATCTCCCAAATATCTGGGTCCCCTATGGCACCCCCAGGTTAAATATATTCTAAATAACTCAAAATTATACCTACTTTCTATCTTCCCTATTTTGATTGGGACTTTGAATATTATTTAGTCTAAAAGTTCTTAACCTTTTTTGTGTCATGGACTCCTATGGCAATCAGGTGAAACCTATGGACCCCTTCATGTTTTTAAACTAATAAAATAAAACACATAAGATAAAAAAATTAAAAATTAATTATATTAATACTGATTTCTTTTTGTTGATTCATGATCTTAAAGGTTTGGAGCAGTCGTTATTGGAAATAACTACAGTCTTTGCTATGAAGTTTGTTTTCTTAGGTCAGATTTTGTCATCTAGTTTGTGTCCAAATAGCTAGTGTGTTTCCCTGCTGAGTTGTTACACTTGAGGTTTTTATTAGATTACCATTTACAGCATTCTGGTCTTACCTACTTTGAGATTGAGTACCCCAGAGATGAAATGTGGCATCACAGCAAGTAAATAGAGTAGTAAGTATGCTTTGTCCTATTTTATTTCCTTTATTCACAGGTTAAATGTATTTTGGATGACAGAGGATTTTTAGAAATTGGGTGCTTGAGCTGCTGCTTTTGTTATTCTTGCTGTTTTCTATTTGTCATTTAAAAAGAAGGGGAAGACAATCTTCATTTGTCTTGTGATTCCTGTGAAGCCAAATCATTTTTACAAGTAATTTTCCCTGTCTGCAAAGATGCTTCTTGGGTCCCAGAACTCCTTTGTTTCTCTGTTTTGAACATGGATGCATCATTCAGCGTAAGGGAGGGAATTTTGCATCTCGAAGACAGAATGATCCTTGAAGGGCCATAAGCTTTATCCCTTCAGAGGAAGAGTGGGTCCATCATCAGTGGAAAGTAAAGTTTGCTTGTCTTCTGTGATCACATAAGAAAGAGTAACTAATAAATTTCTGCAAAAACCACAGAAGTCCAAGTTTACTTAGAGAAATTGTTAGTTATTTAACTTATCAAATGTTACATTATACTGTCTTTTACCTCATCTGATTTATTTTTGAGGGAGAAAATTGCAAATCTTCCTTGCTCTAAAGCAGGGAAGAATTATGAGAAATGAAGCCAGATCCCCTAGTCTCTGCAGTCATACCTATCAATCATCACGGTATCTGGTTCAGTGTTTTGGGCAGGTAAATTGATTAAAATTACCTGTCCTAGGAGCCAAATGTAGAATTTCTGCCTGTGATTTTGAATTAGCTGGCAAATTAATTCCAAGTGATTATTGAATTGGCACTATTTTGTGTGAATTATCTAGGTGAAACTTTGATGTGCTTTATTGACTAGATATGATAAGGACTTTACCTGCAAATGTATATGCCTTCTATTCTATAATGATAGTTGTCAAAAGCAGAAGGATGATGAATTTGGAAGTACTTATCATTATATTGACTGAGCCATAGGATTCAGGTCTTATTTCTACTGACTCTACTGACTTTGGGAACTTGTCAGGATTTCTTTATTTCCCTGCCTAGACTTTTAGAAATACTTGCCCCTAAGCACTGCTTTTTGAAGATCAGCAGATGACACTTCTCCACACAGAAGCTATTATACCAGTTTTCAGGATTAGAATGGAGAATTTATTAAAGAGAAAATGGCACAGTCTGGAGTCTGTATTTAAATAGTCTCATCAGGCAAGTAGGATAGCATGTACAAAATTATAATAAAATGATTCTGAGGATTAGGAAAGGAGAAAAATAACCTGAGATCATTGCATTTGGTTCCCTGATAAAATTACAAATTACAAAAAAAAAAAAAGAGATTTTACATTTAGAATTATGTCAGGAGAGTTGTATTATAATCTCAAACTCTTATCTTCTGCTGTATAGTTTCTGCCTCTTGGGCAGGTACAGGTGATTTAAGAGTCAATATGATTGGGAGCCAAAATGGCAGATTAGGGGAAGCCACCCTGCTTGAACTCTCTCATCAGTCTCCTCCAAACAACTTTAAAATAATGCCTCAAATAAAATTTTGGAGCAGCAGAGCCAACAAAAGGTCAGATTGAGACATTTTTCCAGCCTAAAATAATTTAATAAGTCAACAGAAAAAGTCTGTGATATTAGCATAGAGCTCTCTTTCAGATGAAAGGGTAAGTACTTCAAACAGTCAGAAAGAAACAATTCAGATTGTTTTGTGGAGTCACATAGGTTCACACAAGATGTAGCACCTTCCACAATAAAGAACGGGAAGGTTTAGAATATGATGTTTCAGAAGGCAAATGAGCTAGGATTACAATCAAGAATAACCTATCCAGCAAAATTAAATTTAATCCTTTGGGAGTAGAATGGGTATTTAATTAAATAGAAGCCTTTTAAGCATTCCTGAAGAAAAGACCAGAGCAAAATGGAAAAATTAACAAACAAGACTCAAGAAGAGATAAATATGAAAGAGTTATAAGAGACTCAATAAAGTTAAATTGTTTGCATTCCTATATGGGAAAATAATACATGTATCTGCTAAGAACATTATCATTTTTCGAGCAGTCAGTAGAAGTTTACATAGATAGAGGGCACAGGTATAAGTTGATTATGTTGGAATAATCTTCAAAAAAAAAATGGAGAAAGAAGGATGCACTGAGAGAAAGAGATAGCAAAATGGATTAAAAACCAGAATCCAACAATATATTGTTTAACAATAATATTTGAAACAAAAAAGACACATATAAAGTTAAAATAAAGGGCAGAAGCAGAATCTAATATGTTTCAGCTACAGTTTAAAAAAAAAAAAAAAAAAAGGCAGGGTAGTGTAAAGTCCAGACTAGTTCTCTGGAGGACCTCAGGATCAGCCCAAGTCCTTGGTCTTAGTGGAGGAGTGAAGGAGACAGAAGAGCCATGTGGCTAGTCAAAGATGGAGTGATGAAGCCTGGAATCTGGAGTCCCTCTAGTGTCTGTGGTGGAGAGCTGTGACTAAGAGAGAGAGTTCTGAGTCTGAGACTCCCTTTAATACTCCAGTAGGATTGCATCACTACCTCACACTGAGCATGTGCAACTGTAGAACATTACATCACCATATTACTCTATATGTCAACTAAATTGATTACATCATTAATCACATACATTAAGTATGTGCTTAGAGAATCATTCTCTCACATTGAGTAGATACTAAACTATAAATACCCTGCTGTTCTAGATTTAAGTACACCTTTTTAGAGTTCCTACCCTCTACAGGGTAGCAATTTTGATCTTGAAGCAGAAGCAAAAATAGACTTAATTAAAAGAAATAATCCGGGAGACTACATTATTTTTAAAAGTACCATAGATAACAAATATTTTTACAGTGTTATTCTGATAATGCCTTCAATTCTTAAATATATACTGAGTATACAATCAAGTCAAATTTCTAAAAAGTAAGAACTATTCCGTCAACAATTAAAGGATATGGGGGACAGCTAGATGACACAGTGTATAGCGCACCAGCCCTGAAGTCTGGAGTGTGTGGAAGAGAGGTGAGGTGAAGAACTTACAGGAATATGTGAATTCTTTTTCTGTATTTTATTTTCATTGTTCTTTGTTTCCCCTATGACCTGTATAATATGTGCAGGCCCATATTTACTTGAGCCTTGGCCAGCTATAAACATACTTAACCTGAGCTGATGACATTTATCAGTATTTGACATTTATCGATATTTAGTCTATTAGCTTGACCACTATCTGCTTGATTAAGCCTGAGGGCCTGATTTTCTGTTTCCTAGAAATCAGGTGATTTCAGGGAAACAGAAACCTTCCATTCCAATCTCTCTGAATAGCAACAACCAATTAGATGTCTCCCCCTCCCCTTCTCAGTGCTATTATTTGTGATGTAATTTCTTGTATAAAAGCTATGTATCTTTACTACTTCTTTAGCCCTCCTACCACGAGCTTTTTCTTTCTTATCTTGTGATGAGATGGCTCATCCTTCGGTAGTTTTTTGTTTGTTTTTTTTTTTTTTAAATAACTTTTTATTGATAGAATCCATACCAGGGTAATTTTTTACAGCATTATCCCTTGCATTCACTTCTGTTCCGATTTTTCCCCTCCCTCCCTCCACCCCCTCCCTCAGATGGCAAGCAGTCCTTTACATGTTGAATAGGTTACAGTATATCCTAGATACAATATATGTGTGCAGAACCGAACAGTTTTCTTGTTGCACAGGGAGAATTGAATTCAGAAGGTATAAATAACCCAGGAAGAAAAACAAAATGCAAGCAGTTTATATTTATTTCCCAGTGTTCTTTCTTTGGGTGTAGCTGCTTCTGTCCATCTTTGATCTATTGAAATTGAATTAGCTCTCTTTATTGAAGAGATCCACTTCCATCAGAATACATCCTTAAACAGTATCATTGTTGAGGTATATAATGATCTACTGGTTCTCCTCATTTCACTTAGCATCCGGTGGCTTTAATAAACAACTTTTCTGCTTTCTACTGAATGATCTCTAAGTAGTTATTTTGGGTAAAGGTCTTCTACATCCCTCACAGGAGGACCTGAGTTCAAATTTGACCTCAGACATTTAACATTTCCTAGCTGTGCGATCCTGGGCAAGTCACTTAACCCCAATTGCCTCAGGGGAAAAAAACAAAAAACAGTTAAAGGATATCAACACTTTTCAGAAGAAATCAAAAGCTATATGTAATCCTATGCAAAATGCTTTTAATCAGGTACAGTAAAATAACTCTGAGAAACCCCTTCATATCTATCAGAAATGATAGATACTATAGGGAATGAGGGGAAAACAGGTATACTAATGAACTTCTGATGAAGTAGTAAATTAATCTAACCATTCTGGACAATATTTTGGAACTATGCTTAAATTAAGCCTATAAAAGTATGTGTGCCCTTGACCCAGTAGTGTCATTACTACTAGGTCCATATCCCAAGAGATGAAGAGAAAAGGACCTATTTGTACAAAAAATATTTCTAGCAGCTCTTTTTGTGGTGGTAAATTATTGAGAAATGGCTAAGTTGTGCCATATGATTGTGATGGAATACTATTGTGCCAAAAGAAATGATGAGGGGGTTGGTTTCAGGAAAAAAAAAAATATGACAAGAACTATATGAGCTGATGCAAAGTGAAGTGAGAAGAACCAGAGCATGGTGCACAGTAAGAGCAATGTTGTAACAATGATCAGTTATGAAAGACATGGTTACTCTGATCAATACAGTGATTCAAGAGAATGCCAAAACACTCATGATGAAAAAGTACTAGTCACCACCTAAGAGAGAATTGATGAACTCTGAATACAAATAAAGTATAATTTTCTCATTTTCTTTATTTTTCTTGCTTTTTAAAAAAACACTATGGCTAATATGGAAATTTATCTTGTATGTTTTCATGTGTATAATTGATTATCAATTACTTGTTTTTTCATTGGACATGGAAAAATTTAAAAAGAAAAGAAAGTTTAAAATGAATCATAAATTTTTTAGAAAAAAAGAAGTTTTTTCATTAAATGTATTTTTACATGATTTATACTCTTTCTTTTAAAAAATAGGTCACCAGTACCACAGTCAGCAGCCAAAACAACCCTTCAATTGTTTGCTACAGTGGCTGCCAGTCAACCTAAGCAGGTACTTTATTGATTTTTATTCTTTTAGCACAACCATTTATCATTTTGGCATTAGCAATTGATGGTGACAATGCTTAGATTCTATTAATGTGCATAACCGAACCATTAACCTCTAATCCTTTCCACAAGGGTGTTCTAACTTGGTCAATAACTGACATCTTTTCTTTGGATTTGTCATTGGTTAAGACTAGACTTTTCAGTCTCCAAAGATTTACATTTTACTTCACATTATTGCTGGGTATTTGAATTACTGCCTTCATCCTCTGTTGTGGTAGAATTGGATTATAGACTTAGAGCTAGAAGAGAATTCATTGGCCATCTACTCAAACCTTCTCATTTTATAAATAAGAAACTAAAGTTCACTTTTCTTTTGTTGTAAACTGTTTTGTTTTGTTTTTTTTTGTTTTAGTTTTAGCTTTTTTTATTTATCCTACATACTTTTTAGCCCTGTTTGTTATCCACTATCTAACATCAGTTGGATAAAACTGGCTACACATTCACTTTATCTACCTGCAAACTTTTGTACTGGCCCTCCTTTGAAAAGAATTACTTAGTCCTATGTGGCCAAACACATCATTTCTTATTTTGTTTTGTTTTTGAGGCAGTCGGGGTTAAGCAACTTGCCCAAGTTCACACAGCTAAGAGGTGTTAAGTATCTGAAGCTGGATTTGAACTTAGGTCCTGAATTCAGGGCAGTGCTCTGTCTACTGTGCCATGTAGCTGCCCCAAGATCATTTCTTAGGAAGATGAAAAAACAAAAAGAATGGGATTAGCTGTATAGCAGAAAGTTAAAGGAGACAGTAACAGAAATTAGTCAGTATCAGCAACGAGATTGCTCCAATTTTTCCTAAAAAGATTGTATACAGCCTCTAAAGATGATGACATATTTGAATTTGAGATTGAATTTTAGAACTTTAAAGTTACTGCTACGGTTTCAAACATGTAACTTAAACTCTTTTATCCATACTATTCCTAATATATTTAAAATAATGATAATTTTAATAGTGGTCAGTCTTTTGGAGCTCATTCATGGTAAACATTGAAGGCCCACAATGAGGAGGACAGACTCTACTAAAGTTCTTTTCAAATACCCTGGAGATGACCCTTGGATCTGGAAAGCTGAGCCAGCATATTATGAGTTCTAGCCAGACTTAATAACTGCAAAGGCTTTGAATATGACTGCTATTGTAGTCTTTGCTGTATGAATATCAGCCTAGCTAGCTAAATATATCAAGAAAAGCCACCAAGCCCTGAAAATTTTTTGACCACAGTATTGATGAAGTCCATCTATTAAGGTTTATGGTAAGGTTTCCATCTGTGTCAGAGGAGGGAATGTTTGCAGTAGTGAAGTAAAAGATTTTAAATGAAGCATTCAATTCTTTGAATTATTTATTTGATTGAAGTGAGTACAGGATATGGCTAGTAACATATAATGTTTGGGCATTCACAAAGGTTAATTTCAGAAACTTATTTTATCAATTAGAGCTCCACTGCTAGATCACAAGTAGATTGATAGTTATTTAAATCAATGGTTCCCAACCTTTAGAAATACCACAAAGTTATTATTAAAGGGAAGAGAGGACTCCACAAATTCATATTAAATCATTCAATGTAATTGTGTTACATGCATTATATTGCTATTTTTTCAAATATTTTATTTTATGATGAATAAAATTTCATTTAAAAGTATTACTAATGAATAATACTTATATTATTGGGTAATAATCTGCTATTGTGTTGGTCTGTAGAATTTTTAATGTTACAAAAAGAATCCTGAATTTAGAACTAAATAGAAATATAAGATGTCATCCTCATGAGCCCTTCATTTTACAGATGAGAAAACAAGATCCCCTTAAAATGTTAAGGGACTTTTAAGACCATATAAGAATATGTGACAGAGCTAGGATTTGAACATATATACCTGACTCCAAATTAATGCTCTTTATATTGCATAATGTTGTTTCCCCCATACATGGGAATATGTGACATTATTAATATTCTAAGTAACCCAGCCTGTTTTCATTCCTTTATTTATATAAATGCATTCAAAAATAATTCTAAAGTATTTTTTGCTTACCTTTTATAGGAACATTTTTCATTGAATATTGTTGTTCGATTTCAATGATATTGTATTTAACAGATTTATTTATGCATTTTTGTGTTTTATTATAGGGATCTCTCATAAATTCAGTCAAGACACAGTCTCCACCTGGTCCTCCACAGATACCAGCAATGGTCACATCTAGTCAACTTTCAGCTGGTGACAAAGTCTCAGGTTAGTTTGCTTTTCTGTTTTCAGTGAAAATAAACCCAAAAGAAAGGACACTTTGTACATCTCTTGCATTTAGTGACATAGTTAATGCAGAGTTAATTGGTAATAATTTTGAGAGGTCAAGCATGGGAAACTGTAAATGAAAGACCAGATCAGTGAAAAAAAAATCTATCCTTTTTCAATTCTCCTAAAATAACCTTGAGCAACAGTGTGCTTTCTGAAATTTTATCTTCAATTTGATGAGCCTTTTTGTTTTGTTAATTTTACTTTATTTTGAACTTAAACATGAAAAAATTGGTTATTTCCATATACACAACAGAACACAAAAAAGAGGATTGTATATGAAACTGTGAGTTTATCTTGCTTGTTTTATTTAAAAAAGAAAATAATAAATTCCACATACTACTTGTAAAATTGTCTTGTTTTTCTGTGCTTCCTTCTTTCCTCTTTTGTTCATTTTTAAAAATGTTTCAATGACTGTCTTTTTTTGGAATTGGCATCAGTATCATTAACTTCTCTCAAATCTCCTATCCCAGATAAACTGAGGGAAGAGGGAGGAAATCCCGTGTAACAAATAAATGTAGAATTATGTCCAGAAATGAATGTCTCTTTTTGAATCTTGAGTCCATCCCTGTGTCAGGAGATAACATAACATTTTTCATCATAGGTCTTCTGGAGATAGGGTTTATTATTCCATTGATTAAAAGTTCTTAATTCTTTAAAAATTATTTTTCTTTGTTATTTTTATCTTCATGTAAATTGATCTCCTGGTTTTGCTTACTTCAGTCAGCATCATTTTATGTTACCCAGGATTCTTTGAAGTCATCTCTGTCATCATTTTTTATGGTGAAATATTCCATTACATTTACATGCCGCAGCTTTTTTATCCATTCTCCATTTATTGAGCATCCCTTTAGATCCTAGTTCTTTTCTTTTTCCACCCAAATCTGAGGTAAAGAATCTAAGTATCATAATATGAAATGCCAATTCTTTAAGGAAAAGGGAATCAAGAACTCTTTTTTTTTTCCCCCACAGGAAGGTAGTGTCCAATACTTCATGATTCAGTCTGAAACTTTACAAGTAAATATTTTAGCAAGACTTTTGAATCATTTGCAACTCACAGATTAATAAGTAGATTTTCTATTCTTAGTGATATATAAAATAAAGCTGTAAGACTTTACGCCCCAACTCCTTTTGATGGCTTTACTAAAGAGTTTTTTGGTCATTCTTCAGAATTGAAATATCTGTTAAACAAACTAGATAAATCTACATAGATTTCTCTTTATTCCTGTGGAGCGCAACTGTTAATCTGATTCACAGGTGCATTTCTATGTAGAAATCCATCATTCAGTAGTAGTCATAAAATACTCTCTTTAGATTCTTTTCCTGGAGAACAGAATGGCAATATCATGTGCTTTTTTATAATAAAAAAAAAAAACAGGTCTCATCCTGCCTGAAGGGGAAAAAAAGATTTAAATATTTCTGAAAATTTATTTTTTCTTTTTTCTCTTTCCATTCATGAAAAGCTACTTTTTGTCCCTTTTCTGAGAAGATGCTTTTTAAACTCAATACACAAACTAATGTAAAGAGTATCCCTACCATGTAGTTTGAATTATAATAGCATGCTCTCATTTGTAAACAAATTGTGTGTGTGTTTGAATTACTCTTAGTATTGTTAAATGAGCAAAAACAAATTTAGCATTGAACAGAAGTCATTGAAACATTCCAGTTTTGGGGTGCACTGACAAAGTGACTTTTAGGGGGGGTGATATTCATATTGATAAATAATTATAGATTAATAGATATTTAATATGTGAAATAATAGTATAGCTACAGTGGTAGATATAGGTAGTAATATGGAATGGGGGTAGGGAGTAGGGGATAAGAATAGCACGCTAAGTGTTACCCAAATTGACTTCGTGGAATGGGCTTATTTGTTTATGTCATTTTAGGACCAGGGACAACCAAGATGGAAGCAACTGTGACTTCGACTTCATCGACAGCTGGACCATTCAACAAACCATTTTCATTCTCTTCATCAGGGTCAGTACTGAAATTAAATTTTATGACAAAGTTATATGTTTTCATCAACTTTATAGATGGCCTCCCTGAATTTTATAATTTGGAATAATTTTTACATGTCTGAAAAATGTCAGCCCTTCTCTGATGACAGTGATTATTAGTGGTTTATTGTATTTGCATGGATATTTTTTCCATTTTAACTTAAAATTTCTGAATGCAGTATAATTTGATTTCATCAAGAATTGTTATAAATTATTATAGGAGATTCTGTGCTAAATTTTAAAGTTGATCTGCATTATCAGTTTATTTACTCTTCATTTCAGCAACTGTTACATGGTGGACTATGCACCTGAAATGACTTTTCTTGGTTACAAGTCTAACATCTTACAGTTTCCTGAGGAAGATGACAAAAACATGGAGAACATTTTGAAGCATTAATTTTTATATGCAAGCAGAGGAATTTATTTTTGCTAATTTTTTAGATTGTCTGATTATAAAAATTCACATTAGTTAAATAGAATTAGTTTTCTTGATTTCCTGTACCACTCAAGATGAGTTTTTCCAACCTTTTTTCTGAAAATTGGTTTCTGTGAATGTTAAAACAAATTGTTTTCAAGAATTCATGTTGAAACCTGTGAAATCTCCTCAGTGTCACTTCTCAAAAAGATGGGAATAGCTATCACTGATGGGATAGCTACCACTGAAATAAAAAACCATCCAGAGGTTTTAGTCTCGTATATTCAGTTGTATCTGAGAAGCCTTTTATGACATTTTTATTTGGTTATAGTTCTTGTTTTGGTTTTGGTTTGGGGGCAGGGGGGAGTTTTTTGTTTTGTAATTGAATTCATATTAACCAAATTTTCTTTTCTTTGTCTCTTGAGTAGACTTTAAGGCTAACCTGTTCAAATGAAGTATGAAAAAAAGAATTTTAGATTAGGGACAAGGGAAGATTACATATTAAATGTAATATATGACAAACTGAGGGTTTTTACACTTTGTAGAGGTAATTTGGAGCAATTGTAAAGTTAAAATAGTTTTAAAAATATTCATGTGCTTTACAAATACTGGTTAATCTTTCCCATCAGGAGATTAATAATCATCATTATTCCTCTCTCCTTCCTCCTCCCCGCTGAAACTAATAATAAAGGTAGATTAGTTTCCAAGTTGTACAAATAAAACCATCCAAGGAAACCAAGTTATCAATATTATGGCCACCAGGTTAGTATTACCCCTATTAAATAAAACTACTTTAGTAAAGACATTTATAAAAATTCCAAATGCCTATTGATTGGACAAAGGAGCTATTTCTGTGAATTTATCCTCAAAGTATGATGTAACATATCTAGTTTATAGTGAAGATAGCGTAGTTTTACGAAATATACAGAAAAATCCAATCCTTACTACAGGACACAGCTACCTGATTTAAAAACTGTTCTTTCCTATTGAATTTATTATTTTAACTTCTTCCACTGCTTTTTATAGTATTCTTTTGTGCGGAATTAGCTTTTTTAATAGTGACAAGAAAATGTATAGTAGAAGAAGAAAGGGGAAGTTTAAAAGGAGTCAGTTTTGTTTCTGGTACTAAACTTTCCACCCTGTAACACAGGGTTCTGCCAAATGAATAAGACTATCTCTTGTGTTTGATACATACTCTTCATATATGACAAAAGAACTTCTCATTTGTGATCAAAATCTTAATAATATATGCTTTTTAAAATTGTATTTTGATCTTTTGTTCCTGGATTGGGGTGTCCCTATTTATTTTTCCAGTATAGTCCTTTCCTACTGCTGGGCTCCATTAACTGTTTATTCAACCCATATTGATAGACTTGCTTCCTTCAATTGCATCTGAAGTTTTCATGCTTTTACAACTTTATTTGTGTCATTTCCCTTTGCCAAGAATGCCTTGTTAACCCCCCATACCCCACCTCCCCACATTTACTCTAATCCTACTTAGTGTTCGAATTCTAGTTCAGATATTAACACCATGAAGCCTTGCTTTGTAAACTCAGCTGTCACCTTCCTTTGAATCCCTCTAGCCCTCATTACTCTTTTTCCTATTAAATTGTGAGCTTCTTGAACTTTGAGATCATGTCTTACATTTCTTTGTATCCCTCACAGTATCTAAAACTCAGAGCCTTTTCCATAGTAGGTTGTAGGTACTTGATAAATGTTTGATGGTTAAGTTAACAAATATGTTTAGATGCGGGAAAAGATATATTAAGTTGTTTCAATTGTTTTCTCCTTCTTTTATTCTCTAGGACTGGCTTCAATTTTGGAGCAATAACATCAGCACCACCTTCTAACTTCAGTGTCTCACAAGGTAAAGTTCTGTGAATTATGCAAGTTACACTTTTGTTTCTCTCCTTAAAAAACACTGATTCCTTTTCTCTTTTCCATGTTTTGTATTTCTATATGTTGCCAATTCTTTATTGTTAAAATATCTATAACAAGACAGTTGTCATTAGCACCTTTATCATTAATATAATAGTCCTTTCATATTTTGAGAGGTCTGATTTTAAATATTAGTACTTAAGCAAATTATAAATAAGAAGTCCTTCCTATATCATGAGTTTTCAGGGCCAAAAACATGATCATTCTAAATATTCTAAAATATTAGTGGCGTCTTCATATTTAACTGGACTGAAGTGATGAACATAGTCTATTTCTTTGCCCTTATTCAGAATTTTCTTTACTTGTTAAGACTTAGTGAGATGTTTGTGTTCTACTAGTCTAGACTTTGAGAGCCATGTATGACTTCTGTGGCATGTTAAGGTGTTAAAGAAAAAATTGTGATTTTGCTTTGTTTTTTTTAATGTCAATAATTTGAGAAAATGCTGGATTTGATGTGAAAGTTCATAAAAGAACAATGGAATAAGGTCAGCTCACTAATTATGAAAATACAGGAGAAAAACTGAGTATGAGTGTGGTTAAAAATCCAGATAGGGACAAAAAAATTTCTATTTCCAGTTTTACTAACTTCTAGGAGCAGTGTTGTCTATTGTTGCCATTGAAGTTGTTTATACTTTCTGTTAGTTGTTCGACTAATCTTTTTCTTAAGTCTGGTCTTTGGCCGTGAATTATCTCTTTTAACTGTTATTTAAATGATACATCTTATACCTGGTAATCAGGATGGATTAACTCCTCTTGATTAAGAACTGAAAATAATAGCAATGCACGTTTTCCTAAAACAACGGAATGACCTTAAAAGCAGTAGTAATAAAAAGATAAATGAACTTTTTTCTATTCAGAATGGTAAAAAAATTTTAAAATAATTTATAATAAGATACATAATTGATAAAATATAAGGGGTGTTGTTATTGAAAATCATCTGTACTTTGGGGTAAAGTTTTACTTTACACCATCCAAATATTCTGTTTATATTATAATTAACAGTTATAAAGTAGATACTTTTATTGAAAATTTCAGACACACACACTAGTACTCTTTAATAGTGGCACAACCAGTGGGTAAAAATTAGATAGAATTAAGTTTATAAGAGCATAAATTCATTCATCCTGCTCAAGAATAAAACTGCCTTTGAACATAAAGCCATCCCTTTGATTTTAAAAGGACAGTAGGGTTAGAAGCTGATTTAGTAGGGATGTGATAGCTTTACCTGCTGTGTAATTTGTTTTCCTATTTTCTTTTGTCTCAATGTAGTGACAGCAGCCACAGCTAAAGAGCTGAACCTATATGATACATTCTCATTTAATTCGGGAATCTTGCAAACAGCCAGCACCACTGGAGCAGCATTCAGCTCTTCTGGAGACGTGGCCCCATCTAATAAACCAGCGGCACCAGCAGCTACTGTGGCAGCCACTTCCATAACATCCAACAAGCCTGATGCACCTTCCCTAAAGTTGGGCGAGCATCTGTTTCCAAATTCCTTGGCTGGAGAAACATTAGGCAGTTTCTCAGGACTGAGGGTTGGCCAGGCAGATGATAATGCAAAAACCTCCAGTAAGACTTCATCCATAAACTTACCTAGTGTACAGCCTGCCAAGATGTCAACCATAGCTTCAGAATTTAGCTTCAGCAATTCCCCTCTCCTAGGGAAGCCCACAGATGCTCCCATTACCTCAACCATGACCACCACAACAGTAACAACGTCGGCCAGCACGGGCCCTAGTAGCTCTGTTGGTAGTTTATTTGGTGGCCTCCAGCTCACCAGCTCAGGAGCCTCAGGGGCTCTGAATCTCGGTGGGACCTCTTTGAGTGGCAACAAGTCCACCTTTTCATTTGGACAGACTAGCAGTACAATGCCCCTTCCTTCAACAACACCTGCTCCATCCACTGCCCCACCTGCCACCCTCCCTGTGTCAGCATCCCCATTGTCATTCAGTAATCTCTTGAGTTCCCCTTCTGCTCCTGCCCTTCCTGGGTCTCCTAGCAAAAGTACGGGAGATGCCAAGCCGTTGGTCTCTTTGTCAGAGAAGCCAGGGGACAGCGAGGTGCCAGACTCTGCCATCCCTGCACTTGCTGAGCAGCAGCAGCAGCCGTTGGAGCAGCCACCAGCCCCAGGGGCACCTCTGGAGATGGTCAAAAAGGAGCCTGCTCTCCCACCGCCTGTGGGAGAGGACTCCGATGCCTCTGCAGCCAGCGAAACTAGTGCTGGCCCAGGGGCACCTTCCACAGAAGCCAGTGGAGCAGCCGCAGGTGTTGCTGAAGCCAAAGTGAAGTCCGAGGCCTCTTCTCTGTCCACCTTGTCAGTGCCTGAACAAAATGAAGCAACAGCAGCCTCTGCTTCCAGTGTGACCCAGGGGACAGCGGCACCCCCCAGTGCTCCACCCCCCTCTAACAGTGTGGCTTCTCTAACCCCAACCCCAACTGGGTTTGGGGCTGCTGCTGCAGGCGCCTCTGTGTTCTCACCAACTCCTACCACCAGCTCCACGGGTTCTGCTTTCAGTCAGCCAGCCAGTGAGGCCGCCCCTGCCCCTTCTGCAACCTCTGTGTTTGGACAGTTGGCTGCCACCTCGGCACCTTCCCTGTTTGGGCAGCAGACAGGCACTACTGCCACCACCACAACAGCCACTCCCCAGGTTTCCAGCCCAGGGTTTGGGAGTCCTGCTTTTGGCACCCCTCCCACCGGGGGCTTTGGGCAAGCGGCGTTTGGACAGGCACCTGCCTTTGGGCAGCCAGCAAGCAGCTCCACAAGTGGGTTTTCATTTAATCAGACTGGTTTTGGCTCAGTCCCTGCCTTTGGGCAACCTGCTTCTTCTACTACAGCAGTGAGCAGCGGAAATGTCTTTGGTGCTTCCTCTAGCACCAACAGTGCTAGTTCCTTCTCTTTTGGACAGTCTTCTGCCAGTACTGGTGGCAGTCTTTTTGGACAGAGCAACCCCCCAAGCTTTGGGCAGAGCACAGGCTTTGGCCAAGCGGGCTCTGTGTTTGGTGGCGCTGCAGCCACTACGACTGCCTCATCTTCAGGCTTCAGCTTTTGCCAGGCTTCAGGTAAGTTTGCCAAAATAAACAGAACTGGGTGGAGCCCTACAGAATGGCAAGTTTCAGTTGTGTCTTTGGTTTAACAAGGGTAGGCCTGCCCTTCCCTATTCATCCCCAACTCTAATGTCACTAATTCAGCATTTTCCCATTCCATTGACTATCAAGGTGCCATAAACAACAGCAAGAATTGTTTCATGAAAGTTATTGCAGGCAACATAATGACCTTTAGAATTTTGGAGCTGGAAGAAACTTTGTGATGACAAACCTATGTTCTCACCAACTCCTACCACCAATTTGAAATCTTGGAACTTTTTCATAGACTCTAGAGGCAAAAGGCCTTAGATCTGTTGCAAGCCCTTTATTTTATTAAGGTAAAAATCACTCCCCACAGCCATAGAGGGAACTTTGTGACTTGGACTCGAGTACTTTGACTCTTGATGAAGTATCTTTTCATTATGTAGCACTGCTTCCTGGCAGAGCTGTCTGATTTTAGTATTGTTCAAGTGGGCAGATGTTTCTGTTGTTTGTCACTAACTACTTTTTAAAATTTAACTTTTTTTATATTTATATACACATTTTGAGAAGCATCAAGACCTTGAAAATATTTACCTAGTTTTGTGTTCTTTTGATTCCAATGGTCAGAGGATCGTGGTAAACTCAGAAGCCGTTTAAACACACACCCTTATTTTTGCAGATGAGGCCCAAAGGTACTGTGATAGAGAACTGGGTTCCTCTAACTCCTATGAATGATAATTCATCTCAGTGTATCATGTAAATGCTTTCCTCCTGGTGCTTGTTTTGTTTGTTTGTTTGTTAGACAAATTCATTAGTGGTTATTCGTTTCTTTATATCCTTTTAGTATAAGGATATACTTATACTAAAAAGGATATAAAGAAACGAATAACCACTAATGAATTTGTCCTTTTAGTCCTTTTAGTATAAGGTCTTGATGCCAAAGTGCAAAGAGTCCTACCCCAGGAAGTCAGAAGGCCTCAAATCAAAACCTTTTGTGTCTCATATATTCTCAGAGTGACTTCACACAAACCAAGTAGCCTCCATTTCCTCCTCTGAAAAATGAGGAATTTGAACTAAATGGCTTCAAATTCCCCTCCATTTTTGGCCTTCTGTGATAATGTGTATCTAAGGGAATAATACTCTACCCTGAGAGTGTCCACTTCTAGTCTCTTAGGATCCTCCTTCTTGCATATTTGATTTGAAGTTTTACAAGAAGGCAAAGTGCCCCAATCAAAAGAGTGAAGAAAATAAAGCCTTTTAAAGATTGTCCAAAGAATTTAAAATATTCATTCTCTTTCTCCTCTGAAGACCTGCTAGCTAATCCAAAGACACTTTTGAGGTCTGGTTTCTACTCAACCCAAAATCCCTAAAGAAGGAAACTCCTTTTTCTGCCTGCCTTTCTCCTTCTTCCCCCTTTTCTTTCTTTTTTCCCTTCTTTCCCTTCCTTTTTTGTTCTTATCCCTTCCTCTTATTTTCCTTTCTATTCTTTCTTCCTTCTCTCCTTTTCTCCTCGCTTCTTCCCTTCCTCTTTCACTATTCCTTTCCTTCCAGTGTCAAAACTTCTGAATAGTACAAATTAGGCCACTAAAGAAAAAGCCATTTAGATCTAAGTAGTGATCACAAGCCATAAGAGGAATACTGATAACACTTTTATTTTACAGGTTTTGGTTCCAGCAATACAGGTTCTGTGTTTGGTCAAGCAGCAGGGACTGGAAGCACAGTCTTTGGCCAGGTAGGGCAACAGTGGTTGGTATTGGGGTGTGTGTAAGTATATCAGGGTGTTTTACTGGTGTTCAGACATTTTCTTCTTACATATGATTCCCCCATACTCTCTAAACCTCCCCAAATGTCCTCAGTTCATCCTGCAAACACCATTGCTACTAAATGATTGTTAGTTTCTTCTCACATTATTACAACATTTTGAAATCTACAGAGCTCTTTTCCAACAATAGTCCTGTGATATACAAATACAAGTAGTATTTTCCTCATTTAATTGATAGGAAAGCTGAAATTCAGAGTCTCTGTCATAAATGGGAGAACTGGGCATTGGACTCACTCAAGTCTCTGAACTCAAGTCCTGCCCTCTTTCTATTATCAATATTGCCTACTCAGTCAATAAACATTTATTAAGCACCTACTCTATGCCAGGCACTGTGCTAAATAGTAGGGATACAAATACAAATGAAAGCAAAGACAGTTCTTACCCTCAAAGAATCTACAATTTGAAGACATCACTCAAAAAAGACACTGAAAAGGGAAGAGGGGGTCAGGGTCCTTGTTTTGATGAAAAGTTCCAAAGAAATTCAAAAGCAGTTGAGTGAAATGAGCAGAACCAGGAGATCATTATATACCTCAACAACGACACTGTTTGAGGATGTATTCTGATGGAAGTGGATCTCTTCGATAAAGAGAGCCTTAATTGATCAAAGATGGACAGAAGCAGCTAAACCCAGAGAAAGAACACTGGGAAATGAATATAAACTGCTTGCATCTTTGTTTTTCTTCCCGGATTATTTATACCTTCTGAATTCAAATCTCCCTGTGCAACAAGAAAACTGTTCGGTTCTGCACACATATATTGTATCTAGTATATACTGTAACCCATTCAACATGTAAAGGACTGCTTGCCATCTGGGGGAAGGGGTGGAGGGAGGGAGGGGAAAAATTGGAACAGAAGTGAATGCAAGGGATAATGCTGTAAAAAATTACCCTGGCATGCGTTCTATCAATAAAAAGTTATTAAAAAAAAAAGAAAGAAAGAAAGAAACTCAAAAGCAGTTGAGGGAGGAGAGGGATCGCATCACTATCCTCCAGACAAGGTCTGCTCAGAGGGGCAGAGACTATTGATGAGACGTGAGGACTAGGCAGATTCAGTCTTGCAGCATAACTAGATTATCCCAAGCATGAAGAAAGGCATGATTCAGAGATCCAGAAAGTCCAGAATCAGTGGAGTTGCTGGAAAATGGGGAATTTTGACCATCTCTCCATCCTCAGTGGAACTTCCTCAAGAGTTCCCTTTGGGGTGGGTTTCAAATTCCAATTTATTCTGATCCTTTGCTGCTCCCAGACTCTTTCTGAAGAAGGCAGCTTCTCTTGATTTATGCCTCATCTCATGCTGCCTGCATTCCTAAGTCATGTTACCAAGCTGGGCTTCCTTCCCAAAGACTCTCTAGTCCATTTAAATATGATCCTGACCCTTTCAATATTGAGATAGGGAGAAGAGGATATAAGTAGAAGGGAAAAGAAGAAATTGTAGGCATCTTGTGAGTTTGAGGGGGCCTTCTCTCCTTCAGTTCTGTTCAGTGCCCCAGATTGTGTTCAACTGAGACCTTGTTAAAGTTATGAAATTAAACATTCCACTGTGATAAGGCACCTTCAGTTTTAATGTCCCTAACAATGAAAAGAGACATTTTCACCTCAGATAGTAAGGATGCTTGAGTGTCCTTAGTGAACCTACAGTACAGAAGCTGCCTTTGGTTTACTCAGGGAGATTCCCAAGCAGCCTGACAACATGCTCTGACAATGCAGGATTTGCCTTTACTGAACTAGAGAGCTTGGCAGTGTATCACAAGAGGCAGTCATGTTTCCATGCACTATTGCCTAGGAAGCTGAGCTTCTGTCTCTTAGCAGGAAGAGTGGAACATCTGGCTAACAGGGTAGTGAAAAGTCAGGCAGGGTGATGAAAAACATTCAGCCCAAAGCATGCTCTCATTTTACTTTCACTTTCTTGACAGGCCACAAGCCAGCCAGATATATGTAGCAATTCTTCAAGAAGATTTCTATGTATTCTGACTACTTTCTACTATATCACATAAAGAAAATAATCCTGATTTGTCCTGTAGCAATTTGCTGCTTTGGATATTTGGGGATCATAGTTTTTTAGATTTAGAACTGGACAGGAATTTGGAAGCTGTCATGTCCAAATAGCCTCATTTTATAGATGAAAAAACAGAGGGCCAAAGAAATGAAATGAGTTGCAGTTTAAAGCTGGAAGGCTCCTTATGGAACCGTCATTCCACCGCATCTCCCATCTTTTTATAGGCTAAAAAGTGACCTGGGTCACATTGGAAGGTCATACAGTTCTGAGGCAGGATGTAAACTTCTGTTTTCTTGACTCTTAAGCTCAGGGCTCTCTCATTGCATTGCACTTCTCAAAGGGCCCGCTTTGTGATTTGTCCTAATCAAGTTTTTCCATGCTTATCCCAGAGGAAGCTAATATTCATTCTTTATTTCAGTATTTGGGGGCTATCAGCATACTTCTTCCCCTGCAGGTAAGCAGGGGCTCTAGTATTTGAATTAAGCCCATTTAATTTTGGCTAATGCAGTTCAGTCAGAAAATGCATTTTCCATTGTCACAGTGGTTGAAATTTGGAGTCCCTGTTTCATAATTTTATAAGTTTCACAAAGTCTTTGATAAATAACAGAAATAGCAACTCATATTCATATAGGACCTGAAAGTTTACACAGGTCTCTACATGCTTTTTCTCATTTGATTGGCATAATAACCCTGAAATCAGAGTAGTTATATGACCTGGCCAGGGTCACATAGCTAGTAAGTGTTTATATTGACTCCAAATCCTACACTATTTTCTGTGCTGAGAATTCTGTGCATTACTATCAAAGGGAGACGTGACACTTGAATGATGTTAATGACCTTTAGAGTTTGTCATTCATCTTGTCTAGAAGAACTGAATTCCACTCTGGGAAATGAGGTCTCTGCTACAGCTTTGCTTCAGTATGTGTTTCTAAGCTAAGGGCAGCATCTGAAGACAAAATTTGAGAACTTGGACAAAATTCAGCTATGGTCATCATTTCAACAATACAGCTTATTTAGGCTGATTTCTATAGTACTATGAAAGTCATTATTAAATAAAAGTATAGATATTGTGGGGGTAGGGTGGATGTAGCAAGAAGCAGCATAGATCACATATTGTCAGTAACTGATTTGTTCAATCTGACTGCATAAGAGCCAGGATTCTTCATGATTTATAATGGTATTTTCAAAGCTTCATGTAGAATTCTTGAAGACTGGATTTTATGCCCCTATCTTTTTTTTTTAATTATTATTATTATAGCTTTTTATTGACAAAACATATGCATAGGTAATTTTTCAACATTGACCCTTGCAAACAATTCTGTTTCAACTTTTCCCCTCCACCCCCTCCCCTAGATGGCAGACAGTCCCCTACATATTAAACATGTTAAAATATATGTTAAATACAATACACACACACACACACACACACACAGCTATCTTGTTGCACAAGAAAAATCAGCTTTAGAAAGAAGGTAAAAATAACCTGGGAAGAAAAACAAAAATGCAAGCAAACAACAACAGAGTTGTATGTCCCTATCTTGCTTAATATAGATTAAGGACCAGGGACAACAATATAAATACCAATTAAAAGCGACCAGTTATTAACACATCACTTCTCAGTGTTACAGAGTTCTAGACAAAAAACAATTTGAAAATCTATTGTCCTTTAGGAATGTGTCTATTCAAGCCCAGCTAATTTTCAGATTTCTGGAATATCCATTAGCAAAACAGTTTTTCTGCTTGTAGGGTATGTGAGGGTCTCCTACCCACGGATATGCCCTGCCTTTTTGAATGACCTCTAATCCTATCATACTTCCTGTTTCTTTTGTTTCTCAGCAGTCTTCTTCCAGTGGCGGTTTGTTTGGGTCTGGAAGCACTGGAAGAGGTGGGGGTTTCTTCAGTGGCCTTGGAGGAAAACCTAGTCAGGATGCCGCCAACAAAAACCCATTCAGCTCAGCCAGTGGGGGATTCGGATCTGCAGCCACCCCAAGTAAGCAAGCCAGATGTTCAGAGAAAATGAGAATTTTCCCTATTCCTTAGTTTTTCTTCACTATCACCTCCCCCACAGTGTTAACAGGAAGTGAAAGAAAGAAAAATGGAAAGGAAAAAAAGGAACAAGTGCCCATTTAAAACAGGTTTTCTAAAATGCAGCTGTGACTTTCTTTATATGGTACCTGTTTAACAAGTAGTGTCCTTCATGATCTTGAAAAAATCCACAAGGAAGTATGAAAAAAGAAGTATAGTTCTGCTAGGCATTTGTTCCCAAGACCCATACCTTTCTCTTGTTTTTTGGGGAGTGAAATGATAGGGGAGGAATGGAAACAGACAGCCAGAAATCATCTTTAAAAAGACAAAAACCTATGTGAGGGGGAAAGTGCTTTCATTGATGCAATGGCCCTCTTTTAATCTTTCTCTAAAACTCAGCTTTTATAGGGAAATGTCATCCAAAAGTTAGAAGCCTTAATTATTTCTCATCAGTTGCATTTTGTTTGATTTTCCTCTGAAGCTGTATTCACTCCATATCCTGACTCTCATTTCTAAGATTCTTTGTTGATGTCTGTTTATAGTTGGAAGTAATACAAAGTTTGTTTTTTAAATCATTAAAAAATATCATGCTGCTGATGGGAGGATTAGATCAGGAAACTGGAAGTCTGTCATGTTCACAGCCCAAGTCTTCTATTCTTTCATTTAATGTGTAACATAAAACTTTAATGATTCAGGAGATAGTGTTCTGCAAACTCAATAGACATGTGTCTCTAATATTGAAGTATCAAAATAAAACTTTCCTTATTTTTCTCCCTTTTGAATTTGAAGAGTCAGTGTTCATAATTATGATGTCACTGACAACAGTAGGAATGAAACAGGTTATTTAGCAAGAAAATGGTAGGGTTGCTCTTGCCCACAAAATTGTATATCCGGAATTTTTATGCAATTTTCATTGTATTTGGATAGAATACATTGTGTCTACCACTTCAGAAGTTAAAATTTTAAAATTTCAATCTTTACATTAAAATTTTCTGTTTACCAGCACCTAGGGGCTTACTGTCATTGTTGGGTAATGATTGCTTCATCCCACTTTGTACCATTATTCATATAAACAATGTTTTAAAATACATTCGCTCTTAGCTGGAATGTAATATATTATTCAGTTAATAATATCAGTGTGTTTGCTGAGGATTTGAGTTTAAAATAAGATTTGATCATCCACAAAAATATAAGTATTATTTTTATGGGTAGTCCGAAGTTTGGGAGCATCAGTAGCTCCTCTAAAAGTTAATTGGAGGTAGGGAACAAGTTGGAGGGATAGAATGTTAAAAACCATGTTGTTAAGTTTGGGTTTGGGTTTTTTAAGTATTTAAAGTGTCATTAGGTAGTACCAAGGACAGCAATTTCTTAAGCATTGACTATGTAGCCACTCCAACTAAGAAATTACTATGGGTAGAATAGCAAACCAAAGTTATACAAAGGGGAAAGGGAAAAGGAAAGGAAAAAAAATCAAATGAAACTAAAGAAAGAGAAGATAAGAAAAAAGCAAATAATTTTCTGTCAAGGAAAACAAATATACTGTACTCTTTAAAATCATCAGTGATTATGGGCTTTTTCTAAAATATCACTGGTCACTTTTTAATTTCTCAGTATTTGATCCTGTTAAAATTGTCTAGTTCTCTTCTTTTCTTGCTGCTTATTTATATCTATTCTCTGTCCTCCCTCTCTAATCCAAGATTAAATTGGGTAAGGACTCTTCTATATAAAGTAAGTGGGTAGCACCGAGGAGGAGATCATCCCATCTCCTCACTTCCCTAAATGGCCAGCGACCACTCGTACTCTCCACTCTGCTCTAGGAAACTCTCCATGACCAACTATCCTACCCTTTATGCACACACACACAGAGGAAGTTATTTATTTGGGAGCCTAGCCACCTGGATATTGTAGTAGCCTCCTTTTCCCCCATTTGTTATCAGACTGATCTTAATCTAAACACTGATTTCACTAGTTTGTCCCATTGCTCAAAAACCTTTTATCCAGTAGATTTCAAGGAAAAGTTGAAGTTTTTAGTCTGACCTTGAAGAAAAGCCCTCTGCGTTCTGCCTTTCTAACTTCACTTTTCCCAAAACAAATTCTCTATTTCAACCAGGCTCATCTATTCCATGATAATATGGAGAGATGACATCATCCTTTATACATTTCTACCTCTGAATCTTTATTCATTCTGTTCTTTCCCCTTGGATTGTAATCTTGAAAAACAACTGGAAATGTAATACTGGGGGAGAGAATTGGGGGAAGAGTAGCAAGAAATACTGTCCGTTGGATTTGGTGTGATCTCCACCCAATGTAAGGGCTTCTTTATTTACCCAGGATTCCTCTCTGTATGAGTCACTGAATCCCCTAGCATTCAGCAGAATTTGCCCTTACAGAGCAGTTACCTTCTTTAGATTTGTACTGAGAATATTGTTTCCAATTTTCAACACATTCATTTTGTTCAAGGACATGAAAGGGATATGAGTATTATCAAATGAAGAAGTCAGCTTCTGAAAGTCTAGCAATTAACATTTGGTCTTAAGATAAGGATCTTAAAAGTAGAACAGAAGAAAATCTTCCTATCTCAGCTTCTGAAATTTTGCATTAGGTTCATATTTGTTTTCCTTAGTGATATAAAATAACCTAGAATAGGTTTTAGATCTGGGATCTAATGTTAAAGTCTCTCCCTTCTCCCTGGACCCAATATAGTGATTTCTCCAAGATCACGCAGATTGGAATCCAGTTTTTCTGATTCCATGTCCAATGAAGATGATTCTGCTACCCCATATTGCTTTTCTCTTATTCTTTGCTTTAATGACTATCCAAAGTGTGGCCATAATCATGTTACTTCCTCTCAGGGATACCTCTGTGCTGTTAATGTCTGTAGTTTGTGGGAATTCCTCTTTCATTCATTTTCTTATAGTTTCAAGTGGTCCATATAAGGGCCTACTATGTTATGCTAGTGTTTTCAAATTAAGACTCTCTCCTGGGAAATAAAGCCTACTTATTCCCTCTTCTTTGGCTAACAAGGGAAACTGGTAGATGGAATGAGTGCATGATTATACAATGCTTCTGAAAGAAGCCTGTGTTTGTTGCCCCAAAAACATGGGTTATGAGATGATTCCCAAAGATTACTGCACATTTTTTCTTATTGGTTAAGATATTTTGCCAATGAAGAATCTCCTAAAGTAATAATACCAGCTTTTGAAATAAAAATTTCCAGAAGTCATAGGGTCTGGGTGACCCTTGTAAGTGAGAAGTCAGTGACACAGAGTAAGCTAAGAAGAAGAAAAATACAATGGTTTTTTGGGGAGGTTTTTTTGTTTTTTAATAATACCAATTTTATGTAATAATACCAATTTAGCTCTATTCTTGATCTGTATTAAGTTTAGGTCATATCCTTAATCTGAATTGGATTATGATTGAAGGAAAGAGAAGGGAAAATACTGGTAGTAATTATGTGGACCTTGAACACAAGGGGCTTTTAAAGAAACACTAGTTTAATATTTTCTTGGGCTACCAAGTAATTGAAAATGCTGACCATGTTCCTCAGGAATTCATTTGACCTTGATTTTTATATAGTTACACCAAAGTTTGTCTGACTGAAGACCCAGGAAGTCTAACCTTGCATCTATACTCCTGTTTGCTCTGTGGGGCTTATGTTGCTAGCACCAGCAGAGGCAGGAAATGAGAGCTGTTTGTTCTTGAAATACCCAGTAACAGTGATTTGCTGAGAGAGCCATGCTCCTCTGTTTGTCTCCAGTATCAAATATACTGCACTGAAAGCTCCAAAAATGTAACCTCCAGCTTAGCACAGTAAGGGAAAGATCAGGCTGCTCAAAGGGACAGCTTTTATACAGATAACACTCAGAGCTTAATAAACACATTATTTGGGGCCAATAGAAATTGATTTTTCTTTACTCCAGAGTTTTCAACTGCCACATGCCTGACATATTGAGTCCTGTGCCCTCAGCCAAGTGGTCACAAATTGTCAAGGATGTTCTTGAAGAGAGAACACCCATGTAGGGATCTGAGTCAGACCTTACAAGA
The DNA here is from genome assembly GCF_016432865.1 of Antechinus flavipes. Lineage (NCBI taxonomy): Eukaryota > Metazoa > Chordata > Mammalia > Dasyuromorphia > Dasyuridae > Antechinus > Antechinus flavipes. The sequence continues at coordinate 502,719,367 of NC_067399.1, forward strand.
CCCCTAACCCAGGAATTGAGAGGTGTTACTGTCTTCACAAGCAGGCTTGCCAGAACCCTGAGCAGAGTAAAAATAATGTCATAACTGATCATACTGGTAGTATTGCACTTTTTCCTTTGAGGGCTGTGAAAAGCATCCAAAAAAGTTTGATTAAATTGGCTTTGAGAGAGAATTTCTTTCTCTCTTCAAATGACCTGTGTACTTTGGAAGCTCCCAAAAGAGGAATCTTAAGAGGTACATAATATGCTTTCACTTTAGTGACATGGACAACTCTATCCAGTCTGTGGTTTACCATATGTTATCTATAAGGGACTTTCTTTTCAGTCTGCTGTTGGCTTTTCTACCATGTTTTATAGAATCATGGAGTTAGAGTTAAAAGAGCTAAGACCTTACAGTCATCAGCCCAGTGGCCTCATGTAACTTTGAGGGGAGGCCCCTATCTGATCCTAGGGATCAGGAGTTAGAGCTGAAACGGATTTCAGAGGCTGTATAGGATAACTTCCTTTTTACAGGGGAGGAAACTGAGGCCCACGGAGGTGAGGTGGCGTACCCATGATTCCACAGATAGTGTCTGAGGTGGACTTCAAATCCAGGATTTTTCCTCTCATTCAGCTGGTATAAACCAATAAGCAATAAAGCAAAGCACAATTAGAATAGTGTAGCTCTCAAAATGTTGCATAAACTGTCGAAAGTCAAATTACAGTAATGCAAAAAATTTGTTTTGATTACTTCACTCCTCTATTAATATAGATCCTCTAGGACAGATTTCATATATGCATGAAAAACATGTATGGCCTGTCATACTCTTGAAATTGATAGGGGGCAGCTAGGTGGTGCAGTGTATAGAGCACCAGCCTTGAAGTCAGGAAGGACCTGAGTTCAAATCTGGCCTCACACACTTAACACTTCATAGTTGTGTGACCGTGGTCAAGTCACTTAACTCCAATTGCTTCATCACCACACACATCTCCCCAAAATAAATAAATAGAACACTTAACTTAGACCCTAGTGGATAGTAGATAAGTGATCTTGGAGAAAAACATGAAAAACAAGGACATTTAGAAGACCTCTTAGAGGAAATCAGGCTAGAAATTTCACATACTATCTTTGACATTCTCCAGCACTTCCATGGTTCCTGCTGAGATCAGAAATAGCAAGGTAATGTTTTTCCTTATGCTTCCATTTCCACTTCCCATTAGGACCTCACCCTTTTTTGTCTGGACTGATAACATAGCCTCCTAATTGGTCTC